>NW_015090774.1:1142209-1280393 GCF_001431845.1 Calidris pugnax
AGATGGCTGTTCTAGATCCCAAGCTGAAGAGAGGCCCAGCTGCTTTCTTTGTGACCACACTCTGTAAGTGATCTGGTTCAGGTAATTACTGTGGCCACAGCTTTTCCAAAGGAGCACAGTCTCGTTGTGCTCCCTGTGGCTGTGGCTATTCCTGGGGGAACTTTTACCCGAGGAGCAATTACTTCTATAGGAAGTTTTACCTTGGAAGGTAGTTGCACTCATTATTTTTATTTTCCTAATATTCAATAGCACACTAGCTTTTACAGAAGAATACTCTTTTCCTTAAGTTAGCAAGACATTTCAGAAAAAAGGACTCTTTCTAGGTGCGGTCATGACATCATTTTTGTGACCATACCACAATCCTTATGTTTTCATCAATTTAACACAGACGCAATATATCAGTAATATTTTATGAGACACATTCAGTGGACTACAGAGTAGCTACGAGTGGTTACCACAGCTGTATTTCTGTACAGACTTTTTGCTGTGCAGTTGAGAAAAGAGTGTAGGCCTATATCTAGATATTTTTTCCTCTTTAAATAATGACATTTCTAGCCACACCAACAATTAAGTTTTGTCTTGATTTTTATAGTCATATTCTTTTCAGAAAAGAGATTTCTTTTTTTTTTTTTTACAATGCATCTGCATCTACCAGCACTACAAGAATGTTCATTTTGAAGTAAGTGTATCCACAAGTAATTGCAATGCATGAATTGTTTAAATAGATCAGAATTATTAGCTGTTTTAACAAAGTGCAAATTGCCAAATTAAGTAGAATGAACACAATTATTTTGCTGAAGGACACGATCAACTTTTTACCTGTCATCTCTCAGCAGGGCAGAAGCAATCCTCTATCTCCAGGAGAAGCAGCTGACCTCTGTAGAATGCAATGTCTTACAGTCGCTTTTCTTCTTCATATGCCACTTTCACAAAGAGCTCAGATTAGGATTGTGAAATCCTGCTGGACTAAGCAAGTTTTACCATTAATAAGAATGGTATGTAGCACTGTTTTAATTTCCCTGTCATCAGGTGCAATTGCATTTCAGTTTTCATTTTCCTTTATATACTACTTTAGTCATCTGATGAGATCAAAGAATGTAACGTACCTGCTGGAGACAATCCTTACCTGATTCAGGAATCTTGTGAGCCCTGAATCAGTAGAGCTAGGAGAGGGTTTGGGGCACTGTCTCTTGTCTACTTGTCTACTTGACCTCTTGTTAGACATCTCCAGTTAGCCAGTGTTAGGGTTAGGGTACAGGGCTAGATGGACATTTTGCTAGATGGATCCCTTATGGGAAGTTTGATATCAGGCCTTTTTATTGTTGGTTATTATAGTGAAGGAGAACAGTGAAGGCAGTTTCCTGATCACAGAGAAGTCAAGTAACAGTGTGTTGGTTTTCATGTCAATAAAATCTGTGGTAGTTAACCTTGCTTTGGAGATGCTTTGATCCCTCCATGTGAAAAGGTGCTCTGTAAGAATTAATTGTATGCTTTATTTTAACAGCAACAGCTGTGTACGCATTTTTCTCTGACACAGCTAAGAGATACAAATGGTTGGATATTGGATTTAACTTACCTGCCTGATTTAAACGATGATTCACTGCTCAGAAATATTGCACATTACTATGAGGTCGAATATACCAAAGGTATTTATCTTTGTTGAACAGTTTGTTTTCTTACATTTCTAAATTTATTAAGCTGCAAAATGAGAATGAAACTCTTGTACAAGCATAAATAAGTACAATTTTCTAATTATCCGTATAATAGTATATACATTTTATGGAATAACAGGGAAAATTTTTTCTATAGCCAAGTTTAGAAAATTGCATATGAAAGTGTCTTTCACCAGTGCTCATTCAGAATACTTTACTGTGTCATATCTTTGATGTGCCACCTGTACTTATGCAAAGGAAGAATGATATAGCCTAGGTAGTAAGAGCTCTGTGTCACTGTTATTTGGGTATCCTCAACCATTTGTTTTTTAGCCAAGTTTCTACCCATTTCACTTGGGCTTGTACAAGCATAAATGAGTACAATTTTCTAATTACCCATATAATAGTATATACATTTTATGGAATAACAGGGAAAATTTTTTCTATAGCCAAGTTTAGAAAATTGCATATGAAAGTGTCTTTCACCAGTGCTCATTCAGAATACTTTACTGTGTCATATCTTTGATGTGCCACCTGTACTTATGCAAAGGAAGAGTGATATAG
This sequence comes from Calidris pugnax, assembly GCF_001431845.1. Taxonomy (NCBI): domain Eukaryota; kingdom Metazoa; phylum Chordata; class Aves; order Charadriiformes; family Scolopacidae; genus Calidris; species Calidris pugnax. Next base: position 1,144,426 of record NW_015090774.1, read on the forward strand.
CCTAGGCAGTAAGAGCTCTGTGTCACTGTTATTTGGGTATCCTCAACCATTTGTTTTTTAGCCAAGTTTCTACCCATTTCACTTGGTGCAACAGAGTTAGAGTGGAAACTAGAGTTGATCCCTGATGTCACTGAGACATTGGATAATATTTTGAATTTCAGATGAGATTGACTTATAAATACATGAATTTGGAGCTGGAGCTTTAAGAACACTATCAGGTTTGTTAAGACTCAAAAGCTGACAGAGCAAGAAAGTATGGAAAAAGATTTGTAGCAAATGTTTTTCAGAGTAATTCTGTTTACCTGAAATGCTCTGCCATGATCTGTCTGTCTGATAGTAAACCAGAATACTTTATGAATCTAGTTACAAGATGTCCTGTATGTACCTTAGTAAAGGAAGAGTAGAGGAATTTTCAAAGGAAATATAAATTAGGAGCATGAAGCATTTATTTTTATAATGATACCTATTATTGGGCACTAAAAAGAAAAATTCTCAATTCAGGATCCTACCCTGCAGGAGGTGAAGGTGAGAGAAACTCTACTTCATCTGTGAAGCTTGCAGATTTCCACAAGCAGTCTAAATCTGGTGTTCTTTCAAAAATAAATCTTCTTAGTACAATCAGTTATTTGTATCCTAGGCTATTAAAAACTGTGAATGTAAAACATTCTATTCTAATCTGTTCTAATGACCAAAGACCTTGGATAGGACTGAAGTCTTTGTGCCTGATGTTGCATAGGTGAATAGGTAGATTCTGTTTGAGGAAACTTTTGATTTTAAAGCACCTTTCCCCCCGTTTTTCCCCCCGTTTTTCCCCCCGTTTTTCCCCCCGTTTTTCCCCCCGTTTTTCCCCCCGTTTTTCCCTTTGTTTTTTTCCCCCTTTTTTTTTTTTTCCTTTTTTTTCCTTCCCTGCACAGGATTAGAGTTCAAAAAGGAATTGGGGAAAGAAATAGAGAATGAATACCGATGTTTATGGGACACTGTAACAAAATTGGCTGTGGAATACAGTTTTGGAGATGCCTTCCCAATACGAAAGACTTCCCGACCATTTCTTCAACAGGAACAGACATTATTTAGAGGTACTAACAACTCTACAAATTATAGAGTTAGAAGCATCATCTTCATTACTCTCACTAAAAGTTCTAGGAGTAGTGATCTGATATTATCCTGACCACAGATCTAATCAGTGCTTTATGGATTCTCTCCTCCTTCTTTTCAACCCACTAGCAAAACTTGAAGCTGATGCCAAAATAAGTCTGACTAGGCCTTACGGGTGAAATTCTGACTCCACCGTAGACAGCACGAGTATCGTTACTGACTTCAGTAGAAATTAGATTTAGTTACATGATTGCTAGCCCAAATCATTGTCTGCATTGTAAAAAACATTATGATTAGTGTAATACACATAATAGTAAAAAGAATAATAATTACTCATAATTAATGATTTCGCCACAGGAAGACTGTCTCTGAAGAACAGCTCTGTATATGTTGACACAGGATTATACAGGATATACAGGGCATGGAGCAGCAAGTTAAGTGAAATATAGAATTGTTGCCAAATTGGTAGAGAGTCCAGCCATCACCGTAGCTCATATTGCAGTCCTTGAAGGTTGTAGAAAACTGACTTGCTCATAAGTGTCTTAAATTACACCATCATTCTGTTTAGTAGGCTATAATTGGGAAGTGCATAGTTGGCTCAGAGATGACTTGTTTTCTTACCTCATTTACAATACTTGTTCTGAATATCTGAAAGGAGTAGGTAGACATTTTTGCCTGATACCTGACATTTCTTTAGAACCTGTTTTGTTACAACCTTCAAATGCTTGTTTTAAACCTAAAAAACATGTATAAATCTTTAGAAGAGACAATTGGTAAGAGATTCAGTAAAGGCTGCAAAATAACTCTCCTTGAGTTTGTGAATGTTCTTCAGCTAGTTTCAAAGATGTCAAGTGGGCAAAGTGGGCTTTAGCAGGCAAAAAAGATGGTTTCTTTGTTATCTGTGAAATATTAAGGCATCTTCTGGCACAGTATTCGTGTTGCCTATTTCTGTATCTCCTTTGGAGACCTAGAAGACTGAAGTTGTGGCTAAACTTCAAATATGGGAAGGATACATAATGTTACATGTCATCTTTAGTCATCTAACATAAGTGCAATTGAAAGTGCATATTTATGGAACCAGTGCAGGAAAGTAGATGCCTGTGAGATGGGATGGGTTGTAGTGTGTGTAAAATGGATTATGAGGATATCTACGTAGAACCAATAATGATGTCTGCTTCATTCTTCTCATGCTTGAAAAGAAATGAAAAGGGGAACTTGTGAACAGCTCCTTACTTTTAGCAAATTTTACTTTATAGAATTTAATTTAGAATGTAGCGTGACAGAATTTTCAAGTATGATTTGCAAGTATGTATATTCTTAACGAAACAATATTAATTATTTTTCATTCTGTAAAGACTATGCAAAAGAAATTCCTAACATTGGACTTATCTCAGTGAAATCCGATCTTGTTGAAGATTATGCTGGAGATGTTTTGAAAGACCTACCTGTTTTAGAAAGGTACATATTTGAATTTTATTCCAATGAAATAACATTATATGGGCTTATTTTCTACTCTCTTGCACTTTACATCCATATTATGCTCAATTCTTACAAACGTAGAAGTGCTTCTGCTATGACTGGGTAAATTTTCACATTCACATGTACTGGTGTAAATATTAACAGAAAGTGCAGAACAAGAATGGGTAAGAGTTAACATATCCATATTTTCTGATACTGTTATTTGTATTATAGTCTCTGATTCTTATTCTACATTCTGAAACTGTTTTTCTAAATGTACAATTTGTGTTTGGAAAGCCTTATCCTAAATTGCAAAGTTCAGGTTGGTTTCAGGAAAATACAGACATTAAATAAAAATAGTGAAAAAAAAGAGATGATTGTTTACATTTGCTGTGCTACTTGCTGAACCGGGTTCTGTGCTGCTCAGTGAGGAATTTTTAGCCAGTGTACGAGTTACGTAGATACATTGCCTTCTGTGATTAATTTGTATGAAAATAGGTGAAAAAAACGGGGCTTTACTTTGTTAGTAATTCTTTCTGAAAAACTGAGGCTGTCTTGACACAATATATGTATTAAACCCTATGGTGATTTTGTTCCATAGTAAAATTGTGATTTGATAAATATTCCGTTTTTTGAATGTTTTGAATGTTTCATTGAGATGCTGGAAGACACTTAAATTCTGCTCTGTTTAATGTTTGTCTATTTCAGCAATGATCCTGCAATTACTTCACTTATTAAGTACAAGGAATTTGATGAGCTTCATCACTGGCATTCTGATAGACCTTTGTCTGAGGAATATGAGCGAGTACAGTGCAATGCTGATGGTAAGAAAAACTAACACAAAGCCCATGTGTCTGTGGTGGCTAGAACACTGTTGTAAAGGTTATCATGGTTTTGGAGAAAGACTTCCCATTTCAGAAAACATTTGCAACTGTATAAATACTCGCCAAACTAGAGCTACAAAATAGCTAAACTATACTTAGACTGATGTTCCTGTGCATGATGTATATGCATTGTGTATGATCTTAAATAGTTCTAATAAGTATAACAGAATGAGCGCAAGTGTTCCCTTTTGCTTGTGAAATGCTTCACAGATTTATAGAAGCAAACTGTATGTACATGTGCAGTTTAGTGTATATAGTATATAGTTTGGATGACGCTTGGTAAGCACACCCATACATAGGCAGAATCTGCTCTGATTTTTTCACAGCACACGCATAGCCAGTCTTATCTATTGAGAACACAATTAAAGTAAGAAGTAAAAGAAGTTGTTGTTGTGGTTTAACACCAGCTGGGAACTGAGCACCACACAGCCGCTTGATCACTCCACCCCCTACCCTAGTGGGATGGGGGAGAGAATCAGAAGAGCGAAAGTGAGAAAACTCATCAGTTGAGATAAAGGCAGTTTAATAGGTAAAGCAAAAGCTGTGCACACAAACAGAGCAAAATGAGAATTTCATTCACTACCCATTGACAGGCAGGTGTTTAGAGCCATCTCTAGGTAAGCAGAACTCCATCATGTGTAACGGTTACTTGGGAAGACAAATGCCATCGCTTAGCATCACAATCTGCTTGCTGGTGAGGGGGTGTGAGAAGCATAAAAGGCCTTGATGCTGTGTAAGGTCTGCTCAGCAATAACTAAATGCCCCTGTGCTGTCAACACTCTTTTAATCATAAATCCAAAACATAGCCCCATAAAAGCTACTATGGAGACATTTAACTCTTTCCCACTGAAACCAGCACAGAAGCAAACAAAAGTTGTTTGTATCATAATTCTTGATGTTATGCATTATAGTTTCTTTTAAGTTCTTCCCGGTTTGAGATACTAAGGAAATCACACCATGGACTTAGTTTTGATCTTAGATTTGTATATTGAAGTATATGAGGCTCTCTGTACCAGCAAGCACACAAAACTTTCAGAGATGTTCCCATCATCTATTGCATCATACAGTGAATTAATCTGTGAAAAACCTATCAGGAGTTGAGAAGTTGTGGATCACTGTTGGTACTTCCAGTCTTGCTTATGGCTTTTGTTCAGTGACTTAGAAGCATTTCCTGAATGGGTCCTTGCACCACTTCACCTATGAAACCAGGGTTCCACGTGCTCATCTTTTTTACTGGGTGATTTTTTGCAAATAATGCACTATGATTTCAACAGGAAGTCTGGAGAGCATAACCTGCAGAATAGTAGCTAGAGCACTTTCCATAATTTTGGGGTTGGAAAGTTTATGTCCACTCCAGTCAAAGAGAGGGCCTTCCTCTCTTGTGCCTTGCATAAATACTTTGAATGCTGACGTGTCATCTCAGTCTTTCTTGTGTAAAACAGAAAGATTTTCTGAAATGGGTCTTCATGCTTAGAAATTGACTCATCATTTTGATTTTAGGGCAGAGAGAAATACTTAGGCATGAGTGTGGAAGTAACTGTGTGCTCAGTTCAGTATCTTCCAATGGCTGGCAGAAGTGTTCTTCCAGCAGCTTTATGTATTTATGTTCTGATGCCAGACTCTTTGTTTTCACGGGGAAGAGGTCTCTTTCTGATCATCTGAATTGCCTTCAGAAGACACCTTCTTGTTTTTGTGGAGTGTGTGAGAAGCCTAGATGTTTTACTCAATTATAGTTTCTTTCCAGGCATCCTGATTGTTAAGATTTCCAATATTGTGAGTGTGTGCCTAAAGTAGTTTGAATTTGAGTCTATTGCTTATCTCTTAGATAATTCAGAGTACTGTTGGATTTCAGTGAGTCTTGGTAGCCAGCCTCTTTCAAAATGTGATTTTGGCCTTTACGTCAATGAGGAATTGTCAGAAAATTTGTCCGTTACCTTGGTGTCTTTTCTTGGAAATAGATTAGCCTGGAATTCTGTCAGAGTATTTTTTTAACCAGTTGTATCTGTTTGCAGCAAAATCCAAAGGTCCAAAAGAAAGAAGACAAATGCAAAAGTTACAGACTTTTCTTCATTTTTATGGAAGCACTTTGGAAGACAGCACTTCCAAATTGATTGTGAATCAAGAGGATGTGTCAGGGAATGCTAGTGCTGCTGGTAAAAAGACACATAAGAAGCATGTGAGTATATTCATGTTGCTCTTTCCAAATCTTTTTTGTGTTATCCAGGAAAAAATGTTTACTGTATGAGTCATACAGCTGAAGTTTTATATTCTGAATGCACAAGGAGTTCTCAGTTGAAGAAATTTAATTTGCCTTTGTACTTCAAGTTAATTAGCAAATTGGCGAAATTATTTTTGTTCCTAGTTAGGAATACTAATGAGTGATGACATTTTCACAGGCACAAGTAAATAAAAAAACAAAAAATACGAGCTCTGCAAAGGCTGATAGGTTTTAGCTTATGACCAGTATTATAGCGTAAAGTGAAGGAAACTGAGTTCCTAGGAACTCAGAATAAAATTCGAGAGTTCTGGAGTTTAATTTTCTTTTAAGAAACTATTATGAAATGCTGGAAAAAACATTATTCATTTATTTGTTTCCCTGCACTATTTGGAAACATTCTCTGTGAAAGATCCTGTAGGTATTGCAATTAATGCTAACTATGTGAGCATTGTCAGACATCACAGTAGCATGTACTTGTGTACTCATGAACAATACTCAGCAACAGCAATTTGAGTAATATTTCATAATAGACTGTCCTGTGGATTAGAGATTATGGCCTGTTGAATTATCTGTAGAAGTCCGTATATAAAATAACTTTGTTAACTTCAGGTAAGGTTGATCTCTTAATTTTATTCAATTACTATTACCCATATATAAAATAAAAGCTTGACATTTAACTTTCAAACATCTGGTAATTTATTTGTCCACATTTGTGCATTTTTATTCTACTTGTGAAGCTTTATACTGACCTAAAATGAAGCTTAGGGAAGCTTGTTTGAGCAACATATATTGGGATTCAGAAATTATACTTCCTTCAAAATCAAGTACAATTTTAAACAGTTCCCAAAATACAGTGTATCAAACAGATAAATTGAAAATTATAATGTACCCGCTGTGACTGAGTTTATGGATCAGCTTTTTTTTTATGATGTTTGCACACGGTGATGGTTAATTCTAAGTATCTTCATTTTATTGGATAGAAAAGTAAAGCAGAAACAATTGTAGAGGAGAACAACAAGCGACTGAAAACTAAAGAAGAAAATAAAGAACAGGAGCAATGGAAATCCAGGTGTGCACCAATTGTAAAGGCAATAGAAGCAAATCTGACTGTTGGAATAAATGAATTGGAGAAATTTCTCAAGACCCTTAAATGTAAATCTGTGAAGTTCAGCGTAGAAATGGCAGGACTGTCTGCCTGTTTAGAAGTGTGGAAGAAACACTGCAAGGAGCAAGGTATGATGGCCAAATTCATGTTCAGTATTCGACTTCCACTTCCTTTAACCAAGAGAGTGAGTGACTTTGGACATTCTCAGGTGGAATAGATGTGAAAATACAGCCCTGTTTCAGGAGCATGCAAAGTGTTTTTAAGTATTTAGAGGCTCTGGTCCCCTTCTCCAATTTCAAGATCCTTTGAACCAGCAGTAAAGTATCCAATTAAATTAGAATTGTAGCTAATTTCATGTTTTGCTTTGTCAAACTTGAATACATAAATAGTTCATTTTATTGTATATATCTTTAATGACTATTATGCACCTTAAAATATGTCTTTATTGCAGTGGATTTTTTAATTAGCTGAGGTGGTCAGCTCACAGTCTGAATGTTGACCATTTGCACAGATGTCTGTGCTATCATGGTTAGTGGCCTCCTGTTTCAGTAGAATTAACTTGTTCAGTCTGTACCTCCAGTCAGGAGGCTCCACACACTGCTCTAAATGTGTTGAGGAGGGTTGTCAACATTGACATTAAATATGTTGCTAATAAGATTAAGTAACAAATGTGTGGGTCTGGAAGGTGAGATGGGGGAGCTCTGTTACTGCGTAGATGTCAGAAATTATAGCTGAGCACGCAGAAACAGATAGAATTACTTGGGTGCTTGGTCTTCAGCAACCACTAAAGTAGAGGTCACAGGAGTGTGGGTCGTCTTTGTCTAGTTGTCTTCCAATAAAATTCATTTTTAAATTGTCATAAATGTGGTAGGACAGATAAGGTCTGTTCTAAAAACACCTAATATCAGAAGACACCCAATGACATAATTTGCTTTCAAATAACTGTAGGCTTTTTTTTTTTTTTTTTTGAAAGGTAACAAATCTAAAGATTTAAGCAAAGCTGTTGCAGTCATGAGGAGAATTCATATCCTTCTTGAAAAATATCAAGATCTCTTGGAGAAACCACATCTACAAAAGCTGACCAGCTATCTAAGACTTCTTGGATTTGAGAATTTGGCATGCTCTCTATCTGGCCAGGTGACTTTATAGACTGTAATGATTCTATAGTAACTATATCTGTAGTTGAATATCAGTAGTGTTTTCTTAAGCATTAACTAGTGTGTAAAAGATCGATATTGAGCTAATTTTATTTTTTTGTTGTACCATAAGATTTGGAACTGTCTATTCTTGCTTCAGTTATTGATCTTTAGTTCCAGGATACGTTTCTCTACTTGATATGAGAGGTAGCTGGCACAATACGCCACTTCCCCTTTATCAAATAGAGCTTTATATGGCTGCAAAGATACCCTTTGAATCATGCATTAGGATTAATTTGCTCTAGTTATGTCTGCTTGAGGCCTTAGATATCTCTGAGAGGTACCTGCTATTCAGCTCATCCCATCACCTGAACTCTGCATGTTAAAAATAACTGTTAAAAGCTAAGTGATGAGCATCTGCTCTCTAACAGGCCCAAATAAGCTATTTTAGAAAAGAAAATCTTTGAGACTGAAGAGGTGGATGAAAACTAATCTGTTTGCTGTTACGATATTACTGATATCTCTGGAGGAAACAGTTCCAGATACTGAATAGCTTGATTGCTTGTCCTTGCTACCACAGCTGGGACCACCAGTAGCTACAATGAATTTGACTCCAAAGCGATTTCTCTAAGGATTGATCTTGTGCTTTTCTGCATGTTAACAACGTGGTCACTGGCTGATTTAATGTTAAGAGCATTTGGATACCTTTATGTGTAGATGAGATGCTATTAGGGAGAGAGGATGCTAAAGTGACTCTGAGGCAGAAGAGGGAGGATATAACTCACAGCCTGCAGAAGGTGGAGTAGGTAGCAAAAGGAAGGAATATTACAGCTAACTGTAAAACCAGTATCAGCCACTTCAGTGTCTCATTTTTCAGGCATGGTAGAGGTAGGATTTTTTTGAATCTTATTTCTGGAAAGTGTTTATCGTCCTTCCTTGAGGATGAGGACTAAGAGGTTAGGGAGGAAGTGATTGTTTAATAACAATTTTTTCCCTTGAAGAATGGGAATTATTTGTCTCTTTTTCCTATGTGAATTCAACTGTTTTATGATGATTGTTTACTCTTGGCTAAATAATTATTGTAAGGTTGTTTGGCACCCCAAATAAAGTATATTACATTTCAGGAAGTAGAACTGTAGGATCTGAGGATCTCAAAGGGTCTGATGTAAAAGTTTGTGGTGATAGAAGGGATGTGTTGGCAAGTTTAATGTCTTGCTTAGAAGGGCTCTAGATCAGTCAGACCTGCTTTTGAAGCTGCTTGTTTCTGATTATTACTTTTGCAAAATTGGGGAAATTTTAGGAATAACTAAAATTTTCAGGAATAACTGGAGATATTTCTTTCAAGAAATTGAAGCTGTGAAATCTCCATCTTTCAATATAGTGAAAACTCAGCTGAACACAGCCCTGAGTGACCTTATCTAATTGCACCTGCTTCTGGCAGTGAGTTGGACTAATTGACATCCAGACATCCCTGGCAATCTAGATTATTATATGATTTTCTGATCTTCTGGTGTATCTAGTAACATGTAATGCTTTCCTGTACAAATCTCAGGATCAGATGTTGTAACCAGCTGTCTCCATGAATGTTAAATTTGGTGCATCTTAGGGTATACAGACGTTATTTAAAATTCCAATGCTTTACTGAATTTGGGATCACAGTTGGTATTTATATTGAATTTCCTTTTGCAGCTGTGATTCATTGCACAAGCAGTCAGGGCAGGCTGAGCTTTGCCCATTAGCCAGTTTTGTTAGGTCTTCTAAAAAACCCAAAAAAACCCACCACCAGTAATGGAAGACATAATATTTTTAGAACGTAGTCTCTTTTGAAGAGATACAAATGTAACCCTGACATAAGGCTATATGGTGTAGATTTTTGCAAGAAATTATTTAAAAATCACCTTTGCTTTCATGTTTTTCAAAGCTTGCAGAGTTCCACAGAGCAAAAGATGTGCCACTCCCTTTATCTTTTGCTAGCTTTCAAACCAACTTGAATTTTCATTTGACCTTGTAGACCGGAGAAAGCAGTGATCCCAATATAAGCAAGTATGCTGTTGAAGTGGGTCCCGCTCGCTTTCAGCTGCAACACATGGATTACCACTTGCTCAGAGAAGAGAGAAACGATCCAGATCCCCGAGTGCAACATTTCATACCAGACACATGGCAGGTAATGAGACATCAAGTTAATGGAAGTGATCTTTGATTTTGGGCTTGTTTTTTTTTTTTTTGCATTTAAAAATACACATTATTATATTATTTGTCAAAAATAGAGCTGTTTAACAAATTTAATTTTTTAACAAATTTAGTAGATCATTTTGGACTGTAATCCATCATCCTTCTACACTGAGAGCTTTTCTACAAAGAGCTTTGCCCAAGGAATTCAACATAAGAAATGCCTAATCCATGAGATTTCAGTACTTATTACCATATTTGATGGTGGTAATGCCCCCGTTTGGGTAATCTCTGACTGTTCATCCTCAGCTCATTTGTCCCTAAAGAATTACCCATAGCAGCAGCTGAGAAATTTTTCTGTCTAAAGCAGAGTAGGTCTAACTCAGTTGTTTGGGGTTTTTTTTTTGATTATTGGACTGGGGAGGCCAGCTGAGTTTGTTGCTTTGCAAGTCTGTATCTGCAAAACTGGCTTGAAAAGCAACTTGGAACTTGGCATATGTGCTGATGGAAAAAGATCATAGAATCATAGAATCATAGAATGGTTTGGGTTAGAAGGGACCTCAAAGATCATCGAGTTCCAACCCCCCTGCCATGGGCAGGGACACCTCCCACTAGAGCAGGTTGCTCAAAGCCCCATCCAGCCTGGCCTTGAACACTTCCAGGGATGGGGCATCCACAACTTCCCTGGGCAACCTGTTCCAGTGTCTCACCACCCTCATAGTAAAAAATTTCTTCCTGAGATCTAATCTGAATCTTTTTTCTTCCAATTTAAAACCATTTCCCCTTGTCCTATCATTACACCTCCTGGCAAAGAGTCCCTCCCCAGCTCTTCTATAGGCACCCTTCAGATATTCAAAGGCTGCTATAAGGTCTCCCCGGAGCCTTCTCTTCTCCAGGCTGAACAATCCCAGCTCTCTCAGCCTGTCTTCATAGGAGAGGTGCTCCAGCCCTCTGATCATCTTCGTGGCCCTCCGCTGCACCTGTTCCAGCCGGTCCACGTCCTTTCTGTGTTGAATATTTCTGTTTCCTCTTCTGTAACCCTTCCCCTAACCTTTCACCGACCTATTAAGGTGAGAGAGCATAGAAGAAGACAATAATAGTGAAGAAAACAGATTAAAAAGCACTGTAAGCTAGGAGTAGAAGAGAGATTTGGACAGTATTGATGTAACTTGTTCAAGACCAGGTTGAATGGAGCTTTGACCAACCTGGGCTGGTGGGAGTTGTCCCTGTCCATGGCAGGGGGGTTGCAACGAGGTGGTCTTTAAGGTCTCTTCCAACTCTAACCATTCTATGATTCTAACTATTATAATGCAAGAAAAGAATAATGCCTTGTATAAAATTAGGAAATTTTCGGAACTAAATTATACACTGCTGTTAACTGGTTTTATTTTTTAATTTGAAAATATTCAGGTTTGGACTCAGAATGTTCTGGTATCAGTATCTGAGACCAAATAATTGACATACACAAAAAAAGAATAATGCCCTGTATAAAATTATGAAAATTTCGGAACTAAATTATACACTGCTGTTAACTGGTTTTATTTTTTAATTTGAAAATATTCAGGTTTGGACTCAGAATGTTCTGGTATCAGTATCTGAGACCAAATAATTGACATACACAAGTTATATTTTGTAGTTCCTTTTTTTCCCCACTAGCAGTTTAAGAGAAAAGAATACAGTCATAAAACAACTAGGTTAACTCTAATTTTCTGTAGTCTAATATCAGTATATAAACTCTACATGCAAAAATAAGAGATGTTGTCACAGAAAGAGCTGGTTTACTCAATAAGGACATAATGATATTTTGAATAAGAAACTGTTTTTCCCTTAGCGAGAACTTCTTGATGCTGTAGATAATAATGAGTCTGCAGTGATTGTCGCTCCCACTTCATCAGGAAAAACATACGCATCATACTATTGCATGGAGAAAGTTCTGAAAGCAGGCAATGATGGAGTAGTTGTGTACGTTGCTCCTACAAAGGTAAGGCTGCATCCTACTACATATTCTGTATGTATGACTACGGTATTTCTCAGTATGATTCTGAAACTGTTTGGGGTAACTTGTTACATGAATTTAGTTGATATATATTTTTTTTATTAGAAACGTAATCTTTACATTCTGTTTTACATTTACATTTATTAGAAACAGGATGTTTACAAAACAAATCTTCAAAATATTTAAGCTCATGTAGAGTTTTTGTCTATTAATGTCTGTGGTCTGCTATTTTATGGTCAGAAATACTAATATACACAAAAGTGCTCAAAGTAGCATGTTAAGTAAATGGTGAGAGTACTAAAAGCATACCAACATGGTGAAAGTAATATTAGAACAGAACCATAACAAATCAAGAAATCTTTTTTTTAATTGAATTCACTGTTTGATGCTTCAAGGGAAAAATTTATGAAACTCTAGGCAGTGGGATATTTTTTTAGTGAGACTTCTGTCCTAACAGTTAAAAACTGACTTAAGTGCTGATGTAGAATGTTTTGACTTCTTCCAAAAATTATTTTTAAGTTCAGTAATATATTTTTTTTTTAATTGAATTACATGTGTTGCTATTCAGTAATAATTTCCATGGATTGTTTTCTATAAGTAAAATCAATTTTTTTGTGGTTACATTCAGGTTGGACATCAAAATCATCTTTTCATTTGAGTATGAGTTTGGAAGCAGAAATGTATTTTATATCTGCAGGCCCAGGACTTTGAGATCTTTAAAGTGCTTGTGGATGCAGAAATATGTGATCTATATTTAACTGCTTTGAAAACAATTAAATACAGAATTAACAACGTATAACTCTCTTTACACAACACTAAATTTCTTTGAAAACATTTGAGTATAATTAAAAATCAAGTACCATATTGTTTTAAAGTTAATGTTGTTGACAGCCGAGACTTAATAGTACATTACATAGTTCATTATAGCCTAGTACACTAATATCGGTGCCAAAATTGAATGCTTTTATATGTGTCAGAATATCCTATGCCTTTAGACTTACACTATCTTGTTTTGTTAATGACCTACTTTATTTAAGGCCCTTGTAAACCAAGTGGTGGCAACTATATACAAGCGATTCACCAAGAAACTTCCAGATGGATTGGCAGTGTGTGGAGTCTTCACGCGAGATTATCGCAGTGATCTCATGAATTCTCAAGTATGTTTTTATGGGTGTTTTAACAGATAATGACTTCTGTATTCTGTCTGGCTTCTGAAAATGTTAATTCTAATTATAACAATTGTGTCACTACTAAATACAAAGTTTAGGAAAAATCTAAGCATACCTGGACTGTTTACTAGAAACTTTCAGTCTGTGGCATACAACCGTAACTATTCATCCTGTTCATTCATTGGGGGTTGCACTAGATGATCTCCAGAGGGCCCATATCATTCTGTGATCATCAGGGAAGCGCAGTTGATTATGGGCTCAGGTTACAAGAAAAGACATTAAAGTCCTTTGGTTGCCAGCATACAACAGAAGTCCAGGTAGAATACCTCGGTAGCTCTTCCATTGTCCACTGATGTAGTCACTCCACCACAGGATCCTTTGGTTGCCAGCATACAACAGATGCCTCACAGAAGACCAGGTAGAATACCTCGGTAGCTCTTCCCTTGTCCACTGATGTAGTCACTCCACCACAGGTGGCCACTAGTTGGTCTCTCTTGTAGTGCAGAGCCCAGAACTGGACACAGGAGTCCAGGTGTGGCCTTATCAGTGCTGAGTAGAGGGGAAAGATTTCCTGCCTTGATCTGTTGGCAACACTCCTCCTAATGCAGTGCAGGATGCCATTAGCCTTTGTTGGCAACACTCCTAATGCAGTGCAGGATGCCATTAGCCTTTGCCACAAGGGCACATTGCTACCTTCTGTTCAACTTGCTGTCTACTGGGACCCTCAGGTCCTTTTCCACAGAGCTGCTTCCCAGCTGGATGGCCCCCAGCATACACTGGTGCATGGGGCTGTTCCTCCCCAGGTGCAGGACTTTGCACATCTTCCTTTTGAGCTTCATGAAGTTCATATCAGCCCATTTCTCCAGCCTGTTTTGGTCTCTCTGGATGGCAGCATGACCCTCTGACTTATCAGCCACTCTTCCCAGTTTGGTGTCATCAGCAAATCTGATGATGAAAATAATGCTTTACAAATGTTTCTTCTTAGATACTAGTGACCGTGCCTCAGTGTTTAGAAATCTTGATGCTGTCTCCTCGCTGCCAGAAATGGACCAGACGAATACAATATGTTATATTTGACGAGGTAGGTATCTATTAATGGTAACCAATTTAACAAATATATGGAAAATCTTGACCAAAAATGCCAGTGACTCAATTTTTTGTTACATGCATTATTGCTAGTAAAAAATCCCAACTTTCAGAAATATTATTTCAGACTTAACTTGCTTTTTCTTGTTTGTTGAGAGTGTGTATTTACTCCAGTGAAAGAACTTAAAACACTGTTAGTCCTCAAGAGGACATACAGTTCAGTCAAAACTACTGTGAGCTTCTTTATTTCTCTCAAGCCAGTTAATTGAGAAACTAAAAGTAACCACTGTTGTCTGAGTGGCACAAATAGAGCATTCCAGACTGGGATCATACACGTTTCACATGAATACGGTATTTGTCAGTCTTTCCAGGGAAAGTCAGTGATTAATCTTGCTGATTCCTTCTGTATTCTTTCTTGTATATTGAATTAATTGCTAATGGCACTAGTCAGTATCTATGATACAAACAGTGAATGTAGTATTGAAATTTAGACTAATTTTCTATCCAGCAAAGTCTGGAGAGGGATTTACTGGATATTTGGTTTGTATCTAGTTGTCATTTGCTACAACATAAGAATTACTTCAGTACTGATCTTGCCAAACTTTTAATTTTTTGCAAAGCACAAAAGAATTCCTGTTACGGATGTGCTTTGATAAGGAACATTTCTTTTACTTTAATCCTTTTCCCGAAAAATATAGGTCCATTGTCTTGGTGGTGAAATTGGAGCAGAGGTTTGGGAGCATCTCCTGGTAACAATTCGGTGTCCATTTTTGGCACTTTCTGCTACTGTCAGTAACCCAGAACACCTAACTGAGTACGTGTGGAATTTTCTTGCTCACAAGAGCATATTTAAACTGAATATGAGCTGTTTTAGACAGAGGGGTCAATTACTGTTGGGATGCAACTGATTTGGAGTTATATTGTTATATATATTATGCTACCCTTTCTCCCCCAATGACACAAAGCGATACTGTAGCTCTTAACTCTGTAACTACTATTCTTTTAGACCCTATAACTGAGCTGTGCACAGAAATTTAGGAAGCTTTTATATCTGTTTGAATTGCCAAGCCTGACAAGCACACTTGTCCATCATCAGTCAGAGAAGACACCTGCACTATTATTTATGTATATAATAGTGCTATTTTACATTTTTCATTTGCACTCTGGGATAAGCTGGGGAAAATTGCACTGAAGATGGTGAAAGGGGGACTGAAAATTCTAGAGAAATTGAGCAGATTGTAGTAATTCATCTATTATAGCTGTAATAATTTTCTTAAAATATTTTTACAACTTTTGTTCTTGCACTGTAGGTGGTTACAATCTGTGAAAAGGTATTGGGAGCGTGCTGATAATAGAATAGAAGGAAGCTCTTCAAACTCTGAAAAGAACTTTGCAAGAAAACGTAAAGTGAAATCTGCAGTAAAAGAACAAAAGAAATCCTATCGTGTTAGACTAGGTGTGTATGAGGATATTTTGTAACTAAGAAATACATTTCAGTGTTATTTCTGCTGACTTTTTTAAATGATAGTGTGTGAATTTAAGCGTGTTTTGTGTTAGTTTTCTTTTAAATAAAAACAAACCTTACAGAATTAAGTACTTGCTTTTTAAAACAACCAAGTGCATTGTGACAGCATTTTTTTCTCTTCACAGTCTTGTATGAAGAAAGATACAATGATTTGGAAAAGTATGTGTGCTCTCTAAAGGGCAGTGATTTTACCATTGAACATTGTCATCCGTGTGCTGCATTAACAGTCAATCACGTAAGCATAATACTGGTGTCAGTGTTGTTTGGCAACTGTTATGTTTAGGCAAGATGGATTCCATCAGAATGATTCTTTTATTTTTCTTTTGTGGAAACTCCTTGCAGATTGAGAGCTATGGTATTCCTTCAGATCTTTCTCTGTCTCCACGAGAGAGCATCCAGCTTTATGACATAATGGTAAAAGTCTGGCCAGAGTGGCCAAAGGCACAGGTATGTATACACAGATGTTGGCAAAATATATATAAAAAAATAGGTAACAAAGTATTGCAATGTTTTATATTCATGTTGTTTTCCAGGAGCTAGATCCTGAGGAGTTTGTGTCTTTCAAGAATAAAGTAGTAATAAAAAAGCCAGATGTGAGGAAATACGAACAGGAACTGAAGAAAGAACTAAGCAAATGGATTGAGCTTGGCCAAAGACGAAAGGTAACAGTTGTTACAGGGCCCTTTCTTAAGATTGTGTACAGGTTTAAAATATGAATAGTTATATTAATAATATAGTTATGGGAGTTTCTCCTCCCATAATTATTATTTATGAGGCTTAACTGCTGCTGTACTTGAAAGATAAGCACTAATATTTGTGGCATTTCCGTAAATGTTTTCAAGGTGATGTTTTCACAAGCTTCTCTTGGAATCAAACTTCTGATATTGCTCTGATATTTCAGTTCCTGATTCCTTTAGGTACCTCCTACAGTTAGTAAGAATATTGTACCATTGCTCTGCTTTTTTAGTCTACCTCATTATTGCTGCTCATTTGAAACCTTCTGTGTAACCATAGGCAGTATTTATGTTTCCATGTTAAAGATAAAAATTAAAGCAATGAGCAGAAAATTGAGTCCTTGATTGGAGGCGACCTATTCCTATGTCATAAAAAGGAATATGAGGAGGTAGTGAATCAAACAACAAGGGCAAAATAAAGAATATTTGGGGAAAAAAATATTTCTTGAAATATGACGACAGTTAAATGTGAAAATGTATCATAATCATTTATGTTAGTGATACTTTATTATTTGCACGGTGATGGTAGGCATGAATGCTACAACAATTTGCATTTTGAGTTCTTACCAAAGTCAGTTGATAACTTGCAGACCTTTCACTCTATGCAGCTACTGCAGTTCTGAGTGATTTAACAAATTTGAGCTGGTAGAAGGTGACACAGCAAAATTGAGTCTTTGTATTTGTTAGTGTCTGGCCAGAAGGTTCTGCCATTCACATCTCCACAATAATGCTACTTTGGTCAGGTGAGTTTGCTACTGGAGCACCTTAAGCCCGAACCTGTGGATTGCTCAGAAGACGAAAAGTGGAAGCATTTTGCAAGCTTTGTTGATAAATTACATGCGATGGATAAGTTGCCTGCCATATTTTTTATGTAAGTATTTATATTGCATGTATTATATGTGTATCACCTATATTCAGATTAAAGGCTTTTAGAAATAAGCATTGATATGGCTTGGCAAATGCCATTTATATGGTATTTATTACCTTTGCTATAAAACAAACCAAGTAAAGGCCTACAAGCTCTGTCAACCCACTAAAGGTTTAGCTGAAATAAAACTGGGCACATTTAACTACTGTGTGGAAAGGGTAGAATCCATGCATGATGTCTGAGAAAATGGCAAGAAACTGAATCACATTGAAATGAGGGTCAGATTCTCAGTTGCTTTCCCACAGCATAGTCAGCAAAACTAGTGGAAAGTGTACGCTCTTTATTTAGAGGTGCAAATGGTGTATGTAGGGGCAGATTTGCTGGGGAAAAAGGTGGAATAAGGTTCTATAAATGTGTGCATTTGTCACCTTGTGACAGTTTCACTGCATAGCCTCTGGCAGTCTCATCTTACATCCAATGACATGCATCAATCAACCTGTTTTGCATGTATGTGAGGTGTAATTACATAACATCAGACATGCATAACTTTGAGCCTTCTGACAATACCATTATTGTCAGGATATCGCTAGTATTAGTAAAGTAGCCATATACCTCAATGCTGGATTTTGATAATAAAAAGCAGCTTCTTCTCAGTAAAGATTTGTCTAGTGCATATTCTTACTGCAATAATGCATAGTAACAACCCTGAAAAAGTGGAAAGTTTTCTTATCTCAGTATGAAGCCTTGCCCTTCCTTACATTGGACACTTTGATAGTTTGGGGTAGAATGCTCCCTGCTGTTTTAATTCTCACATGCTTGATGCTGATAAAAAGGTGTTTCTGAAAGAACTCTTGAAAGGAAGAAGCAAAAAGTGAATATACATACTGATGGCGTATCTCAAATTACTCTAGTTGCTGGTAATTTATTTCTTTTTCCATTTTGCAGTGATGGTCTAGTTGTAAATTAATTTTATGGCTGATTTCAAGGTGAAACTGACAGTTTTCAAAAGGATTCTTAGAGATTTGTAACTCCCACAAATAAGGAATAATTTCAGGGATGGTGTGTACTGTAACATCATTTTGGGGTACTCAATAGGAACGCACAAATAAGGAATAATTTCAGGGCTGGTGTGTATTGTAACATCATTTTGGGGTACTCAATAGGAAGTTTCAAGGTGCTTCCCCTTAGGGGAGATGGATAAGTACCTTCCTCTTATCTACCCTGGAATGATGAGTACTTAGAAATTCTTGGTGACTTATGGGTCTGGTAAGAGACCAAGAGTAGAGCATGAATATCCTATATATATGTATAATATGTACTATTTACTTTAAGATTTAACTTGGATTCAGTGGAACGTGCAGCCGAGAATGTATTCAACTCTTTGGAGGAAAAACAAAAAAGTGAACAACACCCTGATACTGAGAAGGATGAAGAGCGTTTGAGGGAGGAACTAAAAAAAGTGAACAAACAGCTAACAAAATTGAACCCTCAGTAAGTATTATAACTATATATTATTAAAACACTTACATGTTCCGACCGAGCATAATTTTGTGACAACTTGTTTCTGGGCGATGCACCTTACAGCAGCACTTTCATCCAGCTGTGGTGTAGCAGTTCCTGCTCCTTTTTGTGCTCTAGCAACCCACACAGTGAGAGCAGCTATGTGGCAGATCACCACCAGCAGTACCTGCTGCATAGTCAAGCAGCAGGAAGATACCAGTGTTGCTGATGTTGTGTAAGGTGCTGGCATTACAACATAAGAATCAGAGAGAGACCAGACCTGATTATATGAGGGTGGTAATTTTGGACTAATTCACTACTGAGATATCAAGATATGCGAATAGCTCTTTCTCCAGACAGTAACTTTTGTCATGCATCTCTTAAAAATGGCGTGGCATCTGACCCTCATGCTGGATCAGCCACTGTAGGAGAATATGTTCATAGTTTAGCCTCACCATGGCTGGTTCCAGTAGTGGTTCTCTGAAGTATGGGTTCACCCGGCTTGTGAGATGTTCTTTGAATATTTGTCAGCCTTTTGCTTGGATTGTACTGTGTGTGCTTTCTCCTGAAGCTTGAATTTTCTTAATTTTGTGATAGGGTGTGAATTTTTATAAGGCATTTGGCAATTAAATGTGGCTACAGTTAGGATTGTCAGGAACATAAAGCATCATGGTTTTGCCCTCCTAATCATGGCAATTTACAATGCATTCTTTGGACATAATATCATGAAAGAATGAATTTAGCTAACTTTAATAGTAGTAAGTGAGAACTTGAAAACCCAGTAGGAATTTGGAGACATATTTAGACATTGTACTTTGAAAATCTGCCTCTAAATAGTTTTCCCTCTACTCTCTTCAAATCCTGTCCTAAATACTTACAGTCCCTATCATTATTGGCAGTAAATCCATCCCATTTCTCTTTCATGTTTAATTCTTCTACTGTGCAACCTTGTTAGCTTACTAATTTGCTAAATGAGGTACTTGCATTTGCTGTCTTCATCTTCTTTCAGTTTTGTATATCACCATAATTCCTTCTCTCTACTTCACCCAGAATTACTTGTTGTTTTGTACACAAGGTGTGGTAAATGAAAGCTGTTAGGATTATCAGTAAATTTACATTAACAGATCTACCTACATGTTTGAGCCTACAATTTAAAAGGGGATGAGTCTGTATTTTTCAGTACCCAAAGAATATTTTAAAATCAAGAAATGAATGTTAATTGCAGAAATAATATTTTAATTGTATATTGTATACAGGGATAACAAAAAGATGAGCCCCAGTAAAATGGACAAAGTGGTATATCTTTTGACTACAAAACAACAGTTAGAACACAGACTTGAAAAGCTAACTGGTATCCCTTCTACATATAGTTATGCTGATCCTAAAGCAGTGGATGGAGATGTAAGTAATTCACTGATGATTGTAACAGGGTTTTTGTTTTGTGTGTCTAAAATGCATGAATTTGTGCATAAATACAGAGAAAGCACAAAATGCATGATGCAGTTTTACTTAATAACAGTACAGATTGACTTCATGAAACATTCTGAAAATTTAAATTTAAATTTAGTTCCAGGTATCAGTCTTAGACAACTTTATTTTTAAGACGTATGGACAACTTTCATTCTGTGAAATAAAAAGATGTTGACTTGTTCTTGTGATAGGAGTCCTGGGACTTACACTACAACTAATTCATTTCCATGAACTATCAGCAATGCAGTTCTTTTACTTGTTAATTCAGATCTCAGATCCTATTTTTCTGATTGAGTCATCAGCATAGACTATATGGCACCTCTGTGTCCTTATCAAAACATTTATAAGACATTCATATCTTGTAAAAATACTAAATAAAGGTTCTCGCTCTAAGTTTAAAAGCTTTAAAAGTTTTAGTCCTCACAAAGCAAAATTTTCCATGCTCTTCAATGTCTTTATGCCCCCTGAGGAAAGAAAAGGTGAGAAAAGCACTGAAAATCTGCAGATGTCCATCAGAAATATTAATGTATGTATTTGTATAAAAATAATTAAGGAATAATTTAAGAAAGAGATGGATATGATGTAATTTCCAGCAGTAGTGAGTGACTGCGCCAGTCAGGATCCAGGAAATTCCCTCTGGTCTAAACTTCCTGAAACATGACTGTGGTTTATATAGCTGTCTCTTTGTGGCTGTTTTTTGGTTTTTTTTAATTAAAAAATTAATTGTGGTATATAGCGCTTAATTCAGAGAAAAAGTGTTCAAAATTTTGATGAAGCATCTTGATAATCCTTCCTGCTTTTTGTGATGTGTCTTGAAAGAGAAGAAAATTCTGTGTATTGTGACAAAATGTGAAAATTCTCATGATTCCTTATCCTGGGAACTTGGGATCCCAATAGCATATTTGGACTGACGTCAGCCAGCGCGGAAGGAATGTTGCTTCCCACAGTTGCACATAGATAAAGGCAGTAAAGAAGTTGCTTGGACACTGGAACAGATAACACTTAGCTATAGAGTGAAGTTCAGAAAATACTGAAAAAGCTCAATTCAGTGCTATTTCTGAGTTTGGAACAGATGACACTTAACTATAGAGTGAAGTTCAGAAAATACTGAAAAAGCTCAATTCAGTGCTATTTCTGAGTTTGAGAAAGGGAAGCTTCCAACTATGTAGTGAGATGAGATGGTGGTACTGAGCAGGGATGACAACCAAAAGCAAAAGAGTATAATCTTCACAAAGCTACTTAGGAATTTGTTCTGTGATACTGGCTCACAGTACTTGGTCATGAGGCCATGCTTTGAGTGGGAAAGTCATGAATAGGTAGGCTTGTCACGTCTGGTTGCATCTAACTGCATGGTATGACAGTCGGCATTTGTTGCAAAGGTGAAAAAACCTGGTAGTATATAGAAGTGTGCTGAAAAGCCTGGATCTGTTGTCATAATGAAGCTACTTATGGTACACATCCAATTATATACTTTGGGCTTCAGGTTCACTGATGATCATAAACAGCTATATTTGTCTGTAGTGCTTGGAATTTTGTCAGATAAGACTTTTTTTCAGTAACAACACCTGGTTGTGGTTAATACTTGACATTTCTTTCTATTTGTAGACTTTGAGGAAGATTTTTTGGCCACTTAAGTTTCACAGAAAAGGTTACCTGCAGCAAATGATGGCACTGAGGGGCATCGGGTATCATCATAGAGCTACGAGTGCCAAGGAAAGAGAAGCAGTGGAGATGCTTTTCAGGATGGGATATATCAAGGTTGGTTAATAAGAATCAGTTCTTCTTTTTTTTTTTTTTTTTTTTAATTACTCGATATATTTAAATAAAAAGTATAGTGTATCTTTCACCAGTGGTAAAATACGTTGCATTGACTTTGTCATGCTCATTTAAAAAATGTTGAATTACTTGATATATTTAAATAAAAAGTATAGTGTACCTTTCACCAGTGGTAAAATACGTTGCACTGACTTTGTCATGCTCATTTAAAAAATGTTGACATGAAGGTTTCCAAACAAATAAAATAAAGGAAGTGAACTGATAGCTGTAATACTTTACTTCTAAGAGTTTCTATCTGTCAGATTAGTTTATCGTAGAATTATAGAATCGTTTAGGTTGGAAAGACCTTTAAGATTGAGTCCGACCATAAACCTAACACTGCCAAGTTCATCACACTACACTGAAGAGTGAAATTGTTGCTTGTTCATAGCTCTGTTAAAGTCACCAGATTAAAGTTTAGCTGTATGAAAAATTATAGTAACGTTCCTGTTGATTTATGTTGGGTATTACAGGTGGTTTTTTTTTAAACTGTATGTTGACATTTCTAATAGATATATTAATGTTTCTTGTTTTGTAGGTAGTCACAGCTACTTCAACACTTGCTCTAGGAATCAACATGCCATGCAAATCTGTTGTCTTTGCTGAAGATTCTGTCTATTTAGATGCCCTAAATTACAGACAGGTATGGAAACAGAACACTAATTTCTTATTAGAAGAACAGTGCACATGTAGCTGTCATCATACACAAAATCAGAAAAGTGTCTTTTCTTTGACATATACTTCTGGGTATGTTCTGAGTTTTAGTTGTTCATTTTAGTGACTAATAATTTTAGCTAAGGTGATTTTTACTAATGTTTCATAACTGCGAGCCCACAAATAATGTATGTAGTCAAAAGACCTTTTACAATTGCTCAGTATATTAAAGACCATATAGGCCAGATCCAGTTGATGGTATTATCTGGCAGGTAGCTCTCAAGTGTTAGAGTGTGAGTGGATCTGTGCAGTAGCCAGACCTATGGGCATCCCCCTTCTGCTGCACATAAATGATATGACTCCAGCTTTGTCACATCATCTGGAACAAGGGCTAGGTCCTTGCAATGGCCCTGACCAAGAAGAGGTGACCCGAACAAGGGAATATACCTTTAGGCAGCTTCTCCCTACTCTTTATTCATATTCCCTGCTCTTTATTCATACTGAGGTTACCTCTGCCCCAAATCCACCTAGAAATAGTTCAGAGCTAAAAGTGAATTGAAAACAAAGCTGGTGTATGGGTATAAATTAAGTTAAAACTTACCTTGAAAACATATAAGTGTCAAAAAACATGTGAGAGAATGTAAGTATTCTGGCCAGTGTTTAGTTCTTCTGTCATATCTGGAAGTTCGTATTTTAAAATGTAAATAAACCCACCCCATTTGCAAACCAGCTATATTTGACGTACAACATATTTTGCACGCACGATTTTAGTAAATCTGCATAAATGCTTTATTGAGACTGTATAGATGGTAGTATTATATACAACTTCAGTATATTTTACTCAAAAATTAATAATTTTATTATTTTAATAACATAATTATTAAATATTTTATTCTTAGATGTCAGGACGAGCTGGAAGACGAGGACAAGATATGATTGGAAATGTCTTCTTCTATGACATCCCACTGCCCAAAGTTGAAAGACTTCTCAAATCCAACGTACCACAGCTGAAAGGCCAGTTTCCTCTGACTGTTACCTTAATACTGAGACTCATGCTGTTGGCTGCGAAGGGCGATGACAAAGAAGATGCCAGAGCAAAGGTTTAATATGTTTTTCTTAGTAGCACTTTAATTAAATTATAATGTCTCCTTAACATGAGCAGAAACTTATGCACTTCAAAAGTAAGCAGTTTGCCTCCAAATGAAATTGCAGACTGCTTCTAGTACGTCTGCCATCTTCTCCGCAGTATTATACTGTTCCATTTTCATGCATTTATTCTATGGAATATTTCCATTAACTTGGACAATCAGAAAGGCTTCCAATATTTAAATTTCAGCTTTATTTGAGGATAAGATGTGAACATACATTTCCATAGGGAAGAGAGAAGCTATGAAATGCTATCTCAAATAAAACAATGAGAAAATTCTATTACTCATCTGTTTAAATACTCATATTAACCCTCTGGAATCAAAGAATTATTATTATTGCCATTTAGTGCAGTGATTTAAGTAAACAACCCATGACTATGATTATAAATTAGTCAGAGATCTCCTCTTGTAATTATTGAGGAACTCTTACCTCCAATGATCTGTTTTTCACATCCACTCCAGCATATAGACGTTTATTTTCAAGGACTCACTGAATGAACTCAGACATGTTGTCTTAATGTAACAAAATAAATTAGTACTCTGTGTTAAACACTAAAACATTAAAATGGTGTTAAAGTTTAAGGAATAATTTCAAAACTTTCTGGTTTTAGTTTAATGATATTTAAATCCTTGTCTTGTAGATCTCTATATGAATTTCATGTAATTAAGTTTGCAAACCTCAGCATAAATTGAGAAAATGCACTCACATCTGGCAGACAGAGGATGGACTTTTTCATAAGGATTTCCAGGAGTCAGGCATTCAATTTAAATAAAAATACAGCGTAATACCCACCCGGCATTTTTTACCCTGAAAACCAATTGATAAAGCATAAAAGCTGGGTATTGAATTTCTTTGCTTGTTACAATATCAACATTCCCTTGGATTTCTAATTTTGTCTTTTTTTTTTTTTTTTAACCTGTTTGTTTGACCAGGCATTGTCAGTGTTGAAGCACTCACTGATGTCATTCAGAAAAGAAAGATATGCTGAAATATTAAAAATTTATTTTATATTTTCCTTGCAATTTCTTGTCAAAGAGGTAGGTTTTAACTTGTTCTCATAAGGGGTAGTTCTTAAATCTACAGATTCTCATTTGTTTGTGTTAGTATGCTTGCATTTAAAGAACCACATATTTTTTATTCCATAGCAACAAGTTATCTCTTTCTGCTAGAAAGAAATTTAAGGAAACCAATAAAATTAGGGTGCTTTAAGTTTGTGGTTAATTCTGAGCTACTTATGTTAAGGAGTAAATTCAATGGGGAAAGTCTTATGGGATGGTTTATATGATTACAAATTAATTATCAAAGTAAGAGTTGTGCATCTATGTTGTATGTGAAGATGCATGCATGTGAAATGAGAGGGGTTTAAAAGATACTAAGGATGACATGATTTCCAAAATCCTGGGAGGAATTATATTTCTAACAAAAAGTTAGGAAGTATATCTGACTGAAAATTAGTGGTGTACATATCCGTAGGAGTAGTTGATATGTACCATTTTGG
The DNA here is from genome assembly GCF_001431845.1 of Calidris pugnax. Lineage (NCBI taxonomy): Eukaryota > Metazoa > Chordata > Aves > Charadriiformes > Scolopacidae > Calidris > Calidris pugnax. Next base: position 1,169,955 of record NW_015090774.1, read on the forward strand.
AAAGTTTTTATACATTACTCCATTTTGGTTTACAGCCCAGAACTACAGACAGTAAGAGGCACCAATAATCTGTGCCCAGATTTCCCAGTCCTGCTGCCAGTAGGAGCCCTAACCAACACTTCTGCCTCCTCAGCTGGGTGTCCCTTGTTTGTGAGACCAGGAGACTGTGATTCCCATTGAAGAGAAGAATCCAGTCAATGTACAAGAGAGATCAGTAATATTTCCACAAAGTTACAATTAGTGTAAGAACTGGAGAAAAACTGGCCCACATACCTAGCAGCCTGTCTCCAATAATTTTCCCAGGGAACTGTATTAAAATAAGAAGAAAAATAATGAAGGGCAACTGTATAATGATGATTCTCTGGGTACTCCCTACTTTCTTACAGGGCATGATGCAGAGTGATCTCTGAGAGGAGAGGTGTCCTTGCACTTGTGGCCTTTTATGGAATTTTATTCCATGAGTTTCACTTGGTTTTTGAAACTATATAAGCTTCTAGCACCCAAGCATCTTGCAGCAACATATTTGACAGATCACTGCTTTCTGTGCTTTTTATCCCATCGTGGGTTAATAGTTTTTTTTTTTAGTGGAAGTTGCATCAAATCTTACTTTGCTGACTGTATGCAATTTTCATTTGCCACATGATCAAAATTGGCAGTAAAACTATGAAGTCAAGATCTGTGCTTTGCACAGGGAGATGAAGACCTCATGGAAATACTCAAATAGTTGATTACTTGTTTTTCAGTAAGGACAATTTTTTGCCTTTTAGTGGAAACTGAATGGTCTCAATAGGTACCTATGCATTAGGTTGAATGACTGTTGTTCTAAATGCAACCATTTTATATTTCTGTCGTATCCAAGTTCATCTTTCACAATGAAGCTTGTTTTGCTTTTACATTAAATAGGGCTACTTGGATCAAGAGGGTAACCCCATAGGATTTGCAGGACTTGTGACACACTTGTACTATCATGAACCTTCAAATTTTGTTTTAGTGAGCTTTCTTGTGAAAGGTTTATTCCACAAATTGTGCCAGCCAATTGAAGGTAAATAATACTCTATGCATCTTAATTGCAGTCTCTGGCAGGCTCTGTAAGCCTAACAGTTCTGAAATTTTCTGGGTACCTTCTCTCTGCTGTCACCTTCTGCTGCCTACTCTTCATCCTCAGGTCCTTGGCCTCTGCTTCTACGCAGTCTCTACATGCTTGTATTTCTGTCTGAGAAAGCTGAGGCACACATATGGCAATGCTGGTGTCAAGAACCTGAATTTACTGTTTGTGAAACGTTCTGGTGAGGTAGAGAAGAATACTATACATAGAAAAATCAATAATTCTGACTCCTGAACAAGAGTTGAATGCCATGTAACAAATGAGGTGGATGACTGCTCTGAAAATCAACAATTTTAAAAAATGAAGTACTACTAATGTCTCATTATGAGTAATACATGAGTATTACTCATTTACATGAGTAAAATCCATTCTGAGATATACTGCAGTATGTGAATATTTAAGAATATGGTGTTAATTTGTATGTATTAGTTTCTTAGTTTATCTACCAGAATTTTTTGTACTTAAGGAGTTGATCTTTACCCAACAAAGCTGTGCATAACCTCTGTCATGACATGAAACTCCTAAATAGGACTTGTTTATTTTAAGCATAAAATTACTTTTTTTTTAAATATACTTTCATATTTAACCCAAGTACTTTCTGTTTTGACACAGGCACAACTGAATTTTCAGAAGATGTTCTGGAAAAGCTAGTCCTCATTCTAGCAAACCTATTTGGGAGAAAACATCTTCCAGCCTGCTCAATGAACTATAAAAAAAAATTTTGCCAGTCAAAGGTAGAGAAAGCATTGGTCTTTACTGTAACTTCTGTTGTGTACCACTTCAGTGAACTCGTTTCCTTTTGTCAGTAAGACTAGTATCATTATGGATGTAGGGTAGTCTGGGGCACCAGACTCCTTTACCTCCCCCCCACCCCAAGCTGTGCAGAGCTGCTGTGAATTGAGTTGTTGCGATGGAATTTTTAACAGCTTGCTCTGCTGCTCCTTCCTCCTTACACATCTCACCCTGCTCCAGGGTGGGACCTCTCCCTGGGTTGCAGTCCTTCAGGATAAACCTGCTCCAGTGTGGGCTCTCTAAGGGCTGTAGTTCTTTCAGGAGACACACAGTTCCTCTGGTATGGGGTCCTCCACGGGCTGCAGTGTGGGTATCAGCTCCTGCACAATGGCCCCACTGAGAGGGAAGTCTCTGCTCCACTGTGGTCTCTGCTACAAACTGCAGGGGAATCTCCACCATCTGGAGCACCTCCTCTCCCTCCTTCTCTGATGTTGGTGTTAGCACTGCAGCTTCTAACTCTGCCTGTGTGAGGTTTCTGCCCTTTCTTAAGTAAGTTTTCACAGAGGTGCTGCACCTGATGGGCTCAGCTCTGTCCTGCGGTGGGGCCATGGGAGCTGGCTGTGTCTGTCACGCAGCAGCCCTTACATTCTCACAGCAGACAGTCCTGAACCATGTACACCCCCTCTCCCTCCCAACACCTTGCCACCTACATGCAATACACGTAGCTACAATAATGAAAAAAGTACCTGCAGGATTAAAATAAAGAAGCCCTGATTTAACCACAGAAGCAGCATTTGAATGTCAGGTTAAATGAAAAGTATCCGATTATTCAAGTATGTTTTAGTGACGGCAGTAATTATACAGTTACTGTCATGATATTGCAAAATGTAAAAGAGACAGTGTTCCTCTGTACAACACAACTCAAGTATCTCTTCCCCAAACAGCAATTCGCTTTCTTCTCCTCCCTTTGCTAGAATTTTGTCTCCATCTAAGGATCTGTAGCTTTTTGTCACACATACCTAGAGGGACGCTCTGTGGTACATGACGCTATAGACATAGGGCTGTTACCAAAAATAGGACCATATTAGCAGGATGAGCATTAACATTAGTTATGCATGAAGTGAACATACCATGGGTACAGGCAGAAAGTGAAACACTTGTAATATGCTCCTATTGGCTCTTCTATGCAAAGCCTTAAAAGTTTGGAGGACACAGCTACGGCTGGAACAACAGAGGAAACTTATAAGCAGAAGATGCTTATGCGTCCAGTTTCCAGCAAGCATTCCAAGAGGAAAAGTGTTATTTATATCTGAAAATTAGCTGGTCATGTAGGAGGGATTATTGTCATTCTGTTGGAGGGACTGACAACAGGAGGGACTGTTGTCATTCATGGCAGCAAAGCATCAGTCTGTTGTGTTGGTAAGGAACCTGCTGAACACCAAGATCTGGGAAAGGTGGCCCTTTATAGGAAGCTGAAACATCTTAAGTAAAGCTGTTGGCCAAGCATTCTGGGACTAAGAATCTATTAATTTTATACTTACTGTTTATCTTCTATACCTTTTTTTGCATTAAATTCATGTTCATCTTTAAGATCCATTAATTCTAGATGGTCAGGCAGCCTGAGAAGTTGGGTAGAGTTTGGAGCTGTACCCTTTCCTTCTTTCTACTAATATGCTATATATGTACTAATTTTTTATCTATATGCCAATGTAGAACTGACACTTTTGGAGAAATTACCTGAATTAAGCAATGAACTGCATGTTATTTCAGGTCTTTCTAGAAGATCTGCCAAAAGACTTTGCAGATGCTGTAAGGGAATACAACACCAAAGTACAGGAGAATTTTGCTCATTTTCTTCTGACAGCTGCCAAGCTGGCGGATATGGAACAAGAATACAGACTTCCACTGTCAAAGACAGGTAGGAAGTGAAAAATTAATGCCTATTCGTAATTTGTGAAATTGATTTTATTAGGAAAGTTAGGTTAATTCTTATTTCGAAAAGAAAAATGGTGACTTTAGACATGCTAATAGAGAGGAACAATTTCTATCTCACTTTTGGATTACAACCATTAGAGATTGTATTGTGTATGCTAGAAGCTTTGTACAGGAAAAGGATCATTTTAGTTGCTATTCTTTTATTGTTTTGTAGAGGAAATAAAAATGAAAGGGACTTTTTTATAACAGGAAAAATCTATTAAGTGTAATTATTGAATTAGAGCCTTTTTGTCTAATCATCAATGCATTTGCACATCCTCAAATACTCAAATTGCCATCAAAGTCATACAAAGGTTAGATTTTCAACATCTGAACAGCCTTAAAATTGAACTAACAGTCAAAGAAAAATTTTGCACCATTTTTTAAATCAACTAAGTTACTTATGCCAATAAATGAGGTCCAATAACCAATATCTTATCACCTGCTTTGAGTTTCAAGTCTGGGGATACCTGGATCATAAAGTTTTGTATAAAGTAGATGTCAACTTAATACAAAGGCGAGTCACTGAGGGAGATAAACAGATAAGGTGAATGCAAAACAAGACTGAGTACTATGTATGATTTGAGATGGTGAAGAGCAGTTTTCCATTTCCAGTACAGAGCACTGGAAAGTGCTGCATAATGATATAACAATATCAACACTATAGTGAAATTCTATTTTTTCATGTTTAATTTAAGATTGCTTATTTTAAAAATGGAGGGACCTCACACCTTGATATGTTACCTGAAAAATGTAGGAAATTAAGAGCTGTAAATCCCAAAATGATGGAATTCCAACGTAGGAGAGCAAAGTACAGGCTGCCTTGCATTTTCAGGATATATATTCCTTTATATGTATTAGTGTTACTCATGCTGTTTTCACCGAGGATATGAGCTGTGGAAATTGAATTTCCTATTGTACTTGAATGGTAAATTTTCTTGGTTAAATAGAAGATGTAATATAGTTGCATTCATCCCATTTTGCTGAAGCTGTTTCACTTTGAAAGAAACACTTTTCCTTAAATATACAGAAACAGAAATACAAGATTAAACCATGTCCAGTTCAAGAGGTGGTAGAGACTTTTGTACTTACCGTAACTTGGGCCATGCTGCATAAAAAATAACGTTAAACTCCTCAGATTTTTTTGTGAATGCCATAAACAGTGTAACTCCAGCATACTTACCATAAGACAAAGCAGAAAAGGTTGCAGCGTAAGAATTGAAAGTATCATTGACAACTTCGAAAGAAAGAGTAAGGTTCTATTTAGAAAAGGAAAGTCAAAAGTACAAGTATTTTTAGAAATAGCTAGACAGGTCCTCTACAGACAGTGATTGAAGTTACAGGCAGACCGTAAGCCAACTGGAATGCCCTGCTGCTGTCAAACCAGAAATTCATACTGGGTTGCATAAAGCAGAGCGCTTGTATGCAACAACCTTCACATACGTAACCCCTAACAGGGTCCCACTTAGAATATTAATTCTTTAGAGCTGAAGACTTCAAGAGAGATGTTGGCTGGGAGTCCAGAGAAGAACAATAAAGATTATTAGGTGTTTAGCTATTAAGACCTGTGAGTACAGGTTGAATAAACCTGTTTTTCTTCAACGCAGGACAGAATAAAAGATGGAGGTAAAATAAGCCTTCTAACTGTAACACTCCCTTTGGTTTTGGCCCAGCTTCATGCTGTTGGCAATTTTGGCTACAGCTGAGTCAAGGAGAAATGTTTAAGTTGCAAAGGGAGGGTTGAGATGTAATTATTCTCACCACTAGAAAGCTTATTCTTATATACTATAATTGCATAGAGTTTCTTATGAACAAAAGAAACAAGCGTGTACCAAGGATTTACGTTTAGAGGACTGTTTCCTATCATTACCTACTGAACTGAAAATTCCTTGCTTTTGAAATGGATTGCTGAGAGGGAGCTTGTGTCTGTATCACTTATATTGTGTTTGAAACTTCTTGCCTAGATTTTACATCTAAGAATTGGGATGGCTCTGAACTAGCGTCTTATTTGATGGACAACACCAAAAGCATATCTGCCATCTCACCTTTCGCATGTTTAACTGGAGTGGTTGACAACCATCTATTTCATGGGGAGATCATTAATAAAGTAAGTTGGTCTTTTATGGGAGGCAGAATTTTATTGCAGTTCAATAAAATTAATCTTATTAATCTCCTCTTGCTTCTCTCCATGGCAGCTGTGCTCAAGTCTCACTGTTTTGGAGACACAATTCGAAAGGTCTCAGGAAAAAAAAAAAAACGGTACCGAGTAGTATCACATTATCACAGTGCAAGAACCACAGAATGGAGGAACCACTCAATGTAGGGAACACCACAGAATGTAGGAAAACAAAAATCTGTAAAATAGTTTGCTTTCTTGCAAGGCCTCTGTTCCTCCTGACTCTAAGACACGTAAATTACTCTAAAATTTCGGATTCAAACCATACCCCTAGTTTGTTTTCTCCACCTCAGGAGTTATGTTATTTAAAAAATAAAACAATCACACAGTGGCCTCAGGGATCCTAGCAAAAGGACACATTATTGCATTGATCACTTCCTTCTCAACTAGGGTTTTAGTGATCATATTAGGTAGCATATGAATTAGCTTAATTGTAATACACATCGCCGTGTTTACTGAGAGCTTGCATTTTCCTACAGTCTTCTACACGTGCTTTGTAGGAATGTTTGGGATTTATCACGACTCACAATTCTGTAGTAGGAAAAAACTGAATTCCTGCAACCAGGGATTTGAAATTCACTCTCACCCTTAAAACGTTCCGTGCTCAAGGTTGATTAATACATTCAAATTATCAGTGGGAGAGTCTGAATACACTATCTGTGCATATGAAAAGACCCTCATCTACTCCAACTTTAAACTACTCTGAAGGCCCCAGAGCTGGCACTAGCAGCGTAAGTCAGCTCACTACCAAACTCTCTCTGGTGTCTACAGCCTACACGTGCAGCTTTTTGGAGTGGTCCAGGATTAGAAGTGTGGAATTTTCCAGGTGTGGGTCTAAGGGTGTAGGTTTGAAAAAACCAGGCATATAAACAAAACCACAATAGCTATTCAGCAGGTAATTCCTTTTCGTTTTTTTAGGCTGTCTTACGTTCCCTTGGAATTAATGTCAAAAACTGCCCCTTGCTTTATTTGAACAAGTACGATAACCAAGGAAGGAGGCGGCCACTCAACGCGTATGCGCTGGACTTCTATAAGCACGGTTCCTTGCTTGCATTGACTGATAACTGGTGTGTACTACCATTTGAAACATGCAAAACTGTTTACAATATGGTACTCAAGGACATATTTTTGCTTTTAAAGCCTTCTCCCTCCAGAACTTAGGGGTGGAATAGCTGCTTAACGTGATTAGATTAATTGAATGTTTTAATGAGAATCAAACACATATGATATTAAAGTATTTGCTGGGTATTCAAAACAGTACCTTATATGGGAAGTCTTGTCTTAGTGACACAATATTTTTTGGCCAAACAGTGGCATGATCTCCAACTACCTCTTGTTGCTTGCTGCATCCAATACAAATTCTTTTCTGCTACAGGAAGACTATCATCATAGAAAACAGACTTTTACAGTAGCAAAGCAAAATTCGCCAGTAATTCAGTATTTGTAGCGGCACTGCTTCAACGCTTCCCCCTTTCCTAATCTTTTCTAAGCATTTAGCAACTTGTCCTGATAATTCAATCATACTGCGTTCTCTCTTTAAAGGGAAAAAACAAAACAGCCAGCCACCAAAACCTCTGTGCCCAAGCTGGTTGCCTACTGCCATATCTCATCCTATTTTCATGTTTAAATCTCTGGTACATGCAGTTCTCCTTTCTTCTTTCCTCCTGGGTCACTTACGCCCTTGCTTTTCTAAAACTGGAGTTCCAATCTTTTCTTTTATACTCTTGTGCCCCTTACTTGTAGCACTGATCACGTATCCCTCCTTTAATCTGTTTCTATCATTTGACCAAGCTTTTGACATCTGCTTGCTACCATGTTACCATCTTCTAGACCACTACATTGGGCTTCCTCATTTAAGAACTTTCTGGATTTTTTTTTTCTCACTGTGGAAAAGCCTCAATCAAATAATAATAAAAAAACCTCACAAACAAAAACCACAACCCCACACTTCTAAAGAGCCTGTCAAGCTCTTACACTTGATAGAGCTCCAAATAAATAATCTTTGAGACATTTTCACTTTCTGAATTAAGTGATTTATAAACTGCATCAGTCTTCTGTTCCTTCTTCTCAGAAGCTAAATACGAGATTTTCTTTCTTTTGCTCTTACCTTTTACAGCCCTGTTGTCCTCGTCAATCTTTTAGAGATGTGCCCGCTAAATCTAATGTCTTGTTATTTTCATCATTATCACTTTTGCCTTTGAATCTCACTGGCCTTCTGTGACCTTGTTCATTAAATCAACCTCTTTATAAAACTTCTGGCTTGCAGTTCTTAATGAGGGCATTCACTTCTGTTTTATTCCCAACGTCAGCTCAAAAAAGCTCAACCACAAGCTCCCTCTCCCAACTACTCTATCAAGTATCTTTATTTTGCCTTCGTGCTCATAGCCAGTAACTTATTTTCAAATAAGAAAATACCACCTCACTCTGCTCCCTGAGGGTGCTTTTGGTTGCATATAATATTATCTGCTGTTTTTGTAAGCTCTCCAAAGATTCTAATAAGAACAGTTAACTTACTAAGTTGCTTTTCAGTAATCAGTCCACCTTTTTGCAAAATACAGGGTCTTCATCATCTGCAGAAAGCTTACACTGTCTCCTCAATTTAGCCAGCAGTTTCATTTGGTATAGAGTGTTCCAGTTTAGCTTGTGACAGGTTAGTTATTCAAACAGTTGAAACCATGTTCCAAAAAGAATATTAATAAATTATCTTATCTTTGCAAATTTTATTCTTGAGTCTTTTATATGTTTAGTATAACTATAGAAACGTGCATCTACAGCATTATTGTTTTAAGCTTACAGATATTGTGCAGTAAACCTAATGGACTAGTACGTCTGTGTTTGAGGCCATGGAAGATGCTCTCTGTGTCCTTACCCAACCTAAATGGCAGGGTTTATTAAAGGTGAAACAGTGTGTTATAGCACATATCAATTTGAATATATATATATATTTTTTTTCTTTCTTTAGGTTAAATGAAGGAGATGCTTACTATGCACTCAAGGATTTTTCACTCCTCATTAAGTCTATTAGGTATGATAAACTTGTGCTTTTAAATATACAATATATATTTCACCTTGAAAGCAAATTCAAGTGAAATAATGCCTATTCTTTTTTTCTATTAACAGAACATCACTGAGTGAACTGTGTGATGATCCAAATGACAACGTTCTACTGGCATTTCAACAACTGGATGCAAGCTATGAAGAGAAACTGAAATCTATTACCTGAAGGGGGAAAAAAAAAAAGCAGCAGTACATAATACTCTCACCACACAGATCAGCTGCCTTTTAAGTTAGGAAATGACTACATCTGAGTGATCAAATATGTTTCATAATAAAGCATTAGTAATATCCAATATTAGTAATACAAAGCTTACTTTAGAAAATTAATCTTTACACATTGACATTTTAGCAGCTCTAATATCAGCTAAATAATTGTTTCCAATAGATTACAAACTAGGTAAATGCACTTATCTTGCAGTTGCACTTTTTTTTTTAGGCAGTGCTATGTGTGTTAAGAGCTCTCAGAAATACACTGAGCAAACGTCATAGTTCTGACAGCTGGTGAGAGTAGCCTGGCAGTAGGACAGCACTGAGAAGGGCATTCAGCAATTACTTTGGCAATTATAATTATATTATAATATATATATAAAAATATATATTATAATTATTTTCCAAGGTTTGTAGTAAATTATGTAGTAGGACCTTAATGAACTGTTATAAAAATCTTTTACACCGGTTTGCAATTTTAGCCTACAAAATTTTAAGTATGAAGAGGGTTTTGTATCAGTACAATGAAGTTTAATTAATAAAATGATCCAACCATATGGAGAATTGCTTCATTTTTCACCTCTTGCATCTTTAAGAGTCAAAGATCCAAGACATCTCTAGCATACTGGTCAAAAATACCTTGCGAGACAAGTTACTGAGTTTGGTAAAACACATTTCCTAACTATTTTCTTGGTTTTTTGCTGGAAGGAGCTTTCAGCAGTATTTTCAACCTGTTCCTGAAAATTCTTCAAGTTTAATGCTACACTTTAGTGCATTTGTAGCCTGAAAAAACATACACTGATGTTTAGGCAAGAAAATCAGGCTTTGACAATTTTTGCTACACACAATTTTATAACAATGACAAAGATAGCGATGGAAATTCTCTACTGATAAGCTAGATGTGCATTAAGGACTATTCAGAATCCCACTTCTTTGGATTAGCTCTCATGTTCATCAAACAATCACTGATAAAGTCTTTGGCTTGAAATCTCCTCAGGCAGCATTAAACCACGTGCAACAGGCTGCTAAGAGATACTCGGGGCGGGGGGAACCCTGACGCAGTCACGTAGTGCTGCTGAGCTGCCATCAGCTGGCTTAAACTCTTCTCTCCTTCCAGTTTTTTAATGTATGAAACAACATTATGATAGAAATGGAACATAGTGGTAGAAAAGAGTGCTTTAGCTCTGCTTGGACTGCGAAATTTACTCAAATTACTCTTTCCTGTCTGCAAGTCATGCCATATGTAGATAAATCCTGCACAACTGTTCCTCAGCTGGGTATAAGTGACCTTATTTAGAACCTTTCCACATTCATGTTTCCTGATACAAATGAGTAATCTTTTTAGCTAAGACACAATTAATTGACCAAGGAATAACATCAGAAATCGACCCTCTTGAGTTCTCAGTTACTTGATGGGTAAGCATGAAATCCTGGGTGAAAAAACAAACTTATTAGGTCTCTCACAGGCTACTAATTTCATATGCTGAAGACTGTAATGTCTCTTTAAAGCATCAGTAACAGCAGTCAGCAGTCAACTTTTCACTTTTAATACTGTATCTGAAAAGCAGCTCACTTCTGGTACGGCTTTTAGTAAGGAGTCAGTAGTGAAAGATGACCACGTGATTAAGTCAAAATGACCAAGGAATCAATGCGAGAAAGCATCAGAAAAATCAGTAATTCTGCTGATTTAATATCTGGGTGGACCTAATTTTACGGTGACCTATTGTAAATAAAACAACCTGCTTAACATTTGTCTCCTTGTAAAACCTGAACGCTGAGCTATAATGCACCTAAACAACAGCTTGCCATGCTTGAAAAGCAGTCCTAGGATTGTACTGAACCCATATGCCAACAATTTCTGCTTTTAAAAATAGTGTATCATAGTCTATTTGCTTTATGATTTTACAATGGTGTCTCTTCCCTAAAAAGACAAAGTATCCGCTTTAAAGTTTAACTCTACCAAACTCTTATGAAACACTGCAATAGAAATGAACAGAAGATAGGTTGAAAATGAGGAATTTGAAGAAATTCAGTGGGGTTTCTGAATAACCCAAGCTCATTAGGATTTTTTTTTCTTTTTCAGTCACTGTAGCAGAAAACAAGTATTTTCGACAACCTTCTGGCAACAAGTTTTATAGTACCTTATCTGTCTCTCTAGAATTGTCCCATTTCTCTTGTTTTCATTATAGAGAGATCAGCCTCCATCCATGGCACTTTCTGCCATAATCATGATGCCCAGCCTTTGTCTTACAGTAATTTAACTTAATACCTTTTTAACACTTCTCCCCTACATACACAGAACATGAAAAGAGTATCTAGAGATAAAAGAACAATTCTTGTCTTACTGCATTTCAGGTTTTCTCCACAGAGATGAACATAAAGACCTATAAAACTAACAATAAAGAGAATTTTCACCACCTTCCTTATAATAATGCAGATGCAAATGGAAGATTATTAAGTTTTATGAATTCTAGAAATTATTTTTTGGCATGTTTAATAGAGTAATGCACTGACACAGGAAAAACTAAGGCCAAGAATTTAAAACAAATCAAAGTTAGGTCAGTGTTTCCTAAACCAAGAATAGGATTTCTAATAGTATTCTGTCCCAGTAAGTATATCAGTAAGCCTTGCAGAGATTTAAATGTAAGTAATATTTCTCTTATGAAGTTACAAAGAATGATTTTTAAATTATTATTTTTTTAAAGATGACTATTATCTAGTTGCCAGTGGAAAATTCTGAAGTGATATTAAACTTTCTGATCTAACAATTGCCAGTTCTTGTGTCCAGCTAATACAGGGTTAGTTCATGTAAGATCTGACACCAGCTCTTGCTGGAAAGTGAGCACTAAATGAAATAGCGCTTTAATCTGAAATAGTATTACCATCTATGTATTCTAATGGCTAGACAACAGTTATCTCTTAAATGCAACAAAATGGTTAATAAATTAGAAAAGATGGTATTTTTATCCTCATTTCATATCATATTTCACAGACTAAGGATTCATTGAATTCTAGATCATTAATACTTACAGTGGAAAGCGTTTTCCTTTTTTCCTCGTTACACGAGTTTTAAGAGGAGATTTTTGTGTTTTTCAAAAGCTAGATGCTCCTAATGCTTTCATAAAAACAGCAAGTAGCTGTCTGCCCACTGATTCCCCAACTGCTGCCAAAAGAAACTGAAAATTAGTTGTGGTGGTTACTTTTAATAAAGGCAGCATTTCAAAAGTGTAGCTGACACCTTACTGCAATGTGTAACAAGAACATTGATGTAGTGTCTCAATTTCAAAAGCATAAGGGCAATTGTTGAAATCACACCTTCAATATCAATCAAATACATCACAGAAAAAGAAACCAACCAGAGGGAGATGTGCAAAACAATTTTCTGTAATGGCCTTCAACATCCCTTACTTTCCCCCGTGGCTCTGCTCCCTCCCTGCCTATGAGGTGAAGGCTGCTGTGCTCTCCTTATGGATTCAACCTTGGTGGCAAGTGCTGCTGTCCCCAAACAGCCATCTACTGCTCCCTGCTGCTGGGCTGCACTGAACCTGCCTTCTGGGCCACCTCAGCCCCCCACATACCCCAGGGACACTTCTAGGAAGGTGGAAGGTCTGCATTTTTAAAGATAAAGACTTCAGTATGACTGTATCAGCTGTAACAGGATAAAACATTTTTGGTTGTTTCTTCCGTTTGGGTTTGTACCAACAAAATCACTTTAGTACATTCTACTTGCTGATAAGCAGGTTTCTAAGAGATACCTCCATTGGCAAGAATCGGGGAAAACAACAGCTATAAAAATCACAGGTATCCCCACTTTTTAACGTGCTAAGAAGCATTTATTTAATTCCAGCTTATTTAAATAAAGTTATCTTCCATTTCACTCTCTCTTCACGTCTCCGATTTTCTTCTAGTAGATGTTTTGTCTTCAGCAACAGAGAAGTACTCGGATGCGCTGCTGGTATCGGTGGAGGCGGACGCGTGACTGAGCTCCTCGGTGTCGGACCCGTTGTCACTCGCCGTCCCTCCCGCCCCAGCCACCGGAACCGTGGAGCCTCCCAAGGAGGGACCATGGCCCGTGCCAGGAGTGGAACCAGCTGCATCCTCCAACAGCACAGACCCGGGGGCATGTGCCCTCTGAGGGCAGGAACAGCCTTTTTCAGCAACAGTTTCACTTTCTTCATCTTTTACCTTGGTTTCTTGTTTTGCTGCTGTAACAGTAAGGTGAGTGGAAGGTTCATTATCATATTTCTCCGGCAGGACAGGTGGACATAAGGGCTGGCCACAAGAATTCCTATCAGCAAGCATTGCTGCACTTTCAGTTTGCTTAGATGAGTTCATGGGAAAGAAGCAGCCTTCACCTTTTGGATGACTGTGTCTAGAAGCAGGTTCTGCACACTCTGAAGAAACAGGCTTCTCTGGATTGAGAGGTGTTCTCTCAGGAGATTTCATCGTCTCTTTTTCCATTTTTTCAGTACCATTTCCAGACAAAAGCACGGAGGATGTCAGCGAGTCGGAAGTATTTCTGACAATACTTCCAAATGAAAACACCGGTGAAGGCCACTGAAAACAGTTATTTCTGAAGGAAAATACACAATTTCTGGGGAGAAGGGGGAACTCGGAGACATCATTCCCCCCAGCTGCAGCGTTGGTTTCTGACGTACTGCAAGCTGCAGTTGTGCTGGATTCTGAGGCATTAGGTTTTTGTTCCCCTGAGACAGATGGCCTCTGCGTACCACATTCTGCAGTTTCCTCTGCACAAAGTGTTTTTTCTCTCACGTGAGACGATGTATTTTTGTCAGATGGCTTCTCAGATTGGCTAAAAAATGAGGATAATGGTAAAGCTGTAGATGAATTGCCGACTCCCAATCCTGCAAAACAATCTCTTTCTGAATTCCTAAAGGGAAACAAAAAATCTGACTTCTCGCTTTTTGCTGAGTCTAAATTAGGACTGGTTGAAGCATCAGAAACTGTGGTTTTGGTTACAGGACCATGTTTTCTAAGCTTGCTTTCATCTTCATTATCAGTTTTATCCACGCGATCGCATTTTCCCAGATAAAATTGAGGGAAAACGTATTTCCTGTCTTTCTTTTTAAAGGAAAACGTACGCCCATCTTTAATAAATCTGGGTAATGAGTTGCTACATGCACTGAAAGCAAAAGGTGAAGCAGAAAGCCTCTCTGCAGAAACATCTAGAAATTCTGAATTTGAAACAGTAACAGCAACTGATGCTGCTGGTTTTAAGCCAGATGAAGTGCTAGAATTTGTGTCCATTTCGTTGGAAACAGTAACTGCCGACGCCTGCATTGGCAATTTTTCTCTAACTACTAGGTCTTTAGAGTTTTCTGATAAGGCTGGAGTGGTTACTTCCTGGGAACTTCTCTCAGGAAATAATTTTAAGTCACCATTTGCTTCCGAAAAGCTCACATTTGTGGATGGGATGCTGTGATTACTGGTTCCAGAAAAACTTTTCTCAAAGCCATTTGCTCTTTGCAGAGTTCCCATTTTAACTTTATCCGTGTTATTTGCTTTGGTAGGCGAAGATACAGAGGGAGTTCCTGAGGACTTATCCTTCAAAGCCTCGGCAGTTCCAAATTTATGCTTCTTATTTGCAAGGGAAGTTTGTGTCTTTAACTCATTGCTGATCTTCTGACGGTCCATATAGTATTTGTAACGTAACTCCTACAATTACAGAAAAAAAAACAACAGCAAAACACAAAACCTGTTAAGTGAAATGGCAATTGTGGATTCAGAGGTTATAAAACTCACATACAATGAAGAAATACTGAAGAATATTTTTGTATATTCTATTGCATTTATGATGTATTTTTTCATTGCCACTAGAAGGCAACAGAACACAAATTATTGAAAATGTTCTTTAAAAACAGTTGAACAAGATACACAAGGAACCCTGATGACAAAGTAAGTTTTCAAATAGGAGACTATAGAAAATTGTATTTAAAGTCACTGCCAATACTAGAAAGAACTAAAAATATTATCTTAGACATTAAAGGACAACTTCTCCAATTGTCATGAAAGATAACCATCTGAAAGCAACTTAAGTGCTGGGATTATTTCTGGGTTTTGCTTTTAATTTTTTTTTTTAAACTAAATACAGTAACTATATAACTTACATTGTCAATTGGAATAGGAAACAGACATTCTCCAAAATAATATAGCAAAAAGAAAATAACTCTGTATTTAAAGGACCTAAGAGACTTTTTCATTTACTCATCTGCCATTGTTATTCTCAGAACATACATGATGTGATTCACTGCCAGCCACGCTTCACTAACTGTAACTAGAACCATTCTGTACAGAACAATACTCAGCCACCCACATGGAACTGCTATTAGGTAAAAATCCAGCTATATAACTAAATCATTGGAAATGAAACAAAAAAAAAGTCTGGATTTCATGTCAAATGGTAGTTTATGTAGTCTTGAAAGAATTAATTTTATCATCTTCAGAGAACATAACACAGGCAGATGACTTCCCCTTCAAACAGGCAACAGAGAAGCTTATTTGAATTAGAAAGCTACAGATTTGACTCAAGAAGTCACAACAAAATATAAAAATAAGTATCTGAAATTAACAGTAAAATTAAATTCCAGCTTTCTGAAGAAAAAAAGAGTAAAATCCTGACAGCTTTAATAACCTAGTCAGATTTATGTTCTAGAATCAGAAGGGTACCTTTCTATTAAAAAAGCCAAAATGAAAGGTATTTAGAAAGTTGTGTCATAACAAGAAGTAACTTCGCCATACTTACAAGAGATGTTCAATCATACCTCATGACTCATGTTTTGAAATGCTGACATTTCTGATATTGACATTAAGCGAGTACAGATCCTGCTACCGTCTGCTAGTGCTTCCTCCTGTCCTGCTACAGGCTGAAAAATGTTTTGCAGCAGACATTATAGTTCATTCTGACATGACAAAATAAACAAAGTAGTACAATGCTGTAGCCCCACAGCCAATAACTTACAAGAAATGCACTGGGCGTGCTCTTCTGGTCCTCACATTGCTTTGTGTTATTTTTAAGTGGAGTATTTTTTGTTGAGTTCTCATTTCCTCCAGAAGGTAAATCTATTAGAAAGAACCCAAGAATACTTATGGTGCCCGTATTAAGTATGGAAAATACTGAAGGATTTCTGTGCATTTAAACAGAGATTCCAATTAAGAACAAAAGTATATTGCCCTAAGCGAGGCCTCAGTACTTTTGGAAACCCCTGTGATATAAAGCAAGAGGCCTGCATAAGAAGTTTTCTAAATGCCTGGAGATGCTTGCCCTGACACAAAATGTCACATTTTCTCCCATGGTGTAAAAACATTTAATCAGAGTGCAGTTAATGTTCATGTCGCACTACAACAAACGCCTGTCTAGTTCAGCAACACACTTCCCACAATGGCAATACGGGTTGCTTAGGAAAATTATAATGATACTTCCCCCAGCTTCCAAAACTACAGCTGAGGGACTTTGTGCTTTCTCTAGATTCACAAAATTCATTTAAGAGCCCTCGATGAATTTATCATTCATCAATTTGCTCAGTTGCCTTTTGAACACTTGCATGCTTTTGCCATGCAGACTGTTTAGTAGTAATTAGTTCCCCAAGTTGCAAGCTCCTAGAGCGACTTCCCGAATATTCTCCTATAGTAAGTCCCTCTTCCCTACCTTTAACAATGCCTACACTAACAGGCATTAACTTCAAAGCCAGGATTTCATTAACCACAGGTTTGATGTCCATTTTCTTCTGAGTATACTCTGGTGGTTTTTCATAGCTGGATGCTATATTCATCACGTCAAGCTGAGTTTTCATTCTGGAAAAGGAAAAAAAAAAAAAGAACCCAAGCTTAAACACTTATCAAGGCTCACATGCCAACAACTAAATTACACCTGCCTAATAAAAAAAAAAAGAGAAGAAGAAATCACTAAGAGGGAGAAGAAATCAGAAAAAGTCTTCAATAAAACATCAAGTTTCTTAAGTTTTTTTCTTAAAATTTGCTATTTAACAATTCAATTGAATTAGATTTCATACACAGTGACTATTCCAAGAAGTAGTGCCCATAGTTCAGCAAAAAGATTTAAAAAATACCACTTTTTAGTGAACTGTACCCGAATCTAAATTATACTTTCTTCAGAAAATATGTTAGTCTGACCCACAGTATAGTTCAAAGAACTCTATTTCCAATATTCTCTCAAAATCTGCTTGGACAGCGATAAGAGGCATAATTAAGAATCTTTAGAAAGAATTCTATAGGGAATGTGCACTGCAAACACAAAAGTGAAGATGCTGCAAGATCTCCATACATGGAGTCATACTCTTAGTCTTAAAGTAAGAGCTCCAGGCATGCTTAAGTGTTCCTGAGTTTAAGATACATGGTGACTGGATATTTTTAGGTATTAATGAATTCCTATACTCAGTCTTTGTCAGGAAGCCAATTCAAAGGATTGATTATCTCTAATGCCAGATAGCAAAACTGAAATTCTTGACACATTTACTAAAATTTGGAATACAAAGCATCCAAAAATCTGAAAGTATTATAATGTCTTAATTACTAAATACTATTTTTATTTTAAATTGCTGTATCTGACTATACCCAAAGCAACTATTTTCTTAGCTTTTAATCCTAGAACTACACTACAGAACTAACAAAGCATGAAAAAAAAATATATATACCTTGTATTCAAGCCACAGGCCACCTATAAATAAAACAAGAATTCGTAAGATATGAATGACTTTTCCTCCAACTCTCAAAAAAGGAGATTATTGCTTTATCTAAATACTTCAGACTAAACTCCATGTCTTCAAGTTACAGAACTATAGGAAATAAACCTGTTAATATACCAAAAAAAAAGGAACGAAAAAAAAGAGCAGCCAAATGTAAAGGAAAAAAGCCCAGTATGCCTGGGAAAATGACTTATCCTGTAATATTTTGTGTTAAGACAAAAAAGAATTCCTTCAGAGCCAGATGAAGGCATTCAAATCATGACCCATATGTAAAAAAACTGACTGGACTATAGATTAGCTGCTTCCCTATACAAACCTGGTGATCTCACTGTACTGAATCTTAAAACAACAACAATCCCCCAGCTCAACAAAATGAGCTGCTTACTGTTATGGCAGGTGGGAAGGTGCTAAATAAACTAATCACTGGAGTCAGAATATTTCTTCCAAAAGTGGGAGTCGTTTTTACTTTGGGTAACAAGTTGTTACCAGAAACTTAGCCAAACTCTTAAGTAGTTTCTTAGCTTCTTATTTATCTGAAAGCAGCAAAAAGACCCATCATAGAAAACAGCAATATGCTGTGGTTTCTTCGGAAAGTGTAAGTCTTAAAGTTAAAGAAAACACAAAATTCAGTAGTTATTTAAGTACTTTGCCTCATATCCATTATCTGCCTAAATTCCATACAAGTGCAACCACAATGTTTGACATCAACGAGATGAAACACTAGCCTAGATAACAGTGAAGATTAAGCTTGTGTCTTGGGTTCCTACAGCACTTCCCTCTAAATCAGAAACGTTGTTTTTTCCGCAGTTGCCTTAAATACTATGAGGAAAACTTACAGAGTCCTGTGTACAGAAGTGTATACACTACATAATACAGTGTGTATCAGAAGTACCTAAGCTCGGTTTGAATAGGCTGATGTATCTCCATTGCACACCTCAGTGCAAAGTTTACAGAAGGCTTCAGAATCAGCAGCATCACCTTAGCTCAGGTATCCCAATATGGTACTCCATGGTGCAGCACAGAGGAATTACTGGTTCAGGCTCCAATCATTCCCCAAAAAGTATTTTTAATGTCTTACAAGCTTAAAAACGTAATGGAAATGCTTAATAAACAAAGAACTTGAAAATAAATATGAAAAAGCAAATAAATGTGAGACAGTTTTGAAGGGAGTAAATAATTCCCTGCCCGGTACCAAGGCAGTTTGCTGTCACAGCTGGTAGCATAATATAGCAAGTGTTACAGCAACAGCTATACAGTCAGTATTAATTAAATCAGTTTGCAATGAAGAAATTAAGCATCTACTGAATTCATAAACCATCAACAATAAGCTACAAAGAAAGCTTTTCAAGCTTTTCTAAAATGAAATGCACTGTTAGAACAGTATCAAGTGTTAAATAATTTCTGTCTGTTTTTTTTTTTTCCCTGATCTAATCATTATCATAATTCACAATATAGCAGGCTCTATATGACATTTGAGGTTCATTACACAACTGATATCAAGTAACAACAGAAAGTCCATCACCTCCAGGAAACGCTGGGGATCACGCTCATGGACAAGCTTTTCACAGTCCTTCAAGAAACTCTCAATCGCCTTCTTTTGACTTTCCTTCACTTTTTTCCAAATCTGAAATTCTTTCTCTTTTTTACTTCTTTGATTTTCAACATCTTCTAGCAATTGCTGTTTCTTCATTTCCAGAGTTTTGAAAATTTCTCCAAATTCCAGTGCAATTATCTCTGCGTCATTGTTCAGTGCCACCTAGAAACACAAGAACGTAACCACAGATCAAATGCAGTAGCAATGTCTACATGGAGTCACTTCCCTAACTAGGCTCAGAGCACATCTATGCCACAAGAAGCACCAGTACTTTCTGTGTTGTGATTAACCTATCATAAGAACAGAAACAGAGACACTTGTATACCTATGTATATATATACAAACAATATCCAGCATCTGTAACTCACATCTGCATCATGCGGGTGACTCGAGATTTCATTCATCAGCTTCTCATTTATTATTCTCATTTTTTTCAGACTGCTGAAGAAAGTTAACTGCAAGGCAATTGAAAGAGACTTATTACGACTTTATCCACTCCACAAAATAAAGACATTTCAGCGGTTACCTAGAATAACACAGTATGTTCTGTACAACATATTAAACAAAGATTGCAATTGAAAACATCACTTGAAAACATTTAATGCTTTCCTGAATCAGTACCCAAACTTTCTTTTCCTTTCTCTCTCTCAAAGTAATGTTTTTACGCTCACCTACAATGCATACTGCTAGAATGGCTAGAGGGTTATTTTATAGTTAAAACATTGTTTCTGCACTTTTTTTAACCTCTCCCCTCACATGTGCCTCTATCACAATGTAAGTTTTAATGCCGTTATTCTATAAGCAGCTGTGTGATATTCACTTTTTTTTATGCCTCAGACTGATAAAACAGACAGCTGTCCATAACCCAGTTAATTCTGTTTGGTTTTAAACTAAGATTATCACTGTTTTCTCCTCCTCTACCTCACTACAGTATATCTACCTTTTACATAAAGTCTAGCGCAAAGACTGTTTTCCCCTGGTTCCCTGAGTGACATGCAATAAGTGATGGGAGAGGCAGGAGGGAAATCAGTGCAAAAGCAACTTTTGGCTTAAAGAATAGTCGGTGCTGTACTTAAACTTTTACACCTATACTCTTCATCACTGCCCTACAATTGTTTCAATTACTACACAGCAGAACCGCTGTATGACGTGCTAACCTATACCCCATTTGCATAGAACACGAAAAGCTCATTCTACCCAAATGGCAGCTATTTCAGCAAAAAATCACAACTACTACCACTACAACCAGCCAACTAACCATTAGGCCAAGCAGGTGCTTTCTTCATGCAAACAGGAACGCATTTTGGCTTTACATTTATTAAATTATGACTTACCTAAACCACCTATTTCTAAATATGTAATTATCTATGACCCAAATTACACATGCCAGCTCAGAGAGCCTATAAACAAGAGAGTGAGTGGGGTTATTTCGTGTTAGTAGACCTAATGTCTTCCTGAACTTGGAAAAATTGGATTCAGACATGCAATAAACTCATCACCAGCGAGTTTTCTCAGCAAAGCCTGCCAGTCTCTATATTAAAAAAAACCCACAAAACAAACCACACCCTCCCACGACCCCCTCTCCCCCGAACTCTTCAGGTGCTTTGGTAAGTTGGGTACAGAACTGTCCGTACCGTAGTATCACCTGGTCCCCTGTATGTGGTGGCCGAAGCCCGGCGGCGGGTGGGGAAGGCACAGCCCGGGAGGCCACCAACAGACCCTGACCCCCGCTTCCCCGCAGCGCCCGCCCTCCTCCCGCCTTCCTCTCTGGGGAACTGCGGCCCGGGCCCGGAGGGGACGCCCCGCGGGAGAGCCCGACCTCCAGCCGGAGCCCCGGCGCGGAGGGGAAGCGCCGCGCTTACTTTTTCCTCCTGGTAGACGGTGTCGATGAGGTTGACGGAGTGGAAGATGCCCTGGTGCTCCTCGGAGACGCACTGCCCGCAGCCCGCCTGGCGGCACATCCGGCAGTAGAGCTGCACCGGCCGGCTCGGGTGCTTCTGGCAGGTTCCCCCGAGCGCCGACGGGCAGAAGAGGCCGGCCCCCGGACCCTGCTCTGCCTCCCCGGCCTTACCGGCCCCTGCCGCGCCGGACCGGTACAGCTTGACCACTTCTGCCAAGGTGGTGTTGACGGGCAGGGCGGCGGCGCCGCCGCGGGGCAGGGGGCACAGCTTCCTGCACAGGGGGCACGACACCCGGGCGCCGGCCGCGCCGCCCCCGCCGCCCGGCCCCGGGCCCCCCCGGAAGAGACGGACCTGCCCCTGGCCCCGCTGCTGCTGCAGGCGGGCGGCCGAGGCGGAGGCCAGGCACTCTAGCACGCAGGCCCGGCAGAAGTTGTGCGAGCAGAGGGGCAGCGTCACCGGCTCCTCGAAGAGGGACAGGCACACGGCGCACGTCAGGCTGGCCTCCATCTGCGACAGGCAGGCGGGAGGCCGAGGCCGCCGCTCCTGCTGCCCCAGGCCCGCCTCGCCGGAGGGCCGGCTGGGCGCCCCCGCCTCGTCCCGCTGCCCCGGGCCCGGCTGACAGGCGGTCCGGCCGGGCGCCCCCGCCCCATCCCGCTGCCCCGCTGCCTCCAGTTCAGCGGCAGCCAGCCCCCGCCGCCGGGGGGCTGTGGGACGCAGCAACGGAGCCGAAGACCCCAGCGAGCTCAGAACTCCAGGGAAGTGGAACCTGGCAGCCGGTGGGGGGAGGGGCAAAGAGAGACGCGGTGGCGATTGGATAAGAACCGAGATTGACACCGCCACTTTCCAGTCAGAGCAGACGGGGGCGTGAGGCCGTGCCGTGAGGGCGGCGCGCGGAGCTCTCCGAGTGTGATGCGGCCGTGAGGGGCGGGGCGGACGGTGCTGGGACTCGCGCCCTGCCCGGCGCGTGGGGGGCTGCGCCCCAGGACGGCTGCCGGGCCCTAGCGCCGCCGCCGCCATTTTGTGACGGGCTCCCCACAGAATTCCCGCCTCGAGTCTTGTGAGGCGGCCTCGGGACCTCGTGCTGCGGGAGGCACCGGGAGAACAAGGCGGTTGCGGTTGAGAGAGGTGTCCTTATTCCTGTCTGCAAGTGTACAGAGTTAAAGCGAAGTAACTCCACTCTGCTGAGGTACGGCTGTTATTGGCTACCTCTAACTACAGTTGCAGAATCATTAATAACTTAAGTTTAGGATTTTGTTCATCCTGACAAGTTGGGACAGTGCCCATCTCATTCTCATTGTTCTTCATTTTTCCTCTCAGAGCCATTCCTTCCAAAGTTCTGGCTTAATGATTACGTTATCCACCTGAAATATTTTGAAATGTGTCAAACTCAAGAGGGATTCAGCTGAGATTTTAAGTTTATTTTAAATCAATAGATTCGTAACATGAAGTCAATAGTTGCAAAAAAGCAAGGTACACTGAAAATAACGTCATGCTCACAGACAGGTGCAAGGGAAGCAACCACGTATTTGGAAGGGACAGGTGCAAAAAGCAACCACGTATTTGTATGTTTTCATAGTCGTGCTTTATTCAGGCATACTGAGCTACTCTTGCAGAAAGTACCTAGATAAAAAAAAGTAGCAAACATCTGTGTGAAGTTGGAAACCTTTTAGCTGTAGCAGAAGAACAAAGGGGATTTATTTTAGTAATGTTACCAAATTTTCCCTTGCTTATGTCTGTTTGCATAAGAGACAGAGGAGGTAGGAACACACGGGCCGGAGAATCTCATGGAGAAGCTGCACTGAATAGACTCAGGATATTTAAAAGCAGTGACACATTTTCCCGTGGGACGAGGACTCATGGCTGGGCTCTGCCTCTTTTCCTCGTTGTGGTACGAGCTGTTGTCACCAGATGTTGTCAGACTTGAGTTTGGTGGTATTTTGAGGAGCACTGCTTCCTTCAGCCTCATTTGTAGGTGCAGAGTTACCTACTGCTACCATCTGGGGCATCCTGGAGATACCTCAGTGCTCTGAAGGTCAATATACAATTAATGAATAAAATGAGAGGTGCAAATGGAATTTCGGAGTTTACTCCTCTGGAACTCCTCCGCTCAAAGTTATATACTGCTTTGCCTTCCAGGGGTTTCCAGTGCATGGCACTAAATCGAGAGTGGTTTGGGACACTTGATTCTATTTTTAGCTTTTGTTTCAAATGGAAAAAAGGAAATGCCATTAAGTGTGTGGGCTAAGTGAAAGAGAATACAATACGCTTTTTGGTGAGTGACTGATAATAGACTGGGGCAGATGCTTAGTTTGATAATAACAAAACAATAATATTAAAGAGCATAAAATATGAGGTATAATAAGTGGGAAAGAAAAGAAATACTTAAAGGAAGAAATCATGTTCCTAAAAGTGAATAAAGCAAATAGTTTTTTCTTTCTAGTGTGGAAGTTAATAGGTTCTTCCAGAGCCCATTGTCTAATGTTTGGGATATTGCAAGACTAAATGATAAACACATGCTTACATGGAGTTATTTTACTACTTGCTTGGTTAATTTACATTAATAATAGAAACAGAAATAGCGATAAAACCATGTTCCTGCCAACATTTTTTTTCCTGTCTCAAGAAAGATTTAATATTAGCAAATGGAAAGCTCTGAATTTTCTGTTCTATTATGTAGATTAAGAATCTCTTACAGTTAGTATATTGTGTATAGCTTCAATTTCTATTTAAAATGGATTTATACAGCCTTCAAAGTTCATTGTCTTCTTCCTTAATAATCTTCAGCATCACCAGCACAGATAGCAAGTAAAGCACTCTCATAATGCCCTGAAGCAAAATGCTGCAAGAAAAAAATAAATCAACATTTCTGTGGCTATATGTTGTCTTAATGTTTCTTCTTTTGGTGTGTGACAAGGACTAGATAGATGTTATAAGGTTTTACAAAATATTACAGTGTTTTCATAAGGATTCTAGGCTAAGAATTTTTCTAGGCTAAGATTTTTTTAATTTCTCATAGCTTTGTTTGCTTGGGCAGCCAGAAACAATCTCCCTTTGGAGATTGGATCAAACCTGTTCAATACTTCTCAAGTTCAATACCAAAAAATCACGAGCAATTTCTTACAGTTACCGCACATCTTACTGTTGAATTATAGCAATATAAAAAAGATAAAGTGTCTTAGCAAGAGTAATTTTTGTACAATTAAACCATGTCAGAGTTTTGTTTAGAATACAGAGGAAAAGTACAAGAGGAATAGTTTTTCTGAAGGTTGAAGCTACCTAAGTGCAAGGAAAGAATCTGATTTTTCTTCGTTTTGAACAAATTTGGTATCAGCCAAACCTTGCAGGACAGCATGAAAGAAGATGATATCAATGAGTGTAGAAACTATTCACGCAAACTTATCCTCAGCGTACATTGTCCTGCCCTGTTAATCCTCATCTTGCTACCAGGGAGGGACAAAATGATATAGAATGAGAGTGAGTTGAGAATTTACTGCTCACTTAATGAAGTCAACCTGAGGCACTGAAAAGATACAGTATTAGTTCTATACATTGCTTTTTTTTTTTTTTTAATTGAATAAATTCATGTAATTGAATGGAGATTAAACCTCTATTTTTCTGGCAGGCCATGGCATAGTCTGTATGATTGCAGTGCCGAATATATGAAAAAGTGTGTAAAAACTTACTTTAATGTCATGAAAGAGTGATTTCCCATATCTCTCTTTGTATCGCTGTCTAATGTTCATCAAGTCAATCTCACTCCTGGCAATGAGAATCCTTATAACTGTTTTATTGTGAAACCCAAAGTCCTAAAAAGAAAACAAAATAAGAGTAAACTTAATATTTGGACAATATGTGTTTGCCTGTCTGTATGTGCTCATATTAATGTTTGATAGATAAGCCAATTAATTAGGCTCTCCGTAAAGATATCCTAGATTTTAAGAGAGTCTAAGAATTCAAAGGTTTTATCCTGCAGTTTTCACATAATAGAATTCATGTTACTGAATAACATGAGCTTCCCCACATATCAGTGTTTCAACCATGCACCAAAACTTTTAAAAAGAAAAGCCTGATGACCTTTTTTTTCAGTAGCCTTAGGTACTCAGTTTGTAGGTTCTTGTTGTGACTGTCATTGTGGAGTCATAAAATGATAGAATTGTCCAGGATGGAAGGGATCTTTCAGATCATCTAGTCCAGCCATCAACCTAGCACTGACAAAACCAATCACTAAACCATGTCTCTAAGCCCTATATCTACCCGTCTTTTAAATACCGCCAGGGATGGTGACTCAACCTCTTCGCTGGGCAGCCTGTTCCAATGCTTGATAACCCTTTCAGTGTAGAATTTTTTCCCCAATATCCAATCCAAACCTCCCCTGCTGCAACTTGAGGCCTTTTCCTCTTATCCTGTGGCTTGTTATTTGGAAGAAGAGACTGACCCCCACCTTGCTACAACCTCCTTTCACGTAGTTGTAGAGGGTGACAAGGTCTTCGCTCAGCCTCCTTTTCTCCAGGCTAAAGAGCCCCATTTCTGTGAGCCACTCCTCAAAAGGCTTGTGCTCTAGACCCCTATACTGAAGCAAATAATCTATTTCACATCTTCAGCTGAATATAATTTCAGTGAGATTTTTAAACTATTGATTTAGAATTTACATAGCTTGTATTCAGCTGTATTTTATTGTAGCTAATTTTCATATTGTAATTGTGTGGAGAACAGGGACATCTAGTGGTACCAAAAATAACCAAAACAGATTTAGGGTTGGGATGCCTGCAGACCAATTTAGATTGTTTAAAGCTACATTGTAATTTTATTGACTAGCTATTGATATTGAAATCTTGTTCTCCAAAAAACAAGTAATGAGATATGTTACAAAGCTGCACAGGAAGAATTTGATACGTGCTTGATGGCTAGATTAAAAAAATTCTTGCAAACCATTATGGACTATAATTTCAAGTATTATAATCCTGGGTAGGTTTTATTATATTGTATTATAAATGGGTGGATAAAAGTTTTGGTATTATCTGGACATAATCTGGTTGCAAAACCAGACTCTATTTTAAATTCTTGCATTTCTTTTGAGATTACATGTGTTCATTAAAACACTGAGAAAACAGAGTAAAATACTAATTAAAACAAAATGCAAATGTTCAGTCTTAATTGTGAAAAACTTCTTCCTGCATCTCATATATAATTTGAATATAGTATAGAAGAAAAGTATCTATGTGGTATTTCTTAAACTTAAAAAAGAGGTTTTAACTTGAAAAGCGGTCTTGATACAGGACCTTTGAGAAATGTCACTTTTCTTGATAGCTGGTATTTTCTGGTACTTTTGGAAAACCTTTTTCATGTCATGTGCCAGAATCCTCCTTCGACCCGTCAGACAAAATACTGCCTCTTCTTCTCAGCCCCCAAGATTTTCCTTTGTTTTTTGCTGCCACTGTTACTGGTTTAGCTGAGACAGGGGACAGCAGTAGTGGAGCATCTGGAAGAGGACACTGGAACCCTGTCAAAGTATTGCTGAAAACTTTTGTATGGTGGTTCTGCCTTGAATCCTATCTTTGCCATTCCTGCTTAAGATGATACTTCACATTTTAGCCATGGCTGGCTTTTCTGACCACCTTCTAAAGATCACCCTTAAAAGATTAATCTGAAAAGGTTATATTTCATTTTTCATACAACAAAATGCCTCAGCACTTTCACTAATGAATGAAAACCAAAAGAAAATATCTTCAGTGACCTCTAGTAGGAAGAATTTTTAGGTGTTTCTTTGCATTTAACTGCATTTCTTCTTGGCACTCATTTGTTTTAGCATGTTAGCACTTACACACAAAGATAAAAGAACCTCTGTGTGTGTGTGGAACCTCTGTGTGTGTGTATATAGCCCTACAAGAAAATATAACCGCTTGGTTTTATGCAACGATTTACGATTTACTTTTTAGTGATAGTTATTATATCTCTACAGAAAAAAAAAAGCATAGTAAGAAAAGTGCACATTGAGTTCTGCACAGCAGGGGGAGATACAATCCACAGAAAACAAAGATTTTCAGTTTAAAAAAAAACCAGATCAACAAAGTTACCCAACAGATATATTTTTAAGGAATCTAAATATTTAACCTTTTTCTAATAAATCCTATCTCTTGCTTAGGCCCTACTGCTTTGAAATTTATGTAGGTACCAACAGTTTTAAAACATGCAATCACACTTTAAAGATTGAACAGGCTGATTTGTAAGTACTTGTTTAAGAGTAATCAAGAAAACAAAAAATACAAGGAAACAACTTTTTATGATATCTAAAAAAAAAAGACTACTTACATGAATTGCATTATAAAGCCTGGAAGCGAAATAGGAAGGCTTGTCACGAATACAGAGAACTAGGAGAGAAGAGTTGAAACAGGTAAACATAAGATTACTATAAAATAATTTTGTATTGGCTTCAGGCTCCTTAAAATATAAAGCTGGGTAGTGCTATTTGTGACTCAGCTTAAAATTAAGCTACCAGTTTTCACAAACATAACTATATTTATAGTTTAAATGTCTGGTACTTATTTCGGGTGGGTGCTCATTGCTGTTGCATTGACAGACTTATTACGTATCAGTGAATATGTTCATATGACATCTTTGTAGAAATATTATTATCCTTATTTTATAAATGGGAAACAAAGACATATAAAGCTAGGAACTTGTCTATATACCACTGAAGTCTTGAAAACTTTGCCAATTATTTAATTTGTGTAGAGTCAGTTGGTAATGCAGTTTTCATTGATCACACAAAAATTGTTATCAAATAAAGAACAGATACTAGTTCTGCTCAGTCGGAATCTAGTGCTGCATAACATTTTTAGATTTTAACAAACATGAAAAAATCATTCAAATAGTCTTTTCTAATTATCTCTGAGAAATTAATGACAATATAGGAGAGCAAAGTGGATAAAAATATCATAACAATAGTATTATTGATGCATCAGAGATAGCATACCAGATATTTATTAAGACACTACTGCTAGTATAAAATGATATTTTTACATTACCTATTGCAACCAGTAGTTCTTGGAAGTATCCATCATAACATTCGTTAATAGCATCTACTATGTCTTGCCCAGAGATATTTTGGAACTCCTGGAAAACTTGGGGGAAAAAAATATCTTGCTTTATTCTAGTTCATTAATAATGATCAACCTGCCTTTTTTTTTTTTTTTTTCCTTGCTTCCCCTCGCGTACTATACCTATTGAGTTTATTTTTTTCCCTGTTTATTTTCAGTGTTTCATTATGTTTATATCCCCCAGGTAAGGCAATCTAAATCAGTAGCCTGAAATCTGGCTTCCAGGACATTCTCTCTCTGGATTTTCATTAAGCAAACTTCCTTGCTCAGCTTGGCTAAAACTGGACAAATTCACAGATTATGACAAGAAGTCATGTGTCATGGTTTGGGTCAAACCAGGACACCGTGGCAGGACACGTGTAACATGTCATTATCCAGATAAGGGCGCTCTCTGGATAGTGCAGGTGTACAGATTTACATGCACAGATGTACAGGGTGTGCTTACTCCTTTAGGGAAGGAGGAAAATTTTCACCTCAAGGCTTACTACAGAACTTACAGAGGACTGCACTGCAGGCAGAACCCTCAAATCTCTGTTCCAGAAAGAGAGTAGAGCAGAGGCAGGTGTGTTACATTATGTAAATCCTATCATCACCAGCCTTACAGGAGTCATGATAGAAGAATTAATTTTTTGATCCATGGCAGCAAAGTAGTTCTAAGTTACTGGTAGAAGCTGGCATGAGAAATACAGCTGGCTGCGCAGCGATAAACTTGTCACCAAACAGCCAGTTTTTTCCACTACAGAGCAAAAGACATCTCAAACTTGTCACAAACCAGATATAACAGGTTTCTTTCCTATAGTGGAAAATCTGGATGATGTCTCATAAATTTCTTGCAATCTGTAATTGTGTCTGATCATGTATTTCAAATAAAATGTCCCATTATGTTTCTGTGTGTATGTTCATTATGAGAGAGTGGATGTGGACCTTGAAGTGCTCTCATCAAAAACTTCTTTGAAACTTCCAGGGAAATGCTTCAGCGTAATGTGTTTTCACGTACAAATGTTGAAAATACTCCAACTGCCTCGCTCAAGGTGTTTCCACTCACAGAAAAGAGTTACTTAAGAAAAATGAAGAAAATAGTTAAAAGAGAATCTGCTTCATCCTGTGGTGTTGTGTGTAAACTCAGTGCAGCCGTAGCCTGTGCCTTTCTCTGGTTACACACTCTTCTCTCTGTCATTAGGCATCCTGATGTCTGGCTGTTCTGTCTATGGCTCTCTGTAGTCATCAGCCAAAGTTCAGCTTTGCATTGCTTCCAAAATCCTATGAACATCAGTGGGAGTCTGAGAGCTCCACCAGTTCACACTTAGATTTCTAGCTAATACCCTGCTGCACACTGAGCATCTTGGTATGTAAACCATGGTTTTATTAGCAAGTCAGATTTTATCCTTTCCACTCTATGTTCAAACAGCTGAACTGCTGGATTACCCATCCACAACTGCTGGTAGCTCTTGTTGCAGAGAATCATTTGCAGCATGTTTTTGTGTTCGCCCGTTTTCTGCTGACATGCTTCCCATAGAATCTAATATACCAGAAAAAGGAAAAAAATGCAAAAGATTTTAAGTAAGTCCTAAATCACTTTTCAACATTTGTATTTGTCCTTTTTGTGTGTGTTTGAGAAGCTCACATCTTACTATATTTACCATTGCATCCTGAGCAGCTGTAGAAGGATCTGCATATCCTTCCATCCTTGTTCCCTGGGGGAAAAAAAAATATACATTGTCTTCAAAAGTTAGATCTTAAAAGGCTGCAGGAATATAAAGTTGTCTCTATATGGAGCTATGTTTCATTTCTTGAGACAGCCCATATGGGCTTTTAGATTGGATCAACCCATTCAATGTTTGAATTTGCAACTGTGGAAAATATCTTCAAGTCTTCATGTTCTGCCTTCTTTTCCTCTAAGTAGAGGAACTCTGGAACGACGAATGGTCTTGTGAGAGGGAAAAATGGGGGAAGTGGATAAACCTATCCCATTTTTAGTCCTGTTTTAAATAAGCATTTACTTTATCACCACCATCCCACCACCATTTCCACTATTATTGATGTTATATTGCTTACTATAACATGGAACTATGAGGGGAAAACAAGGATCAGAGTAACATTTACCATTCACTGATTGTTTCTTATCAATATGCATATTACAGAAGAATCTTTTCTCTTTTTTTTTTTTCTACCTGCACAAACTGTAAAAGCAAACACATCAAATAATGGAGATTTTGCTCATAACCATGGTCTAAAATTAAGATCCAAGACTAGGAAATTGTTTGACAACTTTGATATATAAACCCTATTTTCCCATACATTTAATAGCTTTTCAGTTACACAAATCAAGCTCATAGGCTTTAGTAAACACGCCATGATCTGACTTGTTAGAAAAAAAGAAGAGTGCACAATTTTTGGAATTGCTTTTTTAACTGTAATTGTCTTGTAAGGGTACAACTCAGCCTTGGTTGCAGAACTCTTAAGAATCCCAAGCTGCATGTAATCACTGCCTTAATGATACAAGTTTGAAGCAATTTAGTTTAAAATTTACAGTCATTTTACCCTATATGTGAAAGGGAGAATTAAAATTATGCATTGGCTATCAACTTGTAGAATGACTGATTTGTAGCTCTTTTCCATTAAAAACGTTAATTTATACTTTAATTAAGCGGTACGAATTTCACACAGTGGAATTCCTACTAACAAGATTAATTACTTGAAGGAAATTATGCTGGAATGACTGCATAAAGTTAAATACATGAGAAAACACAGGAAAAAAAGACAGACAAGCGAACAATAAAATAAGTTAAACAATTCTCTACAGTCAAATGTCCACTTTCCTTATTAACATTTAACAGTGACTGCTCTTGGCATAGTTTTTGCTGGAGAATCCCACAATATGTATAATTATTTTTTAAATTGTAGAAAATATCATATTTCAATTAATATTAGAAAAAAGAGGATTTGAATAAAAAGCTTCTGTTTGTTTCGTACTAGAATACTAGTTAGCCTGAACTTGTAAATCAGTTCATTTATTTAGGAAGGACTAACTATTCCAGGACTTGTAACTTATAATCTGCCTCAGTGTGGACATGAAAACCATAAATGCCACACTATAGCAACTGAAAAGTTTGCTCTCCATATGTGAAACACATTTACTTCTGTCCACAGTCAGGTGTGTACGTGTGCCAAAAGTCCCAAGATTTAATCGAAATCAAAGCAAAGAGTTTCTGGAAAAAAATCCAGTAAGGGATGCACTTGAAATGTTGCTGTAGAATAATCTTCTGTAAGTTGTGTGGTACTAGAATGGATATTTTTTAATGAAATACCACTGACTTTTAATATACGACCATATCTGAACATGGATGGTTCAAGTAACAGTCTTCAGAAGTATGCAGTATAACTGAATAAAGTTGGAATTTCTTGCAACTATTCTTTATCTTCTGAAAAATAGCAGTTTGATCTTGTTAGCTAAGAGGCTGCTGATTTCAGGCCTTTTTATGAATATCTGTGGTTTAAGAAAATAAGGACTAATTTAGTCTGACGTAATTTATTTTAAATTTGTTCTTTTGAGAAGTAAAATATGTCTCATGGTTTTAACAAAGGTGAGAAGTGAGGTTGCTTAACCTATAGTTCTTCATTTTTATGCAAGGAAGAATTTTCATTATTATGGGGAAAAAAGCATGTAACATTAGAAAAAAAATTTCTTGTTTATAGCTTCTACATTTGAAACATCTGTTCTTTATCTCTGCATCTCCGTGAAGCCTACTGCCATTTCAAATCTTAGTAAGAAATATTTCTTCCCAGACACACATATATAAAAGTATAGGTCTACCTTTTGTATGCTGTTGTCTCCTGGCAGTCCTTTTGTCATTATTTCTTACTCTGGTTTACAAAAGATTTTTAAGATAATGAGCACAGGGACTAGAATGGAATGGGAAGTCATGAACTGATAAGTATGGCCAACTTCATTGCATAAAACTACAAACCGGTAAAACTGCGAAAGTTGGTGTGTGATAGTGATAATTCGTTTGCCTGCGTGCAAACACACTGGGATTTAGTATGTGCAATAGCACAAAACCCATAATGTTTAAACCAGAGAACTATCTAATACTTTCTTTTATAATCAAATATGGATATCTCCATTTTAACATTATGCTTAGACTGAATCATGTATTCTAACAATGGAGAAAACAGAGCTTTAAAAACCTTATTTGTACATGCAAGTAAACTCCTTTTAAGATGAGACAGATTGAGCAGAGGGTCAAGAGTTGAATATCCAAGGACTTAATGAAACAGTCTCTTGACCTTTCCCTCCATTTGAAAGCCAAAGTCAAAGTAGATGGAGAAATTCAAGTTCTTTTCCTCTTCTGCTCTTTCCCCTCTCTTGTTCAAAAGTGTAGCCCTATTGAACTATCTTTAACCATAGTCACCTTAAAATTTAAGACTTCTCAAACTCATACTCTCTTACTACTTGTTTTTACAGTACCTGAGCAAGGTTCATGAGCGTATCTCTGAAGTGACCCGAAGTCTCAGAATCAATGTCTTGTTGAAGATCATTATTATATTCTAGGTTAAAACAAAGAAGTATAATCTAAATCATAAATGAGCATTCTCTGAGTAGCACTAGTGAATATTAGCAAACAAAGGATAAATAAGTAGGGTGCTAATACATGTCCATTTTCTATAATGGCTATTCCACGGTAACCCATGCGGCTTCTACGTGGCCCTGCTGGGGACTTCAGCCGCTGCCCCGTCTCACCTACCCACCCACCCATGGGCGCAGCCCTACCACTGCTGCTGCCATGTGATGGTGGGATACTTGGAGATGACCATCAAGGCAGGTGAGAGGAGTCTCCAGCCTGAGTAAGCACTTTTTGAAGGGAAACAGCTTACATCTTTTTTAAAGTGTGCAAGTTTCTGAAAATCCCCGGATGTGGCTGCGAAGTATTTCAAATGTCCTAGGCAGTAATATATCTCAAAAATACTATGACATTTTCAACTTTAAACATTTTGCTTCAGCCTTTTGTATATGATTATGGGAGAGGAGGGGAAAGGGAACCAGGTAGTATTGAGATGTCATTTTTGTAGTTCAGTTCCTTCGTGTTTGCTAATACATCCAGAGCACACACAGTACAACTGCTACTGTGTGCTTGTGAAAAACATTACGCATTAAGTAGGCTTCTTTCATCTGGAAGATCTCCATGTTTGATCGTGAGGCTAGTATGTCAATTAGGCAGTTTTCTTCTGTGTCTACTCCCTGTGTGGAAAGAAGTAAATATGAAAAGATGTTGTTAGTAGAAACCACATCTTTCAGAAGAAAGCAATGCTGCGCTTATCAAAAGTAACAAAAGAATAGTGGTCTCTGCTGGAACAATGCAGAGTGTACTTTTGTGTAGTCTACCTGTTTAAATAGAAAATGACTTTAAATTAATAGTAGAACCCTGTATTGCAAATAGCATCGCTACTTAATCTGAATTTTAGCATGCACATTAACAAGGGAGGAATGAAGAAAGACTAGTGTTGACAGAAACATAATAGGAAGAATTTTAGAGCTTTAGTAAGAATTTAGGATTTGCAGAAAGAAATCAGATGCAAAGTTTGAGCATACATCCACAGCAAGTGTTCCAGCAATCTGAAGTAGATATGAGTACAAGTATTATGTTGTGCTTCTGTCTTCTTTCTTTCTTTATTTAGGAATGTTAAAGTCTGTGATGTCTATTGTAGAACTTGATATTTAAGGGAAACATCATGGCCATGCATGAAGTGCTGCAAATCACTGTATTTTCCCACAGGTTTTAAACTAACTTTTAGAACTTGAATTGGAATAAGATTCACTGCATACCGACTTTTGATATGTACATGTATCATGTTGAAGAGTATTCGGCATTTGAGATAATAGGAGAACAGGACATTGAGCCTGAAGACACGTATGGTCTGTTTTTTACTTTGGGCATATGAATCCAGGTAAAGAGAGAAAACTGTAAGAAAAGTTAACTTTGAGCTGCATTTAGAAAAAAACCCAAAACCTTATTTGTCAATCTTATCAATAATTTTAATAAAAGTCATGCTTCCAGTGCTACCAATGATATTTCACAATCCATTTAATGCCTACTGTAAGTAAAAATACATCAGTAGTTCTAGAAAGTGCATTGGTTTAAGTGTCTGAAGGACAAGAAAAAACAGTGGGTTTTGGGGTTTTTTTGGGTTTGTTTTTTTTTTGAGGGGATTCTCAAAATATATAAGATAGGTCACCTTGCTCAGAGTCGTATAATCTGGATTATATTTTTGACAGTAGACAGTAGCAAAAAGAAAAGGAAAACATTTCAGCTTTGATATGTTTCTGTCTTCCAGGAACTGGCAATTTAGGAATTTCCTGAGAAGGAATTTGGAAGGACTGTTATTTTCAATAGCCAACAGTAGACTAGTTTTCTAGGAATTTGCTGAAGTCCTTTATAAACTCATTTGTGCTTCTGTCCTGAGGGAGTGGATTTCACCATTTAATTACACAACCTTTGAAAAAGTAGTTCTGTTTGTTTCAAAACATCGGTTGTTTAAGCAGCATAGGCTCAGATCCTGGGAAGAATAGGAAATACTTTCTTCAAAATGTGCAATCAGTTCAATTTGAGTGGAGCGATCATTGCTTTGTCACAGAGTAATTTGCAAGCATTTCTGTAAAAACATGTTCTACTAAAGAAGCATTGGTCTCTTCAGAGGTGGAGTCTTAGTGTATGGCACTGACTGCTCAAATGAGCCTTGCTCGTAACATGCATAAATGCTTGCAGGATCAGGGCCTTACCTTTCCCCGTATAAATACTTATTCACTTACTGAATTTACTGTGGGTGTTAAATCAGTTGTATTTTTTTACATGACCAAGATATTATTTGTGCTGGTCTTAGCATACCAATTAATAAACTTATATAGCATTTATATCTAATGACCTAGTGTACTGCATAGTAGCACAGTATTCCAGTGTATTAACTTCCAGCAGTTTGTCAACCATTTAAATGTCAAAAAAATCAATTTAACATATGTTCAGTACTGTAATTAGTGACTGTGACTCTAAGCAATTCTGAATTAGACAAGTACCTTCAAGGCATGCCAGAGTTCATGGGCATCATAGGAGGCAGGTGGATACATCAAGCCAACCATGACTTCTTTGAAGTGATGAGAGAGATTCTCTTTTAGGTCCGTTATCAGATCCTTGAAAAGAAAATGCATAGACAGGATTATTTCAATAGTTACGCTTTATGAAGTCAGGTTAAAAAGAGTATTAGGGGGTTTCTCTGTAAATGAATAAAGATGAGCTGTTCAAGATGAATTCTGGCTAAAATTAAATGAGAAAAACATACTTTTAAATTGTACCTGCTTCTTTTAATAGTATGGGTGAGATGACAACAGACACACAAGGACTACATAGGATTGTTGATTTTTGGTTCAGTAGAGTACGGAAGAAAATTCAGGAGTTTAAGTGCAACATAAAGGCTTGGAAACCTGAATACCACGGCAGAGCATCTGCATGTTCCTTGTGAGAATCAGTGGGAGCTATTAAAGGCTTGGAAACCTGAATACCATGGCAGAGCATCTGCAGATTCTCTTGGCATGTTCCTTGTGAGAATCAGTGGGAGCTAAGGACCTTTGGAAGTTAAATCCCATAGAACACAGGTGATTTCTTGGGCTTTTTTCAGTGCTACTCTACGTGAATAATTTAAAAAAACATCCATCTTGCTCCTAGTACATAAAAATATCTGCTTTGGTTGTGTGCTTCAATTTATGTATATATTACATTCCAACTGAATTCACTACTTCTGACAGATGCTGGATTAATGAGAAGGAACCCCTCCTCTTTCCTGGCGTGTGTCTCAGTACTCGCTTGCCAGGTAGCTGACTAATGGATGAGAGTTTCCTCCCCACGCTCCCCTTTCCCAGTAGCATCCTTCAAAACACTGCGAATGCCAGAGGCTTGTTAGTTATACTATTGCTGTTTCTGATTAAGAGGATACTTCTGCACTCATTTTAAAATTTTTTTTAATTCAGTGGGCAGCTGTCAGATATGTTCTAACCTAAGTCTGAATTTAAAAGAGTTCAAGAAATGAATCCCATGTTATAAACTGTCTTTTTTTCTGAAATGCATATTTGCATCTGTACTTTGGTTTTGATACCTATCTGAATTTAATTAAATTAGTAGCTAGAGTAGCAGTGAAGGAGAACACATACACATTAAATATAAATTTATGAGGAAGAAATGTTCACAGTCTTCAGTGAACGCGCATTAGATGCATTTGACAACCACTAAATCACACATGGACTAGAAATTAATTCATTAAGACGTTTCACTTCTGACAACACGCCTGTAGGAAAATGGATTAATAATACAAATGGATACTAATTAAAAATTACTCCTGCAATCAGAACTAAGAGAAGTGAAGTATTACAAAATAAGAAAAGACAACTGAAAGTTGTCCTTATTAACATTTCCTTATTTGTCTCTTCTATAAGAAATCCTTGAAGGCTAATTGTAAAAAGGATTCTTAAAGCTTGTCTGTATGTCTGAATTATGCAGCCAGTTCAGGGTTGTTTTTTTTTTTTTTTATGTATTTCTCCTTCTTATGTGCCACACTTTACATTTGTCAAACAAATGGGCATAGTGGCTACCATCTTGAGCAGACCAAATTGAAATTCAGAGGGTGGGTGACTAGATTGACATAGATTAAACTGAGAAGGCTAAAACTGTTATTGCTTGCTGTCTGTCTTCTCCATCCTGCAGAGTTTACCACTCATAAGCTGGGACTGCTGAATGGCGCATTTGTCTAATGTAGTATATCCAGTAATACAGATTACAGCCAGTGAAATGCTATGACTGATGTGTGCTAAAGTATTTTCTGAAGCGTGAACTGCAGCAGTTCAGGGCAAAACACATCCTGTTTGGCATTTCCTTTCCAGGGTAGCAAAGTTTTGAGGGATAAATCAAATAAACTGCATGGAGCATGAACCAGATTAGCTATTTCAGTATATCTGCTCACACATCAGACAAAAAAAAAGCCAGAATTCCTCTTTCATCTCTGAAGTAGATAGAACTAATTTGTACTGACTGCCATTCCCACATGGCAAAAGGTAGAACTAGTTGGGATTTTTTTGAAAGCTACCAAGAATATCCTGATATATCTTCAGCTATCAAGTGTACCCAGTGCTTAACAGATTAATTTAAATTAAATTTCTGGCTTTATATGCAAAATTGGGTCCATGAGTTTCAGAATTTTCTGTAGTTCATTACTGGAATATAAAAATAGTTTGCTTTCCTTTCCCTTCTATTATTATTCATAGTTTTAGAAATGGAAGTTCTTAAAAATGACATCTGAAGATTTCTTTGGGTTTTTTAGTTCTAGACTTTTAGGTCTGTGGCCACTGGCTTTATAGTGCTTCAGATTGTTTGAATATGGCTGGTATGAATTTAAAGGCACTGTTGTTTCATAGGCATTTTTTCATTTGTTTATATTTTTATTTTGGATTTGAAAAGAAAATCCAAATAAATCAATAGTGAGCAAGTCAATAATTATTCTCTATTAACACTAAATATGGCAAGTCACGGCTTGGTTCCTGAAAGACAGTTCTTTATCGAGATATCGTTAGTGACATGTCTAGGTGGCTTGGTTCCTGAAAGACAGTTGGCAGTTCTTTATCGAGATATCGTTAGTGACATGTCTAGGTCATCTTTGTGTATCAAAGGGCAGAAATTAAAGATAAAAAATTATATGGAGTTTTTAAATGTCTTTCCTTGTTAAAATGTTAAATGATGCAGTTGACACAGCAGAGGAAAAGTTAGAAGAAACCAGCCAGCTGCTTTGGATGGAGTAGAGAAGGAACACTGTTCAGCGATGAAGGAGATATAGACTTGAAAAGAATGGGCTCGATTGTTTTACTATCACAGCACCTTTGTTTTGCTTGACATGATTTTTCTATAAAACTCATTAAGGAATTTTTAATGGATAAACACTGAACATGTACAGTTTGCATGCGTAATGGTAATGGGAAAGTAATAAATATCTCATAATAGAAAAACACTTAATCGTTCAGTTCCACTGATTTCAGTCATTGTCAGAGTCTTCAGAAGGTAAAGATACCTGTGATTCAGTTATTGTTCTTTTCCGGTCTATTTAAAACATACTAATCCATTCAAGGCTGCATTTAAAATATCACAAGTATCGTATATTTGAATTTGTGTAACAGTCCAAGTAAAGTCAGTGATCTCCTATAGGTGAGTAATAACACACAATCAACCCACTACGCTGATTAAATCCAACTCTTCTCTTTCCCCCACTTCTAGGAGAGTAATGGGGCATTTCAGCATAT
This sequence comes from Calidris pugnax, assembly GCF_001431845.1. Classification (NCBI taxonomy): domain Eukaryota; kingdom Metazoa; phylum Chordata; class Aves; order Charadriiformes; family Scolopacidae; genus Calidris; species Calidris pugnax. Next base: position 1,208,851 of record NW_015090774.1, read on the forward strand.
TTAGAGCTCAACGATTTTGTGGTATTTTGGTGTATTGGTGGCACAAAGGCTGTGTCTGGAAAACTGCTTGGCTACCCAAAAAAGAAAATACACTGTTCTACTGTTTAACAGACTGGTGGTGTAACAAACTATCACATCAGCAGTTAATGTGGAGTTTTTGAGTGAACCATTTCTAGCTAACTCTAATTAAGTCTGATGGCTGTGTGGTACGATTTCTGCAAATTCACTGTCGTCATTCATGCCGATCGATTCAGTGGCCTACACTCACCTTCAAGTTGTTTTCCAGTGAGCCGTTACTTTTTCAAACTTCAGGAAAAGAAGAAAACGGGATTTTGTTTAAAGTGTTTGGCTGGCTTCTATTAGGGGAAGGGCATCTCTGGTCAATTTATTCAAAAGCTAAAGCATTTTTCTTTAGCTTTTCATCACTAGATTTCACAGGGATTTTACAAAAGGTGTTGCTATTATTTTTGCCCTTATATAGCTGGGGTAACTGAGGAAAATGCAGGCATTGCTGCTTTCCCAAAGTCATTTGGTTAGCAATAGTAAATCTCAAAATAGAATGAGGGTACCTATCTCTGTGTATGTTTAAGAACCCGTATTAAAAAATATTACCTTGTTATATACAGTAAGTATGGATAAAATGCATTTGGAAAAAAGCTGCCTTTTTATGTATTAAAATTTTTGAAACACCTTTCAAAGATTCATAAATTTAATGTGAAGCAGCTCTGATGACTATTGTGCTTAGTCTGTGGATGGGATTACATGGTATGAGGTCTGAGAATGTCAGTGCTTCAAATGAGAACATTAATTCAGCGCATCAGTAAGATACAACTACCTGTAATTGTTGGCATGGTGTTTTTCTTTGGTGTTTCAACCCAATTACAATACTATTTTATTATGTGTTCCAAAAACTTGATGTAGAAACCTCCAAAAGCTCATAGAGGAAGAAATAAGTCTGTCCAGAAATTTTGGTTTGGTCAATAGAGGAGGAGAATGAACTATAGAAAAACTTTCCATGCTTCTTTTTTTTTTTTTTTTTTTTAATTTTCTGTGTGGCAGACATAGTTCTGCTGCTATATAAATGACAATTTGAAACCATCAGAGGTATCAGTAGTTAAATGAACAAAGTTGTGTGCCAATCCGCTGGTGCCAGCTAGCTGCCTGCTGGGTTTTTGGTGCTGGTGACTGACCTGAGAGAAGGGCTGACCAAGCAGACTGGAGAGAGGAGAGAGAGAAGTAATGACAGTGTGAGGTGGCTGTGCCGTACCCTGCCGTACATGTCTCTGTACGCCTCGGCAATCATCAGCCTCTGGGAATTGCAACGCTGCGTCAGGATATCAATCAATACATCTTTTTCACAACCTGTAAAGGAAGCACGACACAGAATCTAAATTAACAAAGTGTTGTTATTTACTCCCGTTTGTGATTGTTCATGTTTTGTTCAAGAAGATTAACCTTATTTCTTGAAAAAAAACGATCAACAGATTAATATCCCACTGGTATTTTCCAACATCAGTTATATTTGCTGTCCTTATGTACCTTTCACTTGCTGGTGTAATACCAGCAAAAAGTGAAGTAGTCCATTATTATCAGATACATCACCACCTCTCTCAAGCTCAATGGATTTGAAAGCATCAATAAAACAGATAGAGGCTTTCATCTATTTAGAACTAGGCACACCGGCAAAATTTGTGGCTGAGCCTGGGAAGTCATACTTGTATGCCCTGTTGGTATTGATTAAGTTGTCATTTCAGGATTAGGTATCTCTTTTATGGGGATGAAAAATTATGGTCAGACTTTTTGTTGAAAAACTGAAAAATATGTATTTTCTGAGGAATTATATAAAATGAGTTATGAATTTTTTAAAAAAATATAATATTTTAACCTATTTCCAAGGGCATTTTGTTGAAAGTTGCCTATGATCTTTTGCTTGATGACTAGAGCATAATGCTAAACTATAAAGAATCAGTATTTACTGCTTATGAAGAAGAAGATAATGCTTAGCATATTCTGAAAATAAATTTATAATTTTAATTTCTTTCCATCCTTAAAGTTGGCTCTTGGCAATTTCATATGGCTGAGGATTTAAACGACATTCCAGCATAAACGTATCTCCAAGTGTAAATCAATTGACTTTATCACACTTGCAGCAGAGATGAACTAGGCTGGAAAGCCTGGGGATCAGCTCACATCTGAATGGAGTAGTGTAGTCTCTCAAGTTTCTACCAGTCATTGTTATATAGGCATATATGTATACGTTACAAATACTCATTCTGTACCTATTACAGCTTTGTTAGACAGATTTTATAATAACATTGGTAACTGACAGGTTCCATTTTGACACAAATGTAATTGGACATCGAAGACTTTTATATTTTTTAAAGTTAGCAGAAGAAACCTGTATATGCTCATTATACACCAGGTTTAGTTCTCTTTCTTCTGGACCATCTAGGCACAATTATAGAGCTTTTTAGCAAGACTGATTTAAAACAAGTCTGATTCATTTCCACAAAACTCACAAAACGGAAGTATTAGTGAAACTGTGCATAAGGATTTCTTTTTACTTTTCAGAAAAAATTATCAGTAGGAATCTGTTCAGCTTATATAGTCTTTACAGGAAAAACTAAGAAGGACCTAAATGACTTTATTCAATAGTGTAATACCACTGGTATCAGTGGGACAACAAATGTGACTGAACCACCTCACAAGAACGGATGTTGGTCAGGGTCAGGGTGTCAGTGCGTGCAAACCTATGGAGGAAAACTCCTCTGAAGCTGAACTTTTTATTTTGCCAATTGCTTTGAAATCAGAAATTGGTTCCATATTCATTGATAGGTAAATTAAAATTAAGGTTAATACACTTGTATTTAAAGAAGCAAATGAAGAGAATAATCTCTGCATTGTCATGTTAGCAATATTGCATTACAAGTACTGTTTAAAGTTTAGCGAAATGTTTAAGAAATTTCATCTGTCGCTTACTTAATCAAACAGATACTTCAGATTCTTCTTGATCAATAATACTCATTGTGATTCATTTTACATTAAGACCGAGTCCTCACATTTCCATTAAAAAAACAAAAACAGAATGCAAGATTTGGTGCTGTACAACCTTGTAAAAAAGCCCAAGGAGGAGGAAAATGTTTCAGATAGTAAAAAAAAAATAAATCAATATTCTGACCCTTAGCAATGCCAACAATGTTCAACAAGAAAACACAAAAAACTGAACACAGAAAATACTTCAGTGAACAAAAGATTTTTTTTACATAGACTGAAAGCAAAAATTTCTCCTGTGTGAAAGTGAGAATTCTTTAAACTTTCTACTCCATTTATTTTTATTTCTTGATGACTGATTGAAAGACTTAACAGTCCCTGGTAATAGTTAATTGTTGAAATTAGAGTTAAAACCCTTTCCTTTGCTTGCCTTCACTGTAGTGACATAGCATAGAATTCTGTTTTCTTTTAATCATTTTCTAAAGGCAAGCATTTATTACTATAGGTGTTGGTATAGATTTTAGATTAATCTTAATCACCTCTTATTTCCTGTAAATGCAAATACATGATTTATTTGGACATCACCAGTGTATCTTACTGTGATACCTTGAAGAATCAACAGATACATGGTGACACTTTTAATTTTATGAGCATTTATTCTGCTTAATGCTTGTTATTTTATGAGAGATTTCTGAAAAAAAAAAAAAAAAAGCGTCAGGCAGTCAAGTCGGTCAAGATACTCACTAATTCCCTGTAGGGCTCCTCCCAGCAACTGGGCATCCATAATAGGGTTAAAATTTGGAGCGGGAAAAATTGTTCCTTGTATCTGCTAAAGGAGAAAACCGCCTTTGAGATTTTTACATGTATAACACTGCATATACTGTTGAAAACCAACAATCATAACATTAAATTGTCTTTGCCTCATGAGAACAGGATGCAAAGTTTTTCATTTATGAAACAGAACTTAAGCTTGCAGTAAGCCCTAGGAAGACACACTATATATGAGGAAATTCAGGATATTTCAGGAGTTAGGCCTGAAAAAACAGTAAATGACCTATTATTTTTTTTTTCATTAAAATGTAACCACATTTTTGTGTCTCTCTCCTTCCCAGTCTTTATCTGATAATAATATTTTCTCCTTCAAAGTTAATCCATGATATCCCGACAGTCTTCAGTATCTATTTCTCATGGTAACTGTAATTTGAAAGGACTAGTGAGAAAATGATGAATGAGATACACAGGTTGCTTACAAACCTAGTGCTTTTTAAAGAAATGATGTTACTGCTAAGTGTGAGGTAGCTTTCTGATGTGCCATGTACAAGGCAACACCATTTTTCTGGATGCTTTGTGACTGATTAAATTACTGTCAGTTCGTTCTCAGTGATACTTTATTTAATGTATTTTTTCCTAATCTTAAGAAATCCGTGAATAAGAACGGATGTACTAATTTTAATAGAATCACAGACCCATACATATACAGAAGAAAATAAGTGACGTTGAAAGCTAGTTAGCTCTGCCCCCTGGTTAAAGTCTTTATTTCCTCTGAGGGCTCTACCTGCTTTCGAGACAGACCAAGTATAAGGGTTATCTTCTGTGATGATTCCTGGGCTCAGTCAATACATCTAATTAAAATGACACCATTAACTTGAAAGTTACATTGCAAGGAAAAATTAGCTATATTTTTAAAATACAAATGGGGTATTTTAATGAATACCTCTTAGAATCAGGAGCTACACTGATTACACTAATTAATTTGTTTGCTTTACATACACTTGAAAGCCCTTTATATGGAGGGATTGATCATAGAAAAAACAGATGTAAATGTGCACATATGCAGGCTTGTAAATTTTTGACCAAAAAAATCAACACAGCCCTTGCAATGTATCTTTCAGGAAAAATAAAGGATTTTTGAGTGTGCTCAATTCCCCCTTGATTCAGCAGAGCTGCTCAACTGTTCTTCTATAAAGTATTCACTGTCTCATTATTTGAGGCTCACCATCAGTAGATTAGGCTTGATCTAGTAAGTGCCCGTCTCCTAGCCAGGATCTAATTTAAACACGATGCTTTTAAGTAGAACCATATTAAATATGAAGGCTCAGGTAAAAACTTTTAGAAGATACAGTAAAGTAAAACTTCTTTTTTTTTTTTTATGCGACTCCTTTGGGGAAAGAACTCTCACCCTTTTGTTTGTTTTTAAACAAAATACAATGGAATTAAAATTTTCTTATAATGTACACATTGAACTTGGATTCATCTTCCATTCCACAGAAGACATTTGTCCAAGAGTGTTACTTTTGATGAGGATTTTCAGTGTATCTTGTATGTGGATTTTCAGGGTGGTCTCTCAGCAAATTCAGCATTCTGCCAACACACGTCAGTTCTCTGGATTTAGTTCTAGATTTAGTTCTAGGATTTATAGTGTAAATGCTATCAGGATCCTTGGAAGAAATTTCTACATAACTAATGATGTCTCACTGCTGGTATAGCTCAGAGAGTTATTATTGTGTACCTTGAAGAAAGTACTTTGCTACTTTGCAGTGTTTACATAGAGTAACCTTTAGGAAGATTTATCCTGTCACAACCTATGTCAGTTTTATCCTGTAACCACTTTCCACGGTCTCAGTCTTTGGCAAATCTGCAGAAGCATTTCTGGTTCACTTTATGCACTTAATTTCAAAATCTTAAAGTGTTTATTACGTATTGAACTTATTCCCCTTATTTTCATTCATTTTTTGAAATATGGGCACAAGCAGGTCTGGGCTGAACCTTTAGAGTTGAACTTTGGCAATTTTGGGTCTGAATTTTTTTGGGGTCTGAAAGCTTACCACTTGCTCTCTGTTGAAGCTTTTTTTTTTTATTCAGCAGCAAATAATTTGAGTGTGCTCTGTTATATCTACCGTGGAAGGCAAAGCCAAGGGAATTTATTGGTAGATAGCTGAGTGGAGACAGGGATTGATTCTTGGAGGCTGCACAGCTGTCTGTGCCTCTCTGCAGTAAGTCCCATGAGGACAATTCATACACCTGTCACAGAGGACGGGGCCTTAGTGCCGTGATGGCAGGTGGCATTCCTGTCCTGTGGTGACAGGCGCTAAACAGCAGGTGAGAAGGAAAAAACTTAATTCAAAAGCAATGGAGAAATCCAAGAGGTGGCTTTTCTGAGCAAGCGACTGCTCTAATGCCCTTTGGTGTAGTCTTGTGGGGAGAGTGAAAGCATGAAAGAGATGGTGTAGTTTTAAGTTGCTGAGCAAGACTGAATGCTTACAGTAATCTCATGTCCTGAGAGGTAAACCTGGAGGTTGTGGCAAGCATTTTGTTTTGCAAAGATTTGTTACAATCTTGTCATATTTCAGAAGCGTCTGTGGTTACAACGTTCTTTTGCTGAACATTCCTCTTGAAAGTGAGGAAATATGTCAAAACAACACCTTGGGAAAGCTGAGGCTCTACTTTCAGGATACAGGGTCCAGGGTACAAAACTGTGTTTCCTCCCAAAATTATACAGGGTTTGTATGCCTAAGTGTGCCTAGGAAATGCATATATAGGAAATGCAGCAGTGTTCATCACTGCACAAACTGAGGGAGCAGAGCACTAGAGGCATTTGGTAACTGAATGAAATTACAACAGATTGAATTTTGATCGGGGAGCAGACAAATACATGGGAATAGGTTATTCCTTTCCATTATCTTTGGTTAGAGAATTTCTACTGCCCTGTTTTGAAGCAGGGCATTTTTAGGGTTGATTGAACGCCCGAGTGTAGTTACACGTACCGCTATTTCATTTCATTCATTTCCACTCAAGTCAGCTGTGACTGACCAATAAACCCCTATAATGGAAGAAGGCTCAGAGGAGCTGGGCAAGGGCACTGTGCCCATGAAGCTCAGGGAATAATGCAGGATGTGACTGAGTGCATCTGTTGCAAAGAAAGTTGATTTTATCTCAACACAAAGGGGACCAAGGGTGGCCTTTGTTTCAGACAAACAGGCTCTCAACAACAGTCCGGTGAATGAACTGGTGGCGTAAGCGTTTTTACCTCGTTTCATTAGAAGGGTGTGAATGTCTCCCTGAGTTAGCCTGACCAGCATGAGGGGAGCGAATAAGTGTCTCAGCTCAGTACAATGTATAAATCCTAAACAACTAGCAAAATAATATGGAAGAGAGCAATGGATTTGAGCTAACTTCATCCCTTGTGTTCCTTACTGGTGATTGGGGAGGCCCAGCATTGTAACAGCATACCATAGAGACCAGTTATGGGAGTCTCATCAGTATTACATTGGTACTGTGTTTTCAGTACATTCTGTACTACACTGCTAGACTGAAAATCCTGTGTAAAATCACTTATCTTCAAATAAGTAAATTTGGAATTATATGTTACAAGCTCTGTAAGTGAAAAAGAAGCTGGTGAGAAAATATTGGACTCTAACATCAGGATGGCCAGTTTTGAGTCTATAGCTATTTCTTTTTTGCTTACACAACATCGTTTTCTCCCCTAAGCTCTGAAAAGCACAGGGAAATTATTAGTATGATCTTCTGACTTTTCTTCCACATGCCTTTAGATGGTCACTATAGGGATGCTAAGTCATTCCCCTGTTGAGATTTTTCTTACTTAATGTTTATTTTTAAAAATAGATTTAATTTGTCCAAATATCCACCAGAAGATCCTGAACATCAAGTGAAATATACGTTGAAGAAAAAAAGCTACCTATATAGGGAAGAAATAAACCTTTAAACAGCCTCCAGTGAATGAAGTGACCAAGAGGGTTCTGAGTAATTCAAGCAACAGCTCCCCATCGATCAGGATGAATTATTAGGAAGGCCATAGCACTGGTACCATCATCAGATTCCAACAGCTTTGAGGCAGCAATCACATTACAATAACTCCTTCTGAAGATTAGTTGAAAATATTTTACAGGACCAGAGAGCACATCATAAATCAAAGTGAATAAAAACCTGCAGAATCACTACAGCTTCCTCTGCAAAACAGAAAGCATGAGGTGGCAACTGCTGTGTGACAGAGCATCAAGAATTACTATGATGATCATCTTAAAAAAAGGAGGGGGGGGAACCCAATCTGTGCTTTTTTCACAAGCCTCCATAGATAGAAACAACATTAAAAAAAATAACTGATGTGCCCAACAATAGCAGTAGTAAACTGCGACAAAAATCAGTACAAAGCACGTTGTGCACCTTGAGCACTAGACTGCTATAGAATAAAGACAAAAGAATTCAGCAGAATAGGATCAGCAGAACAGTGATTTAAGGGGTGGGGAGGAAAGGCTAGGATTGCACTGAGCATCTTTCCCTTTCTTAAGAAATAGTTTGACAATTGAAGTCGTTATTGCTTAATTGTAGTTCAGCACTTCTAGGTTATAACTTATAATATTAAAAATTAAATTCCAGCCTTTCACCTACAAACTGAATAAATTTCTTTGATTTGTAAAAAGCAGGCTCTTTTAAAGTCCAACCTTTCTGGTCAGAACTCTTAATGTTAATTTATCTTTAGTCTGCTGAAATTGGCTTTATCAGTGAAACCTTTAGGCAGAGGAAAATCTACTAAAATATCCCAATTCTTCTGTGTGTCCTTAATCATTAACATATTTTGAGACCCAGACCAGTTTATATTAAAGAGTCAGGGACTATTTCCTTTGTCTGGAAGGAAGGCAGACCAGGCTCTTATTGCTTTCTCTGACCCTGGGTTTAATATGTCTGAGTTTCCCTCCATAGGAAAGTCCCATTTTAATTATCTATTTGTTATCAGCTACTGTATATTTAGTACTAAAAATTAAGCCAGTATTCTCTCTCAAGACTAAACCCAAGTATTTTCTGTGTCTGCCTTCTTCAGATAAAAGCAATTCAGAAGTTTGCTGGAGTACAAAATAACTAATTGACATAGGTGCTGAAATACAAAACTGCTGAAATACATAAACTGAAATACATCAGGAAGATGGCAGGCCATGGCAAGGAGGGCAGACTAAAAGATCTAAGTTTCGTGCTCACATCAAGTTTGTGATCCTGAATTTCATACTTAAAATGAACATTATGTTGCTGTTTGCTGTGAGCAGAAATTATCCTGGTTTTAGAAACTGACCTGGGCAAGTCTCTAACCATCTTGGTCTGAATTCAGTATTGACCCCATTTTGATAAGGGGGCTGGGCTGAGTTACCTACCAACCCTCCATGCAATCTAATAATTCTATAATTTTTTTCAAAGCCAAAAAGTAACAAGAATTTCTCCAATAACATTTTAAAAATAAGTAAACAATATCAAACACCAATTTTTCTCAGTGACATGCGATTGAGTGATAAAGAAACTTGCATTATGCTCTGGGGGTCAATCCGGTAGGGTATACACCAATTTCAGATACATACTTTGAAGAATTCTAAACTTTTTGCAGGATCAGGCACAAAATGTGACAACTGATGACGATCATCAAATTGATGATAAATGATCACTGTTGTCTACTGCACATAGCATGACTATTTGAGTTATCACACTGGTAACAATTGTGTACATTGTCAGTATAAAACCACTATGAACTTCATGTATAATTTATTTATGCATTTTCATTTCTCAAAATGGAAAGCTAACGAAGGTGTAATGAGTGTGCAGTGTGGAGTGACTATTAGGAGTGGCAGACTTTGATACTTAAAAAGAAAATGAATTTAATGTTTATGGATATTAAGTGAGCTTAACTATAATGTCTGTATGGAAGCTACAGCAAGCCAGTTTATCATTACTAGTCATAAATCAATCACATTAAAAAGATTCCTTCCCTAAAGGGGTTTTATTTATAATAATCTAGGGCAGATCCTATAGCAGGTAAGGTGTTCACTATTTCACCAGTTTTTGAATGTAGTTACACCTTTCCAAATGGACATTAGCATACATTGAAACTGCAGAGCTGGACTTTTAAGCATCTGGAACCAGATCAGAGTCAGTGCAGACAGCTCATTATTCAGCTCTTTCATAGTAAATATAGTCATTCAAAAAGAAAAAAAAAAAGGTGGGGAGGGAGGGGGTATCTAAATATTGCCTTAAGAAAATACTCATCTAAAAAACATACAGAAGACATATGGGCTACGTCTTCAGTTGGTGTAAATGTACATGACTTTGTCAAAGTCATTAAAGCTTTGTTTTACACAGGATGATGGATAAACTTAAATAATCTCCTAACTCCTCTCTTACCTTGATATCCTTCAAGCATCCTTATTACTAATACAGTGCTTGTTCCCACAGTCTTCATAACGCATTTGTGAAAACTCATGCATTCTTCTGTGGCTCTTCCCAGCTTCGCACATGTTTAGATATATCCATTAGTTGTCCATTAGTGGACAAGACACAGTAACACTAAAGTTTTCCTTCAAGTTGTTGGCACTCAAAAGTAGCCATCCTCACAAGTGCATGTGTCAATGTTTTGCTGGTCAAACAATGTTACATGTAGTTATTCAGTTTGGTGCATGAATGTGGATTTTGTGGATATTAGGGTGGTGTATTGATTTAAAACACACTGTTCTGTGATACAAGTTGTTCTGGGAGCACTGTAGCTAGTAAAAACTAGCTTCTTCCAGATTCTTTTGACTCTGTATTCCTAGTTACTTCCTCCAGCCACAACAGCAGTTGATTTACCCTCTTTGTTCCTTGAATCTCTGTCTACTTTCAGAATCCATCAGGTCCTTTCCAAGTCAACCACTGGCTAAATAAAAAATGGTTTGTCTTGTGACTGAGCATGCATGAGTATGCATTGGCTAACACTAGGCAAATAGAATAATTGACTGTTGAGTGTAAACTGCTGTATTTCTTTTACTGTAAAAAGAGTTTGTTTCCGTCACCTCCACTGAGCAATGCTTTTGGGAAACTTCAGAAGAGATTGCCATTCCTCTGCCAAATAAGATAGAAATTCACTATCAAGTTCAGTTACTGGTAGGGACAGGTGGATGGACAAATACACAGAAATCCAACCAGATTTTCTGAAGAGACCCGGGGAGAAATGCCTACAATGGTCACTGAAAGAACATGAAGAATCCCATAATTTAAAAGACTTTTAATTTTGATATCTGGATTCTAGCATTCCCTCATCACTTAGGCACCATTTTGCTGGAGTGCTCTTTGCAAGCATAGTATTCAGCGTGGCAGGGATTTCTGCATTAGAAAGAAACTGCCTTCAAAGAGCGGCTGAGGAAAGTTATTTCTGAGAGCAATTTGGCCTTTTTATGGATTAGTTGAGACCAGATGCTGGATGTGAGCATGGGGAAATGGTTTTTATACTGTCTTTCTTCTGCAGCATCCTAACGAAAAGGATATCTATTATTCAGAAGGAAGAAAATCAACAATATTTTGCCTTTTCCCCACAAAGTATCCAAGCACCTAAAGGTAAGGCAAACAAATCTCCAGAGGTGTTTCAGTGATTTTGACTTTAAGGATTTTAATCCTTTTTTGACATCAATACCCTCATCTACAAAAGCACAGACCTGTTTCCACAGAGCTGGTCCAGGTGGGCACTTCATACATTGCTCTGTGTGTTTGCACACGCACATTTTACTCTTTTGAAAGGAACTGATTCCAAAACAGCTGTGCAGACAGACTAGGTTTGTGTGGTGTTAGTGGAATAAATCAAAACAACCAAAGAGATTGGAAAGGGACTATAAAATTTGCAGTAAGTCTGAAAAATAATACTTGCACTCTACCTTCCTTCTGTGCAAGTGGTAGGAAGTTACAGCTTTACCTGACCGAAGCCATAAGCAGTTCAACAAAAGTATCAGTAAAACTGAGGCTGCTTTTATCAAATTATGATGTGTAAAGTTCAGGCAATTCAGTCTTGTGATGGAAAAAGCAATCATAAGTATGAACAACCTTCTAAAAATATTTGTTCAGTAAGTCACTCTGCTGATAACAAACAATCAAAGTCAGACTCCTTAGTCTGAATGTTCCCACAGTGAATATCTACTAAAATAAAATGCTTACTTTATTAGCTAACTAGATACTATGAGCTAGCTATACTTTAGCAAAGATATCCTTAGTGTGCAACTTTATTAAATAAAAATTTCATGAGTATTTTGATTTACTGTGAGTATATTGTATTGGTGTTATTCTTCATTTGAATAATACATGATACAGTAATGGAAGAGGTACTTTTAAATATAGAAAATTCTTTTTCCAAAGCCTCCCATGTTTCCCTGTATATCTATTTTGGAGAGGTCACAAATGACATCTTATCTAATTTCTGGAAGTTTTAACTCTGTGGTACCGTGGGGAGCCATTTTCTGTATGTAATCTCTGGTGATGATGTCGTCCTGCATTGCTGAATCTGGCAGAACTGCTGCTATTAAAACATTGTACATCTCATTCTTGATTTTGGATCCATCCTATCCAGTTGTTCATATATAACATATGTAATTACAATATGTGCAACACAAAACATAGAGGAGATAATCTTAAAGAACCAAGTGCATTTTGAAAGTAATACTTCCAATTATTTTTTCCTCATGTTTCTTATGCTTCTGAATTAGTGGTATATTAATGTTTTGGGACTCCTTGAAAAACATCATTAAGTCTAAAGTGTGCTTTTAAGACTTGTTCTCAATCTAAGGTTGTGTTTAAGAAGGGTAGACAGGAAATTAATATGACAGCCTCACCACTCAGTACTGGGTAAGCCCTCCTTTCTTGCTTGTGATTTGCCAGAAAGAGTGATTTTTCTGCTGTTTTGTTGCTGAGTCTCATCTGAGAAAAGTGCCGCTGCTCCATGACTGACTTTATCTTGAGGAACCAGCAGACATCCAGGGGAGAAAATTTGCATGGGCTGCGCGCTGCATGTCCCCATTCTGTCTGGATGCCTCAGCAGGGAAGTTTGCTCCACTGGTTAGGATCCGGTGAGCTAGTCCATACAAGCTGCTTATTTGTCTCCCTTCCCATCCCACAACACATGGAAATGGTAATATAGAATAAAAATTTACCCAACCTGAGAATCCATCACAGTACTTCTCAGAGAAAGCCTGTAATCAGGTTTTGATGTTTTTCCTAAGGTCGATATGCACCCCACCATTGCCTACAGTTGCTTCTCTGCTCTCTTTTGTGATAACAAAAAAAAAAAAAAAAAAAAGACTCCCCTGTTTTTTTGGAGCTTAAAAATTTGCGACTGAGAGCGTATTAAACTGCACCTTCTGCCTGAAAAAAAAAAAAAAAAAAAAAAAAAGGCTCTCCTGTGTTTATGTGTTTAGAAGCAGAGAGAACAGAGAGATGTTATTCACACCATTTATTTTTGAGTATTTTGGTGCAATTCAGAGGATCAAATTTAGGAACTTAATTTCCCTCTCTGCTCAAGCGGTCCTAAAGGCTAATGCAGAATGATTACATTAAATTAAGCTTAAAATAGGTGGTGTAAACTCCCACAGTTAAGAATTAATGTATAATCTATTGTATTTTTTTTTATAATACTACAAACTATTGAAATATTGTTACAAATATCGTAATTGCCATTTTTAATGACTTAAGAGCAAGAGAATTTCTTCTATAAGTTATTTTATCATGTACTGTCGTTAATATCAGGAAACATAGTATATGCAGATGCAATGTCAATTATTTAAATACTATTAATCAGTAGAGGACAAGAACCTGAACTTCCTGACTTCTGCAACTGAAATTGTTTTGTCTAGCTTTGTCAGATGGAGTTGTTTTTTCTGTCTTTCCTTATTATCAGGAATAGATTAATAACATAGTAACTGAAGGAGAAAATAAGAAACAAAGAAGAAAATCCATTTTCAGTTCTCAACTGGCCTAATAAAGAATGCAAGATCCCAAATTGCACAAAACCAAACACATTACTAAAACCCATTCAATGCCTGTTACTTTAGAGAAACAAATATACGCAATATAATTTTATAGAAAAAATAATTTATAAATGAGATTGGAATAATTATGGCAATTATACTTTCAAATAAGGAAAAAAATTCTATATTGATCTGTAATTTTATTGAGAATGCACAGGCAAAAAGCATTAGGGAAGAATGAATCATTGTTCCTATTAATAAAAATTAAAAGAATATGAAAGTACCTAGTGAACATAATTATCAGAATGCCAGGTGCAGAAAACAATTTCGTATTTTGCTGTCATGAAATAATAACTATATTGTTTTTCAATATGTAGATTTAAAATTGCAGTGTGAACTTATATTTTCTTGAAGAATACTAATGAAAGCATTTAATATATTGCTATAATTTATTGATGGGGGACAATAATTCATAGCGTTTCCCGTGTTACAGCCCTTGTAGAGGTAGCATTTCTTTGCTTTAAAATACTTTTCACATTTTGAGCAAAACCAAATGTTTAGCAATGATACAGCTATTCTTTATGCAGTTATGTGAAAATATAAATGCACCAAAATAGTGCCATGAGTAGGTATCTTCTGAACAACTTGCATTTTTATTTTTAATACTATTAGGTGATAGTATGCAATTTTTTGTCTTGTGTAGCAGCTAAGTGCAAGTATAGAAAATCCACAGAATCTCACAAAGAGATAAAAGACAAATTATTTTATATATACATATATACATACATATTTTATACAATTCTGAGGCAGGAACTGATTTTTTTTATATTTTGATCTTCATTTTAGACACTTCATATACACTGTGAGTAACTACAGAATCAGACCCATTTCACAAATAAATTAATTTAACCTGAGATTAATTTCTCCCAGTGGAGGGAAATGGATCCCAAGATGTGTGATGACAACTCAAGAGCAATGAAGAGCTTCAAAAGATTTCAGAGAACAGATCATTATACTCACATAATCTCCACAATACATTTTGATACAAGTCTTCTAGATCTGTTGAGATGAAAATAGTAGCTTTCCTAGAATAAAACCAACAGTTCTGTAAATTAAATTGTTATAGTTAATTCTTATTCTGTGTCGGAGAATTAAGAGAAACCATCCAATCAAACTGATACCAAGTACATTAGTCTCCGAGGTAACAATGAAGTAGGAACACCACTTGGTACCGTACGTCCTCCAGTTTTATACATTCCCTGTATACTTAGTCATTAATCATATGTGAATAGGTATGATTATAACATAAGTAAACAGAGTCATTAGCACAACACCCTCTGTTCTGCTGTGTTGATTTTAAGAATCAGAATTCAGCTAGTCACAGAATGAAATGCTCACCTACAGAAAGGGCTTGTGTTAATGATTTACTTTTCAGATTGGTTCTGGTCTAATTCCAGTTTCCCTTGTGCTGAAACTGCCCAGCTCATCATTTGTTCTAATAACTATTTGTACCTGGCATGCATAGGAAGATACTTTATAGCCCTTACATGTTATGTGGGATAATTAGGGAAAATCCTCAGGCCTCAGTGAAACTCTGTAGATGAGGGTCTTTTCATGCAAGTTCTAATCTGCAAAATCCTGCGAAGAGCTGATCAAAACTCCTGTAACGTTGCTCTGTTGAAATACTTACACAGAATCCGAACTATCCAACTGAGAGCAAAACCACATTTTTTATAGCTATTACCATGTATTTTTTCTGCTGATGATACTTATTATTGTGATAAACCATTGAAAAAATACAAAGTTTTTTTCAACCCCCCACCCTCCCGCCCCCCCAAAAAAGCTGCAGATTCAATCTGTTTATCCTCTAGTGCAACTTGAATGGAAGGCATAGGTTACCATGATTCTGACTGGGTACCAGTATAGAGAGAGAATTTTTCTGCAATAGTTGGGCAGCAATAGTAGCTCAAAATCTGAATTAAATTACTTCAAATTTTCTTGTTTTTCTTAATGTATCCATCATACCCATCACATGCTTTGTAAAATCTTTTAAAAGCTGGATTTTTTTTTTTTTTCTTATACCTTAGGAAGTCTTTGGAAAGAATAAAAAAAACCCCTTTTTTTGAAGCCTTAATATCTTAGCAACTTTTCTAATTAAAAGCTATCTTTGGGCTTGTATGAACTCAGCTGTACTGATTTGAGTACAAGCTTTTGCACATCACCATGTCTTATACATGAGGACTACCTGTGTGTCCTTAGAAATAGTTGGAAGAGTTTCACAGAAAAGCATGTGCATGTGAAACATGCGCTTTAGCCTGGCATGTCTTTGCTTTCTTTTTTTTTCATTAGAGCTGTGGTAGATATTTTTCCTTATTATAGTTACTTACTTTACAAGCACTACTTTAACCTCTGTATCTCAAGTGCTCTTTGAGAATGGCTGGGGAATGTAATCCTGTTGTAGAGCTAAACAAAATAATCCTTAAAGAATCTGGTCTGGCTGGTTGGAAGATGGCACACGTGAGGGGCTGAAGGTGGTAGGATCCAGTCTCCTGACAATACATATTTTTAAGCAGTGATAAGAATATGAGAACATTTAAAGCCTCTCTTTCAGACTCTAATTTTACATGCATTTTCTTGCTGTGATTAAAATGTAATACAGTTAATCTTCAGTACAACACAAAATGGATTAAGTTTACAGGATTACAATAATGTTTTAGTCTGCTTGTGTCAAAACCTTCAGTGGTCAGGAACCATAGGGTGTAAATAAGTAGACAAAAATTGTTGTTCTATGAAATACTAATACCTGGTATATAGTGTGAGGAAAGCACTTAACTAATTACTGATCTAGATTCTGGTTTTAATGAATCTTTTGGAGAAAAGCCGTGAGAAAGCCTAGAGAAAATGGGAGCGAAAGTGCTCAACAGAAGAAGAGGTTTCAACCTCCTTTTTCCTGTGAATGTCCTTTGGCTGTCCTTTCCCGTCATCTACTTTCCAAGACAAGAGGCAGGGTTTATGACAAGGAAATGAGAATATATTTGTCCACGTAATGCTCAGCAAAATGGATCGAATGTTTGTGTACCAAAGTGAGTGTGTTGATCCTAATCTCACTTTTACACTTTCTTCAATACAGTAGGTCAGAGCTGTGAATCATTTCTGGGGAAGAAGCTTAGCCTGTCTTTTGGGGGAAAAACCAAAGAAGTTGCACTGCAAGTGGTTTTGGCAATCTCACATCTGAAAAAAAAAGAGAAAAAGGACTACTTGAAGAGAGCAGAAATAATTACTTATACAGAAAGACAGGAAACACTCAGATTGTTTAGACTTAAAAGATAAAAGTGAAGGAGACCTTAAAAATTCAAGAAAATAAAAGCTGTTGCAAGGGGAAGTAAAAAAAAAAATATTTGTCCTCTCTGTTCACAGTGGACTGGATGGATGAAAGGCCCTTTTGCTGTTTCTTTCTCTGTTTAATCTTTGCAATTCTCACCCTGCTACGGGGTGAGATTTTTTTACTTCTCTGGGCACCTGGTTGCTTTCCTTGCTCTTTTTCTTGCTAAAAAGTTTCCTGTTCATTCTTAATTTTCTCCTCTCTCACTTTGCTACCTGTTATTCCTTTGTGGAGAGACTTAATTCTTTTCTGTAGGAGTGAGGAGGGGTCACTTCCTCTTCAGACCCTTCCATATGATGGAATTTCTCCACTGTGTTAAAGATTCTTCCTCAAACTTCCCCTATCCTGCTCATTGATGTGCTTAGGCTTAGACATTACAACCGATCATTCCCGTGCTGTTCTAATAGAAATCCTGAATAAAAATAATGATACATAATTAATTTCTAATTAGAGATCCGTATGCTTCTAAAAATGAATGGTTTAGTTAAAGTGCAAAGTAAAAACCATTTAATATGAAATTATTCTATTTCTTTTCCCTGAAAGTTAGGTTCTAGCATATCAGTTACACATAAATTAAAACCAAAATTCACATTATTGGAATAATAACCTTCAGGTATTGCTCTGGAGTGTCTTCAGATAATTGAAATGTGGACACTAGCAAACACATTTTTACTGCTGTTTTTGTCCATTATTACTGCTGTGGGAAGCAGCAACGTGCTAAAAGCATGGGCCATTTTACTCTGTGCTGCTGAGTCTGCAGTTTATGTGGTAGAAGAAAATCTGTGTATAACCAGAGCTGGTGGAATTGCCAGCCCTCACCAGAGTACAGCATGTCAGCACATGACAGAGTTCAAGAAGTAGTAGTGAAAAGGTAATCTCTAGCTCTAGTGTAATAGTAACAGTCTTGGGCATTTGAAAAATGTGTCAATGGGAATTACACTCACTGTAGGAGCTTAAAATCATATGTGGAAACTTAGTCACCATGGTTAAATGAAGTATTTAGAGATAAATACCTTAACACAATGAATCACCGTAGGATCTATGAGTCAAATTTAACTTTTGCAACTCCCAAGTTCTCACAAAAGAAATTTGGACTCTTATCTACCTGTAAATTCCCCTTAGGGTTGACAGGGGCAAGTTCTGCCTGCTTTCTGAGAAGAGCTCAGAGCACAGTGTGTGTGCACAGGAGGCAGTACCCAATCCTGGGAGGACTGTGGAGCCAGCAATCTGTGCCTTGGAAGGGCGATCACCAGCTGCCATTTGGGGTACAGCCAGGGACAGGAGGCTGACCACATGAAGCGATGGAGGCTTTTAAAAAGAGAACAGGGTTTGAGTGAGACAGTGGGTAATGAAAGGTGTGGTGGATGTAGCTTTCTAGAAACAGCAGAAGCATTATTACTTAATGAGTGTAAAATTCTATTTTCACCATTGTGTCAATATAATTTAGAGTTACAGTTTCTGGTGGTTCATCAGTAGAAGGTGGTGAAAAAAATTTTGGGCCTATGGAGCACTTCTCAGTCCTGAGTGTCACTGATTTGGATGCCGGAGAATTATGTTAGGCTTGCACTGATGGGTTTGCCTTTCTGGAATTTCCCTAGTTCAGAGTCCTATTCTGTAAAGTACTGATAAGCAGTATAGTAATTGTAGTGAAGTTGTTGTTGTCCAGGGTTCCATTTTGGCAACAGCTAATAGATTATTTGTTAAAATATTTGCATACCGGCCACCCAAAGCAAAACACACATTTGTTGCAAAGCTCTAAACCTCTAAATTCAACTTCACCACTATTGGAGGTGCCTTCATATTTAAGTGTCAGTTGTTTAAAGCTAGAGGAGATGCAGAACACCTTCCTTTAATTTCTCCAAGTGCCTACTGTTACCCACAAAAATTGCTAGCTTTTTCCACAACACAAACCATAAAGTCCCACATCGTATATGTCACATGGGTTTAGCTGCCTAAAGTGGTAACCAGGTAGCTAAGTTTTTTTGTAGATTGAGGCTCTGAAGTTTATTGAGTAATTCACAAATTTGATTTGGGAAATTTCAATGTTTTTTATTTTAAACAGACATTTTCATCTACAAAAGATTTTGTGTGGTATCACAGGACTAACCATGTGAAGCTGGGAAGGGAAAGGAACTGAAGGAAAGTTAAGGATCTGAAAAGAGACTCCAGATGTTTATAACCTGTGAATATAGAGAGGATCTGTGTGATGTCTCTCAGAGCAAGCATAGTTCGTCTGAAAAAAGAACAATCTTTCAGCACATCAAAGGCACAGGTCCCTGATTTAAGAGAAAGTAATAAAATTAGTGAAGAAGAATAAAGAAATTTCACACACACACACACAAATTTCTATGAGAAGCAATTAAAGACTTTTAGAGGGCGATGAAAGGATTGGCAGGTTCTGGCAATCTGTGTGTAGTACATTCAGAGTAAATTGCAGTAGATTGCAGTAGATTGTAGTAGATTGCAGTTCTGGTGGAGGAGATCCCCCTCTAGCTCTATTGCCTCACAAAACCACTCCACATGTGATCCCTCATATGTTTGCTTTCTCCCTGCTCCTCTCAAACGTTCAATCTTCATTGAAGACGAAGGGAGGGTGAATGTGAATATATACAGTTGTCACCTTATTTGCAATTTTAACTGTTTCCCCGTATAGAGGTTTTTTGGGGGGAATGGATGTAGAAATTTCTTTTGTTGTTTTTATCTTACACTATAGACACTTTCTGCCACTGTAATTACACTCATTTACAGACTTTTAATAGTTTTTCCATATTTAGCATGTTGAAGTTATGTTTGAAACCATAGCATATATGTGCCCCTGGTTCCTAGGGTTCTAATCACTTGGTCTGGGGAACTGCTTGGAGCATCATCTTGTTTTTTTCCTGTGGAAGAATATTATATAGATATATAAAAAGTGTATATTATTATTAAAATATATTGTATATATTATATACATAAATAAGATATAAACCAAGACAAGAAGTCTTGTTTTTTTTCCTATGGAAGAATATATCATATGTATATATTATTAGAGGTATATATTATTTAGATGTATTACATAGATAAGTTTTGTTACATAGATAAGTTTTCCTAATTTTAGGCTGTATTCTCCTAAAATGTTATTCTTGGTTTATGGTACTGTGCTAGTGTTTGTGAGTAATTTGTATTTTTTAAGAGTATGAAAGATGTTTCTACAAATTTGCATTTAGGAATTCACTCTTTGGACCTCACTTTTGATGACACATTTATATGTGTTTCTAAAACTCCTATAACTGTTTTCCTGAACTTTGAGAAAGTATTAAAGAAAGCAGCTGTATGCATGTGGTATTTTTAACACCTGTGTTAATGAAGGACTCAACATTTACACTCTCAAAGCTTGGTAGCTAAATGAAAAATAACTGTATGTTTCCAGCCAAGAAAAAGATTTCATTAAAAAACTATTAAAACGGTATAAAACTATTTTAACAGAACTTCTGACACTTTTGGAATGGTTGTATTTGAATCACCATGGACACATTTTTTAAAGTTTCACAGTTTAAATATGAAATTGGAATGAATGCAATGAAAGAAAACCACATTAACAATGACAGTGACTAACCTAATACTGCAAGAAAAATCACATTATTTAAAGATATTTTTCTCTACTATCGAAGGAATTTTTCACTATAAAAATTCCCAATTATTTGCTTAAAAAAAAGAAAGGAAAAGGAGGCAGCCAAGCATAATTAATAGTGTTACCATGTAACTTTAATGGGAATGTGTAAATGTCAGTAGGATGCGTATCTGACCTTGGTATTGTCTTCCTACAGACACTTAACTTTCTCTATGTGTGCCTTTCTGGGAAGCAGATTGTCTATGCCAAACAAGCAGAATATATATTTCTTGAGTCTCTGTTATTACCATGGCAACTGGTAATTGGTATTAAGAATTATTTCATTTATAAAGTGAACCGATTTTTATCCTTGTTCACAGAAGATGTTTTGTTTACAGAAGTTAGTTTAAAATGTTTAGTCATGGATAGCACAGTAGGCTGTGCAATGCAGATGGAGGGAAATATTGTAATTGTTTTTATTACTTTGAATACAATACATATTTGTCAAACAAATGCCTTGCACTTACATTGCCTCAAAGGTTGAACATACTATAAAACCATTCTGCTTTGTCTAATTTATTAGTCCTTTATTTGGAAGGTTTTATTTTTTTGATAATTTATGTCTAATCCTGTTTCCCTTGTTTATCTCTCAACGACTGTATTTCCCAAGATTACAATAAAACTGAGCAAAAGATTAATGAGTGAAAAGGATAGACATTCAAATGAGCAAATTAAAGGCAAGGTCTTTTCACAACCATAGTTATTCACAGGTTGTATCTCATGCTGAGCTGTATTCTGCATATTTTACCACTGCTTAGTAAATTATCCTGAAATTCGGGAAAGTTTTTATCAGCTTTGGACTTTGTTGAATATGAAGCTTAAAGGATCATTTGCTTGAGTAAAGACTGTGATTAACTTCATAATTCCCTTTTCCTATCAATGTCTTGCTTCAGAGAAGCAGCTGTTAGCTGTTCATGGCTGTAGCACCTTATACTCAATGATTATGTTTAACATTTTGACGTATTGTATGCTGCCCCCAGAAAACTAATATTATTTACTTATTTTCCAAATGAAGGAAATAGTGATTAAGTGATTTGTGTGATGTCGCCTAGGAAGCCGGTAACAGACCTGGTAGCGAGTGCCAAGGCTTTCAGACTTTTTAGTAAAACCACCCTCCTATGGTTAGTGCAGATTCCCGTTTACAGGAAAACTCTCAGAAATGCTGGTCTAGTGAAAACAATCTTGTACTGTGGTGGGTTGACTGAAGTATATCCCATTAAGGCTGTCTTAGGGGAGTGAGACTAATGGTCAGGCATAAATACCACATAGTCTAGTTGGTGTAAACTAGACTAGCTTTGATTTGCTTCTGAGTGGGAGGGCTTATTAACTCAGCCTGAACACAGCACCACCAGCTCTGTACTGCATTATGCATACCCACTGTGGGCATGTGCTACGTTGGGGATCTCTGTGCCACGCTCTGTTGTGTGATGTGCCCAGCTTCCTTGCTTTTTTTCTTGTCTAACTGTGATTCAAATCTCTATTTTCCATTTGAGTAGGTGCGCACGTGTCTACTTGAAGTCCTATGGTGGCGTCTCTCTGAATTACACTTCTTGCATGCTGAACATGTAAAGTTCTCAAAAATATGATTGTCATGGAAATTGAAATGAACTTGAAATATATTGTGAAAAGCAGGTGAAAGAGCTTGCATAGGAATTTAAAGAGAAGTTTTATAAACTGAGCAATATTTCGAGGCATAAGGAGCACTTGCAAAGGCCCATTTAAAAAAAAAGCATCGCATGTGTTTCTTTCACCCTTAAAATGTATGAAAATTCTCTCTTTTAACTTTGCCCTAGGAGTTCTTCTCTTAGCAATTTCCCTCTAGTAATTTCTCTTTGATACCTCAGAGTATCAAATTAATTAGCATTTATAAGAAAAAACCTAAGCTTTAAATATGTTCACTATAGGAAGGAAATACTTGTATCAACTAAGACAGATTTCTGCTGTGCTAGAAAAACTGGCTATAGTCCAGCACTATATGAACTATTTCTTTATTTTGACTTTTTTAATGAATGTTAGGCTGTTCAAAGAATGGTTGGGCAGGAGAATTAGGATGTTTTGCAGAGAGAATTAATTTATGCCTGAGGCACATGTAAACTTACAGAATATAGTGGATCTATGATATATGCAGGAAATTAGGTGGTGAGGTAGTGGAAATACGAATGTGTGGAAATGAGTCCTCCTAGGACCTGTTTTCTTACACTTAATCAGAATAGTTCTGAATACTATTTAAGACATTCTCCTGGATGTTTTGCATAGCGTTCAAAACTGCCTTGTTTTATTAATTTCAAAAAATCCACTTTTGCTAGAGAGCCATAACAGAGCAAAAAGGTTTTCCTTCAAGAAAATATACACAGTAAGTAAAAAAAGAAACAGGAAGGTGCCATAAACCACATAATTATCCCAGCAGCAAGGTTCCTAAAGCTGCTGCCTAAAATATTATTGCAAAATGAAAAGGAAACAGTAAACACATTTCTTCACTACTAATTTGAGTAGGTGGCAGCGATGTTTCATAGCATTCTTGGTACAATGGTGTTCCAGTTTAAAATTAATATGGTTCTCTGGAAATACAGCTATGTAAGGATGAACTCTCTACTCTGACTAACACAATATTTCATTACTAACTTTATTAGCTTCATGGCAGATAAATCATAGATACATGTAATTTATCCACTAACAGATTCAAAATAAATCAGATAATTATATATAGAGAATTTACTGCAAGCACTTCAAGGACTTGATATGTTTTATGAAAAACATTTAAGGGTTACTTTATTTATACAATGAAATGCTCACTATGCTCCCATAGACAGCACATTACTTTTTTAATGAAACATATATAAATAAAATACAAATTATTGTGAATTTAGGCAATTTGTTAAGCCCAGCTGTGTTTGGAAGATGTAGCTGTAACTTTCTACATTGATGCCGGGTTTAAATATTACAAGTCTTGTCATGTGTTGTAAGTTATACCACAACCAGCATATACAATGAATCAGTGGTAATAGACATAATGAATGTATGATTTCTCGTATGCTAAGCTGTCAAATTGCAGTGCTGTTTCCATTATGCAAGCACTTGATATTGCAGAGGAAGGAACACTTTTTTACTGCATGCTTGTACTGATAATGGATGCTGCTCATCTCCCATGCAAGCTCTCAGAAAGAAGCAAAGTGGCTGTGGGTGTATACGTGGGGCAACTACAATTTATCTGGAGAGCATAGCTTATTTGTGAGCTTTTGTTTCTCACGGGGAACTTTTCTGTTGTAATGACATGCTTAAATCCGTTAGCACTTCTCCCACCATATAGACTGAGGAATACAATTAGCAAGTTGTTTACAGCAGAGCTGCAACTGCTGTGACTAAAGTGATATTGATAGAGTGAATCAACTTCTGTGAGAATTGTTTTCCAACGATGAGTTTAATAAAGGTTTGATATGACGCTATAACTTAGACTTGATTAGGTACAATGTAAGGCTCAATATTATTGCTTCACTGTCAAATTACTTCACATAAAAGTGACATGATATTTTGCCTGCATTATTCCAGACAGTTAAGCCTGTTCTTACCACTTTTAATCCCAAGTGGTTCCAGTAACATTAGAGTCTAGAAGCTGTTTGGTGCTAAGCACTGTTGAAATTTCATTTATTTGGATGCCTGAATCTGAAGGAAGGAATGATAATAACTTCCATACTTAAGGTAGAACAATTTTCTGCTTGGGAGTGAAGTCAAAAGGACATAAGGAAAATGTGGTGTGTGCAGCAAAAGGAAGAGTAAAATCAGTGCTGCCTCTTTAGTAGCCTAGTGCCAGTTGTCTGTTTTTTCGAATCTTTGCCAATGCTGACAGTCACAACTCATGCATAAACAGGAGCTGATTTTATCTGGCTTGTGCATTTTGTGTGTGTGTGTGTTCTCCTTGTTGCCCTAGTAACTGGAGTAAGGTTGGCACTAACATATGCACTTTCATCTGAAAAAAATATTATTATTTATGTCCACTATGCCTAAAGAGGAAAGCTTAGAGACATAGCCAGTAGCATAACCCTAACTTTCCAAAGTTGGCCATAAAAACTAAGAATTGTCTTAAACCCCTTCCCAGTGTTGAGAACTTGGCTCTTTTCTGTGATGATTTGAGGTTATGATTTCTGCATTTTGATCATCATTTTCAGTGCTGTGAGACAGAATTGCTAAAACCCCAAAATGGGCTTTCGGATGTCTGGTTTATGTTCTTAGATATGCAATGAAGGGGCTTACATCCCACAGGAAAGTTAACTTACCTGTCTGTGCTTCTGTCTTCCCTCTGTAAGAGGGCATAATGATAACTTTTATAAAGTTATTTAGATGCTATACATGAAAAACATTAAGAACTGATATGCACATATGGCTTTATCTTGTTTGCAATATATTGTCCTGCGAGTAGAAATAATTTACGAAGCAGGAGGTAGGAAAGACTACATTAGGCTGAAAATAAGAAGTACGAGCTCAATTTGCAATATCTCCATGGCAAGGAAGATATGAGTCCTGTTTCTTTTACTGTTGAGAGGCAAATGAAAACTACATTTATGATCGGTCTGATCTCCATATTGAAAGATCATGATTAATTTCCACGCATATTCAAAGGCAATGTAACCTCCAGTCTATAGAATTTAATAAATCCAAACAAGATTTTCATTGTGTGTAGAATCTTATTATAAGCCTGAGGATGTATACAAACACAGATTTTTCATTGTGTAGAAACTTGTGCAACTTGAACTACACTTCCTTCTTGTTCTTTCCAAGTTCATTACATTTATGAAGATGGCTTATGTTTTCCTGCGGTGTTGAGGTACTCAAATGAATATCTCTCCACAGAGAGTAGCCACTACTGCATGATGCTGGGAAACCCATTTTCAGATCTATTTAATCAATATTTTGCAGTTATTCCTTTGCACTTACTCTCTTTTAGGCATTTATTTTTTTAAAACAATATACAAATCCTTTTGTTTATCAAAAAGAGATCTATACAGTAAGACCGTCTTTGCCTTTTCTTGATGTTGTGCAAAATCTCAAATTAATGTTCCCATCAGTCAGTAACATTCAGTCCAAGTTCTGCAAAATCTGTCATCAAAACTGTAGTCAGTGAATCTTTTTTTCTGTTTTGCTTTTTTCTCTTTTCTATTGCGTAGTGCTTCAACATGTTGCACAGATGACTCCTGTAAACATTGCAGCCATTTGCCTTGAATACTATAGTCCATATTTTTGATTCAATACTATGCTGACTTTTTCCTCATCACTGATTGACTGAAGATTTGACAGAGAGGCTGTAATTTGAATCCAGCCTTCTGTTTGCACTCATGATAGCTGTTTATCTTTGAACCTTAAATACCCAAAACTTTGATTGCAGATGTTTTCATGTTTCTCTGGCCCTAATGTATGTAAAAGTCTTGTAATGTAAAAGTGTACTTGGCAAAGTACAAAAGCCAGGCAGGATACAAAGAAGTGCCTTTGCATCCTTCAGGAATACTCCTGCTTTTCACCACACAGTGGGATTAGTTGTTCCAGTCGATGATGAAGCAAGTTAAGAAAAGACTGTGAGCCCTCTGCAGTCCCATGCCACTGGCTGAGGTTGGAAGTGACAGTAACAAGTATGGACACAGGAATGTTACTGCCTGAATGAATCTGCTGCAGTACTACCAAGAACAAGCATTAGTATTCAGAAACAGCGTTCAGCTGGTATAAGTATTGTTAGATTTAAAAAAACAAAACCAAACTAATCCTCATTTTGGCTCTGGCTGTTCCTCTAACATATGAGGTCTAAGAATGAAATTTTGAGCTATGTGAGGGCTTTGAATAGGTAACATTGTTATTGAGGTATTTATTGTCTCAAAGGGGAAAAAGGACCTTTGCACAGGAGTTAGCAGAGCTCATTGAAAGAGCTTTAAACCAGATTTGTCAGGCTCACTAGAGATAAGGCTGGGGGTGGCATGCCAATGTTTGGGGGACAATGTGCTATCAAGGTCCTTTGGTCTGCCATGTCAGTGGAGGGAGGGGATGTAGATCCATGCGGCAGCAAAGACGCAAGGGTTATCCATGTATTAGAAAGCACAGAAGCACCTGAAAATGGTCACATAGGAACTGGGGCTTTTCCACCACAAAGGTGAAAGGATTAATAGCAGAACTGAAGTGCACCTACACCAATGCATGCAGTATGGGCAACAAACAGGAAGAACTGGAAGCCATTGTGCAGCAGGAAAACTATGATATACTTGCCATCACAGACACATGATGGGATGATGCGCACAACTGGAGTGTTTAAATGGATGGCTACAAACTCTTCAGGTGGGATAGGCCAGGAAGGAGAGGCTGTCGGGTAGCCCTGTATGTTAGGGAGTGTTTGATTGTGCTTGATGATGGTGATGTGAGTGTTTATGGGTAAGAACCAGGGGGAAGGCCAACAGGGCAGATATAATAGTGGGAGTCTGTTAAAGAAAACCTCATGAGCATGTAAAGGCAGATGAAATATTCTATAAGCAGGTGGGAGAAGTGTCACAATCACTTGTTCTCATGGGGGACTTCAACTTAACTAATGTCACTGGAAATACTGCACACAGAGTTTTCCTGGTAAAATAATTTCTTTTTAGGATTTTAGGTTAGGAAAGTAACATGTTTAACATAGCTGTCCTACAGTTTTATTCCCCACTCCCCTTTTTTTTTCTTCCAAAAGAATTATTTTAAACTAGTGCCAGCCTAGTTCTGATGAATATGGATTAGCTTACATTTGTTTAGCTGCAGGAAGGATACAACTTTACTGGCTTTAGAGCAGAACTGTTTGGAAAAATAAACACCTGAATAGTGTGTGCTTGCAGAGTGGCAGCTTCCAAACCAGTGTGGCTGTGCAGCTGTGTAGAAACACATGCTATATTGTGTGCAGTTCAGCAGACTGCTAAGAATGCAGAGTTTGGACTTGCTGTTAATGCTGTTAATTTCTGTTAATAATGCTGTGAAAATCTGCATAAATTTTTAAAGTGTATATATATACTGTATATATAAATTTAAACTGCTTTTATAATATTTTGCACTTTTTGATGATCTGGACAGTGCTTTAGAAGAACATTATCCAAAATGATCCATCAGCCTGTTTATTAGATAATGACACACATTCTGCTAGTTAATGTGCAGTAGTGCATTGAGAGTTTTCTGGCAACACTTGTGCATTCAAAAAGAGTAAATGGAAGCTGCTGAATCCTTAAAGGATGAAGTACAAAGTGTGACAAGTATTGTTTCAGTCCTCCCACAGGTATGTAATTATGAACACTGTGTATTGGAAAGGAGGATAAAGCTACTTCACCATTCTGTTAACATCCCACTCTTTTTAATATAGGAAAAGGGGAAAGTGTAGGCAACTGAACCAAATATTTTATTATTTGTCTTTAGGGTAAATGACAGTAGAGGCTTGTAGTTAAACTTCCGTGACTGAGTCCTTGGCTACTGCTAGAGGCTGTACTTTCAGTATTTCCAGTACTGAAAAGAAGGGAAGGGAAAGAAAGGAAGAAAATTGCTCTTAGGGGGCTGGCAAATAATATTTTTTTTTTTTTCCAAATTTGGGGTATTTTCAACTATTATTTCTTTAGTTGTATAGGTATAATTGGAAGGGAAAGAAGTGAAAAATCTTTGTGGTGAGGTAGAGCTTCTGTGAGATTTTGGGGGAAAAATTCCAGAATCAGATCCTCAAGTAGCATGCAAGCAGAGCCAAACTCCCTGTGCTGACTGGCCTCCTCTCATTGCTGTGTTTTTCTTATACTTCTGCACTGTCTGGTTAGGCTGAGGAGAAAAAATTCAAGGGGCCAAAATGCTGTCTTACAGTCACGAGCATTTTCAGTGGTGTGTGTAGATGAAGAAATAGCAATACCTTTCAGCATCCACTGTGCACATGCTCACTTTTCATATAGCTATATGTCACTTGAAATCTTGCCTGACAAGCTATTAATGTCCCAAAATTTTGAAGTTAGAGCAGTTCAACATAAGGTTTTAATTGAAAATTTAAAATCCTGAGCTCTTTTATTCACTGTTCTCATTTAGGCTTCCCAAGAAAATAATTCTGGAAATCTTAGACAAATCATGTTATCATGACAGCAGACCCTTGATGTGAAGTTAATTTGATAATATGCTAGTGAATTTCGTTTCCAAGATTTGAAAAATTGAAGTGCATGAAATGTAGTTCCCAAATTTCATTTTCACACCTAATTAGTTGTCCTGATTTTCAAAGTTGCTCCGCTTCTAACATGTCTTCAAATCTTGGTAGTGCTATCTATAAAGGATGGAGATGAACCATTCTTTTTGAAATTTGACTGCTAGTGATTAATTGTTTAAAAAAGCCAAAACCAAAACACAACCAACCAAAAAAACTTAAAGCTGCAAATAACTGCAGTTTTGAGTCTGTAGCTAGGAGTTTTTGAAGCTTAAAATACAGAAGAAAATAGCAAACAGTAATTTTGAAAGCAAAAGCTTTTGTTTTCTATCACAAGTATGAAGTTTGAGCTGAAGTTGTATAAGGTAGATATATCTTACAAGTATGATGACATGCCGTTAAGCTGAGAATCTAACAATAAATAATCCTAAGTAGCTAAAATGTTAGGTGGAGCTGCTATAGATATAATAGGTAGAATTCTGATTAGCCTCTCTTCTGAGCAGCAATGAAGAGGTGACAAAATCTTCTGATGCCTCTAGCTAATCAAGAGTTTGAAGAAAGAGAAGTCAATAAATACATAAGGAGTAGGTATAGGGCGATACTTTAGCAATTCACAAGCTGTATGTAAAACTGTATTGAGTAATGAGGTATAAATCCCAATGGGCAAATAGATGCAGTGGCTGACCTTGCAGTGTTTTAATTTGGAAGTTGTGAGTTTGAGGAATTTTCTGTGTGTGGGGTGGAAGAACTATAAAATAATGTGAGCTTTCAAACCCATAAAAAGTTTTGCAAGATAACGTAATCAATTGAATTGTGAGCCTCTGTCACAATTTTATTAAATCAATAGCAGCTGTTTTTATTTGGACCTAAACAAAAGACAAAGCGTGAAGCCATTTGCTTCAAGTAAGCACTTACAGAACTATATGCATGACTTCTTCAGGGATTAATTTTGGTACTCAGTTTCATTAATTTGTTCAGTTTTGGCTTATATATATAGCATATACATCTACGATACCTAAATAAATAGTTTATTTGAATTTATCATTTTTATATTACACACTATCTGCTCTGGACACTTTTTCCTTTGGTGTTGGACACTTGGGAGTTCAAGGTTCCTGCTAGAAATTCTTAATATTTAAAATCTTCAATATGTAGTTCTGATCATGATTTAAATGTATACATAATTCTTTATGGTTTTTCTTATTCCTTGTCTTGTTCCTCTGAAATATTGGTTAGCATCAAATTTATCCAGGGTTCAATACGCAAATAATGTAGAGTACAGATCAGCCATGCAGCTGCACCTATTCTGTGTCCTCACCGTTTGGTGTTCGTATGAATGTAGAAAAGAGAACCTACCTCTGAAGAGGTGACGCTGAGAGGCCCTGACTTTCTCTTGGCAAGGGCAACATGAGTTAAGGACATTTTTTTCTCCTTGAAACTTCCAGACAGCGAGCAGGAGAGTAGTTGTTTTTTTTAAAAAAAAATAATATTTTAAGTGCTGTGATTGAGACTAGGCAGCAAAGTAGTCATGTTGTAACTTCATAAAAAATTAAGCTCTATGCAAACATTGAAGAAGGGGGTGCCACGTATGAAGAAATGAGTGAAAACTGCTCTAAGTACTTCAGTTTATTTTACTTAAGCACATTACAGAGGACACCATTGTTTTAGGGGAAGGCATGTGCCAGAAACTGTCTGTGTTGGAATTATAAATATTTTTGTTGTTTGTTTTGTCACTTGCCTACCCCTAGCTTGATTAATAGTGAAATTCCAAATTTCTCACTGCAGTTTTGGAATATGTGGCAGGTGAGTTTAAGCCCTTTATTTATTTACCACATAACTTTTGAAATAAGCAAAAATTAATGTCTTTGAATAATTACCAATGCAACTCCAAACTGATTTTAAGCTTACTATAAAATATTCAGGGAGGGAGGGAGGATGCAGTCAGCCAGATAAATGTAGATAATTTTTACAGTAGAGATATGATGGTTTCTGCTGGTTTGTGACTCTTACTGTCTACTACTGAGTGAAATGTGACTGTCTAGCTCAAAACAGAATTTGTTGTTTCACCTTCAAACAAGACCTCTTGTTTCTCTCCTTATATGCTCTTAGAGGGAAATCATGTTTACAGTTTGCAAGATCACCTGAGTTTCCATGACAACTACTTTGGAAGTCAAATGTACAGGATTGGTATTTCTTACAAAGTCAAACAAAGAAGAGCAGAGAAAAAAAATTGTTTATGAAAGATGAGCGGCTTTAAAGATTTTCATAAACAACTACATGTTTTTGGCTATGACTGTAAAAGCATGTCAGACTAATTGTGTACCTAAGACAGTTTCCTGACTCTGAGAATGGCCAATAGTAGGTTTCTGGAAAAGAGTGTAAAAGAAGGCCAAGAATATAGCAGGTTTTGTCTTGGCAAACTCTTCACGGACTTTTTCCACACATTTTTTTTCTGCTATTTTTCCAAATTTGGCCATTATGGCTCACTTAAAGAAAAAAAAGAATTAAAAAAAAAAAAAGTGTATTTAGGTAGTTTGTGCATCCAGTTCTCTGCACGTGCAATATTTCTTTAGATGTCCTGGGCGGTTTTGGTGCAGTTATGTCTGGCAGGGGTCAGACAAAGATAAATGTGCGTCTGGGGATCAGAGGAAGCTTTGGGCGGCTGGCATGGAGATCTATGAGGAGACTTTCAGGAGTTATGAGGCTCTGCAAGGAGAACACGAGGGAATCAGTGAAGCTCAAAAGTGGTGCAAGAACTGGCCAGTGGGTCATGGTAGACTGCTGGAGATTGTTGGTGAAGGGAGATTCTTCGTAAGGAAAGTAAGCTGGGAGGGATCAGATGATCTTCAAGGGCTGCAGAAGGGTTTCCTCCTCTTGTTCTCAGGCTGGCCTGTTCCTCTCCCACTCCCATGTGATGAAAAAGCACTATACCTACACTTGCAGCAACCTTCTCCATTGCCATAGAAAGGTGCTTGCATCTCCCTGCAGCAGGCCTTCTGTCCCTTAGGTGTCTGCTCAGGAAGGGACCAGCCTTCCACCAAGAAGAGTGCCCTGGGAGAAGTTCTGATGCTGTCAGGGAGGGGGGTAGATGGGGCTGGGCGCTGGGGCTGGGGTAGCAGCTCTTGTTGCTGAGGGAGGCTATTTCCCAAAACAGGAGCTGACTCTGGATACCACTTCCTGACACTGATCCAGAGAGTACAGAAGGAGGGAGGCTTGTTTGGCTGCACAGATGTGTGTGGTACTCTCACAGCAGATCCCTCTTTCCAGTCAGCTTTGTTTGGCTTACTTTGCTCAGTGTGGCATGTTTTCTCTGGAACTACAGATCTCTATTGCTTGATCTAATCTGCATTATCAAGTGGTAATAGCAGAGTAAATAATGACTACTTTTACAAGTCTTTATTTACTGCAGACCATAAAAAAAAGAAGTTGTAAACTGCTACCAATTTTGGCTGTGAGCATATTGCCCAGAATAAGGCAGTAGTAAAACCAGATTAAAATATGTTAAAATAGTTTTCTGTTGCTGTGCATTAGCCAGTGCATACTGTTTGCTTAATAAGAGACTCAATAGTCACTGATAGATTTTAAACAAAGTATATGATGTCCCCAAGATCTAAATATCTGAGTAAGAAGTGAAAATGTTGGGTATTAGCAGAATGGGTTTACTGTTAAGGATAAAAGGGTCCCTATCCATTTGCTGCATTATTTAGCTGAAACAAAAGTGGAAATGAGGATAAAAACAGCTTATCTGCCATGTTCTATGGCAGGCATGGTCTGTGATGCTCATAAAAAATAGCAATAACTCTTTTATGCAATATAGATCAAGCATGACCGATACCCACACAGTTCCTCTGCTGTTACACTGCATTGGAAAGCCACGAAAGGCAAGTATTGCTAACAAAAAGCATGTCTTCATTAGGAAAAAAATGGCAAACCTTTTGGCATAATGTCTGCTTAAGTTGTAGTGGTAGCCAGTGGATCTACTTGTGTAAATGTAACGGTACTGTGGTAACATGTAGGAGCTAAACAGGGCTGATGTGAAAACAAGGAGAAAATTTATTTGTACAGCACCACCAAAATACATGGAAAATCCTGAATATGTGTGAAAATCAGTCCTCTTTGTCCTGTTAGTTACCCTGAATGGACCGAAGTGACCGACTTAAGGCACTAAGTCCTGCTTACCAAATTATTTGGCATTAACTAACTTGCACATTTCACTGGTTACTTAATGGTCCATAAAATGATGACATTGATGTTTTCTGTAGATGTTACAGGATGTGTTTTGCACTTCTACAACATCAGATTATTATCAATATTTACAGCTTCTGAATTGCTGCAGTTCTACTCTGTTATTGTCTGGAAAAGCTACACAGATATATAATAAAGTCTGTGACTAGGAAAATGTTATTGGTCTTAGGCTTATGAATGTTGTGCTTTTGCTTTCTTGTTGTTAGATACTTGCACTGCAGTTGAGCTGATTCTGGTTTGTTAAACCTCATTAGCCCATATGCTGCTGCTATGTACACGCATGTATATATTCCCCAGGGGCTGAGGGGGGGAAGATGGTCTTGATGGGGGAACCTCAATTGGTTTTGTAGAAGTGGAAGATGTATCTTTGCAGGATCCTTCTACGAGTCAGGTATAGCCAGCTGACTACACCACCCAAGAAAACAAACTAACCTAAAGGAAGCTGGCAAGTAAAGCTCTCATTTCTTGGTTAGGAGAGTTGATTGTAACTGCTTACTAGCAATAGTAATGATTAATGTAATGAGGCTGCAGGAATGACAGTCTCTTTGTAAAGTCTAAAAGAAGTATTTCCAGTATCTGTAGAGTCTTGTGACATAAATGTATTTGAAATGCATGATCTACCAGGGAGAATTAAAAATATCATGCAACTATAATTTGTTTTCAGTGTTTTGACATTACAGGCACCTTTTATGACCTGACCCTGTGCCAGAAGTGGGAGTTTAGAGCATTAAGCATCTGACCTAAAGCTCACTGAAGTTAAACTCCCTGCCCTTCTGGTCTTGTTCTCAGTAACCACAGAAGACCTTGCGATTAAGTCCTTGTATCCCTTGAACTGACTCGAGACCTATTATATACTCAGAATTTTCTTTAATTTTCACTGAATTCTGTTTCCTGATATTGACCTTCATTTGCTCTGCTTGTTCAAAACCTAATTTAGTGTGTTTAAGCAGTAACAGTTGAGGCCCTGGGCAATTTCTGGGGATTAATGACTGATTGAGAGGCTTGATGGCCTGAGGCAAGACTCAGGGCCATTAACTTCACCCAAAGAAAATTTCTCAGGAAATGATTATACTGAAGTTGTTGTTGCTTGGCTCTCTGCAGCTGTGTCCGAATTGAGGGAGGGGGTCACTCTACGGAAAAAGCAGTTACCTATAAAGTCTGAATTGGTTTATTAAAAGGTACTATTACAATTTTGTTTTATAGTAGCTCTAAAAGGCCTAAAATAACATGGGGGTAAGGCAGGAAAATAGAAAAGCTTTCTGCAGTGTGCAGTGCAAAAACAAGGTAGTGGACAGTTCCTCTTAAGAAACTTTTATTATCTTTTTTTTTTTTTTAAAGAATAATGTATTTTAGAGCTTCATAAAGCAGATGATTCCAGTTTCTCTTATTTCTATTCAAAAGTATTCCAAAAGACATCTTTAAATCAGAATGGCCTTCTGGAAATTTTTGATACCCATAATCTTTTAAAATTATATTCCTAAGTCCTTAAATATTAGCAAAAAGGTATTCAAATGCATGGCAATTAGAACCATTGCTAATGTGTGTATGTAGATCTAATCAAGGTAAACATGTGTCCCAGGGTCTGAATCCATTCCCATTTAACTGCTTGAAGTAAGGTTTTGTCCTTACCCCACTTCACAGGTGGGAGTCAGGTTGTTTGAATGACCTGCCAAAGGTGAAAGAAATTACCTGCAGAGCGTGCAGAATATTAATGCTTGGAGCTTTCTAAAATTTGTCTGGATGAGGCCCTGAACAATCTGCTCTAACTTCAGAAATGGCCCTTCTTTGAGCAGAGGCTTGGACTAGATGACTTCCAAAAGTATCTTCCAAATTGCATTACTTCATTATTCTTTGCTTCTTTGTATATGTGACAAAGGCAGGGGTTGAAATTTTATTATGCTGGTCCAACAGGACCTTGAACAAAACAAACTCTATGTGAATAGCATAATAATCTCCTTTAAATCTGTGGCTTCCAGTGGGATATTGGCTTCTGAAGTCTTTAGCAGATTTTGAAACCCTTCCCTTATGTGCTTTGCTTCTTATTTAAGCTACGGTGATGCATGCAAAACTCAAATGCTCAAAGTGGTTATGCTTATGTTTTCATAATTAGTGTTGGCATCTTAATTTATCTTGAAATTTGCCTTCAGTAGAGGTTCTTTTTTGGGGCCAAATTCCTGTGTTTCATAGTTGGCCACAGGAACAAATATTAAATGTTGTTTGTCAATTGAAGTGCTCAAAAGTGCATTTGAAAATATTTGTGTGTACAAGCAGTGAGTTTTCAGTGTAGCGCACCTTCTTACAAGACTGCTATTTCAGGTGTGCTGCCACAAGCTGACCTCTTCTTGTAGATCATGTAGTCTTCGCACTCTAGCCTCAAAAAAGCTGCTCTTCTATTGTTACAGTTCCTATTTTCATTTCTCCCATGTAATATATTTAATACACTAGGTTTTCTGTCTGTGGCGTCTATTACTTTTGACCTGGGATGGGTGTTACATCTAAGAAACATTTTCAAAAGATGGACACAAGGATTTAATTAAAACTTGAATCAAGCATGCATCCACTTTGATTTGATTTTCATTTTTTGGCTTTCACTCTACTGCTCTTTCTGACTTGATTTGAACAAGGACATAATGAAACATTAAGAATAGATATCTCATATGAAAGAGCCATGAATTTCTATGCCAGCTGATGAATTTTATGCCTAGCTTTTTAACTAGCATTGCATCCAGGAAACTTGGGTGAATACAGGTCTCTAACCTGTTTCCTGCTTATCCGAATCAAAGCTGCAGCTGTCAGCTTTTGCCAAGCATTCAAGAACCATCGAGGTGCCGATTATCGTGCATTTTTCCCCCCTTGTTAACGTACACTTTGGGAAATGGAGAATTGTATTACATCAGTATTTTTAGTGACACTTCTTTTTCCCCCTTTACTGTATTGAATAAGAAAAGAGAGCATAGACTTCACTCAAAGAATTATGGATATTTTTTCCTATATTATTTTGAGAGTCTTAAAACTGCTTTATGAGGTATGTGAACAGCAGACAACACCGAGCTGCTCCACATAACATCTGAGTATATTTTAGAGGTAAATCACTGCAGTGAATTAAAAAAGGTTCATAAAAAATTATCTGAGAAGTGATTCTAAGCTACTGGATTAATCTTTGGTTTTGACCCAAAGAATGCTTTGAGGTGTCTGTTTACGTAGGGAAGCTCTTATTAGTTTCTCAGTGTAAGACTTCTTCAGTATTTACCAGATCAATCTACTTCTGAATGATTATGCAGTGGAAGATGAGGGAGATTCAGAGATTGTTGTCTCTTGAGTTCCTTTGTTGGTTTCAGCTGCAGTAATGTCTGTTGAATCAAGCTGCAAGATATTTTTCTGTATAGGATCTAATGAAAAACAGACATATTATATATATCTGTGGATTAGGATGCTGTTTTGTGTCTCTTTCTCTTTCTCTCTGTCAGTGTGAAGCACACAGGAAGTTGATAATATTTAGCTAAGTTTTACCATAATCATCACATGGAGATTTGGAAGCCCCACTGCCTTTCTGTCTGATACACCTGATGATTCTGCTTTACACTCTTACAGTTTCTCCCAAATCTTCTGGAGTCTTATTTTGTTTTCTTACCACCTTGGTAACTGCAGGTTTAATTCTGCAGGTCTCTCTGTGAGCACACCAGATGTGGAAGCTCTG
The DNA here is from genome assembly GCF_001431845.1 of Calidris pugnax. NCBI lineage: Eukaryota > Metazoa > Chordata > Aves > Charadriiformes > Scolopacidae > Calidris > Calidris pugnax. Next base: position 1,245,733 of record NW_015090774.1, read on the forward strand.
GCCCTGCTGGGATGTTGAATGGTATCTGTGTTTTGCAGAGATCATGCTTGGTTTCATTGTGCAGATGTTGAATGAAGATATATCTGTTTCTCTTGAGAGCTACCATTTTCTAATTTCACTGCTTCTCTGACTTGTCTCATGAGGAACTAAGCCTATGTTGTCATTGTATCTGCATAACAGCACGTAACTTAGTTTTGTCTGTGTTGCCTGAAGAGGGAGTTTCTTTTTCTGGCTTCGTTTATTCCAGGTGATGGCAGTAAAAGACCCTTGCTCTTTCAGCATATGCTATGAAGCACAGAAAGCTTTCAGAATTCTACCCCACCTCCAAGGGAAAGGACTCTCTTCTTCTGTTCCTTTCTTGCAACTCGTTATGAGATCCATGATAAGATGGGAAACCAGCGTGGCTTGGATTGTAGGCTGTTTGGTTTTTTTCTCATACTTAATAAATAATAAATACAATATGTATTTTTGCACTTGCCTTTCTCTGTATGGGCCTCTCATACTGTATATGCTGTTATAACCTTCCAATATACTCCATACAGTGCAAATTATAGTGTTTGGCTTTGGTCTTAGGATATTTAAAACTGCCCCTGGAAGTTTAGCATAGACTGTGTGTTAAGGGATAAAGAGTGTCCCAACAAAGCTGTTTATCTGGGATTTGTCACTCAGGCAGATGGTAACATAGCAATGTGATGTCAAAAACGTTTTCAAAATGAAAAACCTTGCAGTGAGCCTGGAGTGTACCTGCTGGAACTGGAACAAATCAGCCATTCACAACCAATGTTTTATTGATGGCTTAAAGGAAAGGAGGAAAAAAAGCCCAGATCAGAAAACACAAATGAATTCAGCATGGCCTTGAAACCTCCTTTCTTAAACTTATGTTTAACAGGCGTAGGGCAGGATAGAAAAGTGACTTGCTTCCCTCTTCTCAAATAAGACAGGGTGTTGCCTGTTAATAGATGATGTGTTTCACCTGTGGTTTTAATTATACTGAATAGTGCTCTCAAGCCAGCAGTGGGGGGGAATGAACCAAATGTTTTTCTCATAGCAAAACTAGGGTTGGGAGTATGCTGAAATCATTGTTGCTGTAGAGCAACTTCAGGGAGGATACCTGGGTCTCTGGAAAGGTAAGGTTTTGTCCATCTCTAACTGTGCATAACTAAAGGCTGTCAGTGCTGTAATGACAACGGTCTTACGTTTTAATTCAGATGGAGAATGAACTTTTGAAGCAAGTCTCCTGCTTGTGTCCTCTTACTGAGCTTTGGTTTGCATTGCAGAGCAGTTTCCTAGAGTGTGAACTGGATTGATTTCAGACAAAGCTTAACTGGAAAATGTGTTCCAGGAACGCATCTAATGTACTCTGGTCACAACAGAATCAGACTATGGTTAGGACAAAGGGAAAACGTCCTGAGATATTTTCAGTGTGGATGTCAGGTCCTCAGCACTAACTATTTTGCCTCGGATGTTCTCCTGTTGAACTGCTCTGCTTGTTGAGGCAGACCTAGCTTGTGGTTTCCTCTGGCAACAGGGATGTTCACACAACACATAATGTAAAGTAGTTGTCCTGCATGTGTCCCTCAGTTCAGAGGGAATGTTAATTCCACTAGGAACCAATGAACTTTGACTAGGGGCTGATAAGTGCACTAACCTGGGCAGGTATATCCCTATAAAGTTATACAGTTCTAAATGTGGGGTGTATCTATGCTTTTTGCATCCTGAAAGAAGCTACACAACTGTTGTCCTGTTCCATAAATTAGGATTTTTCTTGCTAGACCAGACTGGTTTTCCTCCCATGACTCTAATGCAGGGCATTTCCAGAAATTTACTCTTTGGAAAACTTCTTTTTATTTATACACAACCTGTGTTGGACCCAATCTGTCCTCCTTCTCTGGTCTTTATATATGCCTTCAGTGTTTCAACCTCAGCTATCATTTTACTGGGCTAAATTAATGTAATATTCTTTAATGAAATAGGTTCTGCATTAATCTGGTGGTCCCTTTTCTGTCTCCTACTATGTTCTTTGGCATGGAGAAGTGAGAAGAGCTCAGTGTATCGAATAAGGCCCTACAAACTCCTTCCACAACAGAACTTGAGTTAGTTTTCATCTTTACTGGTAGAACTTCATCTGTTGTACCTTAGTTCACATTTTTCTTCTGCAGAGTCACTTCACTGAGCTTCAGTAATCAGCTGAGGTCTCTCCTTTGTGATGTTCAACTGATGTTATTTATGCTTATAGTGGAAGGTCAGGAGGAAGTTGCTAGCTTCCTGTGCTTGCATTTGGTAGCATTAGATCTCATTCAGTTTATACTATTTCAGTTTTCCAGGTTGTCTTTTTTCTTTTTCCCCGATGTATTCCTGCTTTCATTTGTATTCCTATCAACTTCCTTAGCACCTATCTACTTCTTGAGCCAAGGCCACGAGTGGAAATATTAAGTAAGACTGTTCCCTAAACCAACTCACTATGAGCTTCAGCAGCTACATTTTCCTAGGCTGACAATCTGTATTTCAGCTTGGCTGATTAATGTGGCTGATGTAGCCACCCCGACCGTGTGTGGTGAATAAAGCTAGTATGTGTGTCACAGAACTTCAAAAGAAATATTGCCAAGAAAGTCAAATCTGTTCGAGATCAAGAGATTCATGATGATGCACACTGTCAGGGAGTAGCAGGGGCTGGCTGCTCCTTAAGGGGTTGGAAGCTGAGTGTGATATTGTGGTCAGTGGGTGCCCTGGCCCTTGCCACCTGAATGAGGCAACCGGGGCAGGCCCAGAGCTCATGGAAAAGTTCAAACCACAGTTGAGACTGTCATTGGGTTTGTGGTGATGAGGCAGGCCTGAGGTCAGGCTGAGAAGTCAGCCCACTGGTTGGGGTCTGGACCCACGGGGTGTGTGGTGGAGCTGGTGCTCCTCTGGGACCGTCACCTGGGGCTGAGATGAAGTGGGCTCTGGGGCCTGTGGTATGGGAGCTGGCCCCAGAAAATAATTCAGTCAGGGCCATTCAAGCTTATGTGTCAGGTCTCATAAATTCATATGGCACAAAATAATTCTTTCTAGTGCGGTCTTCTCATTCCCTATATGCTTCTGGGATAGGGAAGGAGGAGACAAGGAATTGCAAACTGATTTTTTGTTTTGTGTATGTTAAGGTTAAAGAGATCTGTTTACATCTGCAGTTTTTGACTTGCAGTGTAAGATTTCCTCAGTAGTCATATGCCTAGTCATAAGCCTTACTTATACAAGTAAGTTAAGCATGCCAAGGAATGTTTCTGACCACTGAGACCAATTAATTGATGTGGAATTGTCTGTGCTGCTACTTTCAAACTTTGCCAGCCTTTGAAGCAGGAGGCTACCAACAACTAGAAAACTGCAGATTGCATGATAGTCCCCATCCTGTTCTAATGTCTGAACTGCGTCCAGGCCAGGAATAATTTTGGAGATCGCTAGTTAATTACATTTAACATTTTAGAAGATAAATGGTTTGGGCTGCTTTCATTTTGCAGGTATATACAGGCATTTAGTATTTCTCAACTTTTCCAGGTGATGGACAAGACAGTTTCATATAAACTGAGACAGAAAATCAGTTACGCAAGAAACTCTTGAGTGCTTGGAATGTCATCTAAGTGCTTGGGAAAATAATAAATTTCTTCACCTGAAATTTTCAAAGTACACAGTACTGATGTAGGTTACACTGATAAAAGGTGAGGTGAGAAGGATGCTGTCCTGCTGAAATAGTAACTAGACCTGCAGACAGACTCTCCTCCAGTGTAAAGGTTGTTAACGCTCAATACCCATTACAACGCTGTCTAGCTTATATGTTCTTAAGTGTTGGTTAAAGCCCCCTGATGTTGAAGAGCTGCATATGGAACTAAAGAGGTTAGAGATTTGGCAGAGAACTGTGTAGATCTTCAGTTACAGATCTCAACGCATATGCTGAACAAAAAATGATCACAGTTTGTAATAATATAGGAAGACAAGTCTTGTCCTTTGAATGAGGTCAGTGGGATGCAAGATCTTTGGCTTGGAAAGTAGGAAACTGATTCTTTTGAATTAACAGAAGAAACTGGAAAACAGACTACCATAAAAGTCCGAGCTTGAGATTTTTTTTTTATAGTGCCAGCTGACCTGATATTTTTATTTGACTTGAGGGATGATTTGCCACTCAAAAGAAAATGAAAATGTCTAATCTGTATAGATTTCAATAAAACATTTGACATGGTGCCACATGGGAAAACAGTAGGTAGATTAAGATGGAGATTGAGATAAAACATGGGAGTTATGTATGGAACAGATTAAGTAGAAAGTGAGTTGTACTGACAGGGGAATTACTGGAGAAACAAAAAAGAGATTTCAAGTGGTGTTCCTTTGAGCTTGGGACTGATAATTTTTAATAATTTCATAACTGAGGCACAAAAAGTATGTTTTAAAAATGTACTGCTCAACGTACATTTACAATGTGCTGACAGACTCTCAAGAAAATGTGGAGAGCAAGAACAGAAGCAGCTGGACAGCACTGAGAACAAAAGGAACCAAAGCATGATGCAATTTAACAATAAAATAATTTTTGGGTAATGAATGACCAGAACAAATATTGGCACAGGAACAAATAAGTATAAATGTTGCATATTTACACAAAATGTAACTAATTGGAGCAGCAGTAGGAGTAGGTTTTCTGACATACTAGAGACTAACATTTTGGCCTCCGAGGGTCCTTCTAATCTTATGGCTTAAGTAACTTGCTGTTTGACAATAAAATGTTATGCCATGAAGGAGAATAGAATTCAGTGTTGTCAAAATTAGAGATACAGTCCCATTGGCACACCACAACATTACAGAAGTATTTGGGAGGGTAAGCAAAAAAAATTGAATAATCTCTTCCCCTTTTTTATTAATTATTACTAAATGAATAAATTACATACGGAAATACAACTACTCTGCAGAAGATGACCTTTCCTTAGCAAATTCAAAATTTCTATTATTTTTTTTTTAACTTCTATGTAGCTAGAACTGCCAACCATTATTACACTTAAAATCTTTTCTTGTGGGGAAAACCAAAACACAGCTCACAAAAAGCCAAGAATTCATTGCTAACATAATTGAAATCTTAGTAGTCTAATCCAAGAACCACTACTGGTCCAAATGTAATTATTACAGAAAGAGAAAGAATACATCTTTGCAGAAAGTTTAAGAATAATGTAAATAGAGTTAAAATTGTTATTCACACTTATGAGGGCAAGGGTCAGAAACTGTTCCCTTCCCCTATGCTTCTGAAATGTAAGGTCAGTGGTTGCCCAAAGATCTGTGTGGGGGCAGTTTTGTTTGTTTGTTAACACACTTTTAAACCTTTTCTTTTACTTCATCGGTTGTGATTCTTCATTGGTCTGCAGCTCTACTTCACATCTAAATTTCATGACTTTCACACGTGTTGGTTACTACTGCTTTGTTACGCGTAAGCCCACTTTTTTCCAGTTCCCGGTCCATTTTTTTTCTTTTTTTAGTGACCACTGGTGAGTTGTTGCACGGTTTCCAATGCCAGCCTGTGCCCTGTCTTTTATTTTCTCATGCCTGTACTCCTCTCTACTCCATCCTATCTCTCCAGTTCCTAAGCCTCTGCTATTGCACGGGGCCTGAGTTTCTCTGTATTATTTTGTTATCCATAAATATCTCATTCTGTATGGAATAACTCCTTGTTAACGCTGTCTGTATAAAAAGTATGATTGTACTATAGAAGATAAACACAGGTAAAACCAATTAGGCCTACAACCTGGTCAATTAGGAAGATTTGCTGTTAGAGCTAACCAAAATAAAGGAAGATCATAGGCAGGTCAAGAAAAAGCTAGATAGACCAAGCCAGTCAAGCCTCACCTCTGAGACCTTACAAATTCAGTACAGAGCATAAAGCCCATTATTACAAGGCAACACAGTTACACTATCTTTACCCTGCACATATGAATTCGTGTTGCATCAAGGTCTTTACACAAGCTGTAGCTTAGAGTGGGGGGCAGGAGGGTATGAGGCATGATGACCAAAATCAAATGAGTGAAACATTTTTTGCTATAAGGAAGCAGTATGTTAATTTTACAGCATTTATGCCACTTGGATATAATATCCAAACACTGTGGACACCTTTAGGGCAGCTGATTTGTTTCAGTCTGTCCTTGCTATCCTACCAAGACTGTTTCAACCTGTCAAATTCAGTAACACACTTATACAACATTCTTTTATTGCATGTATTCTGAATTTGACTCTTGTTCCCCAGGGAACTGAGTACAACTGCCAAAAGTCATTTTACTTGTCACCTTTAACAACCATCAGAAGAATAGAAATATGTCTATATATGATGAGCTAGAAGGTACTTAGTCACCCATAAGCTATTTATTGCTAAGTCCACCTAGACCTAAATTGTACTGTTCCCCTAAATGATAGCCGCATTTAATGCAATAACTCAGAATATATTAACTGACTCTAAATAAATGCCATTATTTTTCTGTGTTAATTTGTCTTTAGACAAGGAGTAATCAAAAAGAAGGTGAAACCTCATTTTAGAAATGCAGCAGAACATCTTTGGAAACATTTCAGTGCTTCAGGATCTGTTTTCATCTCCTAGTACCTTGCTAGTGCTTCTGAATATGATTTGTAAGCATTGGCTGAAAATGTGTAATACGGTTACGGAAGCCTGAGCAGTGAAACACTGAAACAGTTGTGGCTGGCAAGTTCAGCTCTGCAGTATGGTGAACCCCCTCAGAAATCTAGGATAACCCTCGCCAGAGTTCTAGCAGTCAGACTAATATAACCTGAAAAATCACAGACTATCATACTAACTTTATCTTCCTACTCTGAGATTTTTTTGAATTGGCTGTTTCAACTATTACATTCAAAGTATGATATTTCTGCCCTCAGCGAACCATTTACAGAGGCCTTTTACAAAATACTTTGGACTATAACATTTTCTTTAAAACAGTTACTTTTTCTGTGTCTGGAGTTACTGTATTCTGTTGAAGTCATTGCTATGCGGCCCTTGTCCTAGTTGTGAATATATTAAATAAAAAAACAGAAAAGGTAAAACTTGGCTGGTTGGCTTGAGTGACCAACCTATCATGAATGGTAAGATTGTCCTGGAGAAATGACTTGTAATCACTCTCACAAATTTTCTATTAAAAGTCACAGGATCTGATTTAGTTGCTAATTTCTGTATCCCCAGTCACTTGGGTGGCAGCACATAAATCTTACTGTTCTCCATGGCATCAATGATATTTTTGCATGGTAATAATAACATATCTGGATGAGTGCTTACAATCAAGCTAGACAAAGCAGAGCCTACAATGAGCAAAAGATGCATCATACCAGAAACATCAGCAGCTGAGGAATGGCAGATACCTTTCCAAGGTCATTAGAGGGGAGGCTGGAAATAAAAGAAATAATATAAGGGAAAGGGGTAACAGAAGCAGTGAAGCTTTGGAAAAAGATAACTGGAATGAGTAGATGTTGACTGCCTCCATGGAGAAATTTCTCTGACTAGCTGAATGTCTGGGGTTGGATATCTCTCTTCCTCTGTGTAGCATCTCTGTGCAGCTTTCTTCCAAAATCATGTTTGGGTGGGATAAACCCATTTAAGCCTAGATTCACAACAGCAAGAGAAAGTAATGGAAAATTTAGCACCTAAGATCTAAAGTTTTGCAGAAACAGATTGAGTGAAGACTCTTTCAAAAGTTTTGCATTGCCATGCCTTAACATAAGGCTGTTTTTTCCATTTTGTTATAGAATTGCAAAGCTCATGCAGTTCCTCCACTTCTTAGAAATTAAGCTGTGATCTAAAATTTGCCTCAGCTGCTCCTCATCAGACTTGTGCTCTAGACCCTTCCCCACATTTGTTGCCCTTCTTTGGACATTCTCCAGCACCTCAATGTGTTCCTTATAGTGAGGGGTCCAAAACTGAACACAGTATTTAAGGTGTGGCCTCACAGTGCTAAGTACGGGGGGACAATCACTTCCCTGGTCCTTCTGGCCACACAATTTCTGATACAAGCCAGGATGCTATTCGCCTTCCTTTTTGATGGTCTTTTACCATCACATTATTTTGCTTTTTGATCCATTGCTTAATAAATTCTTCTTGATTTTTTTCTTTTGTCCTCTATCAATGTTTGGAAAGAAGAAATTTACCCTTTGTTAAGCTCTCCCAAAGCATGGGTAGAGGGAGACATATGCTTAGGGGACGACAGGATCCGTGAAACTTCTGGTTTCCCTTATCAAGGTACAGAATGACTGTGCCTCCCTTTCTGTTTTTCAAATAACTTTTAAAGGTACAACTCCCTATTTCCACTGACATGGCAAAGAATAGGCACCATCTGGTTTCTGAGAGGACCACAGATAAATATTTAACGTCAGGTTTTTTTGAAAGCCTGAAGAAGGGACTGATGTCACCGTGCAACAGATCATTGATGACAAAACCAGATGCGAGTCAGTGCTTCCAGGTCAGCTGAACCCTTGCACGGGATACTTTGTCTAACCTGTACTCCTAACTCTTAGTTACCAAGTCAGGTGAGACCTGAGAATAGAAAGAGGCCATCCTGGGGAAACGAGAAACAGGAGAGAAATGCATCTTGTGCTGTGAAATGTGTGCAATTGTCAAGAAGGATTTGTACTCCTGTGGAAGCAAGTCTTTTGTCAGTCAAGACTCTGGCCGGGAGAGATAGGGGAGCTTGACATCTGAGGTGGTGATGGAGAGCAAGAGTACACTTCGGGTTCTTGAGAGCTGGTTTAAATATAACTGCAAGCACTGTGAATTGCTTCGGGCCTGAAATGCTTAGGCCTGCTGTAAACACAAAGTTGGTGTTGTGTTATTTTTGGGCAGTATGAAAAAAACCCATATCAAAAACAAGTGTTCGCACTGGTCGCTTCATATGATTACTCTTAGGTTAATAGTAATTTGTGGCTTATGATTATTGCATTTTTCTGAGCAGACTCTTCTTTTCAAATGTAGATATTGGCTGAATTCATGACCTCTGAGACCTATCTATGCATATGATATGCATATCTATGCATCATATCCTCATTTTGGGGATATGATTAATAAAACCTGGTTGAGTGCATCAATGTCTCCTGTCACTCGGTATTTGCTCACAAACAATGATGCAAACATTCATTCCTGTGGTTCCAGAACAGCACATTTTGTAAAGCTATGGAGCCAAGGTGTATTGTCTTTATAACTTGTTTTCTCATAGATTAGCTGAACAGGGTGGGGGAAAATCCAGACTCAGTACAGGTGGAATGTAAAGGGAGGGACAAGTCACTTTTGTTGCATCTGCTACTAGAAGGATTTCATCTTGGCAGGGAAACAAGAAATCTGCACCTTAACTTGATTCAAAGTGTGAACTGAAGCTGCTTTTTACTTCTTGACTGTTGTTTGTTTCCCCCACGATGAGACCTGCTGACACATCATCAAAAGATGGCAGGCAGACTTAAATAAGCAAGCAAAGCAAAAATCAGCAGGAAGAAAACTTGAAACTGCAAAATAAAATAATGTAAAAGGCTGTTCCATATCAAGGAAGGGTAATTGAATTTGTGAATAGTAGGCAAACATCCTCCAGTTAAAAAAAATTTGCTGACATCAGGTATTTCTTCTTAAAAAAAGGGATACGGAATAAATCATCTGTCTTAAATTTCTGGCATTGGAAATATTGTAAGATATCTTTTGGAGGAGGCTGTTGCTATACAAAAAAGGCAACTTTGGATGAAATATTAATGAAATTACACAGCAGACAAGAAATAGAGTATAAAATGAGTTGTCACTGCTCTCTTGAAGTTTATTCCTTTGAAGGATCTTGGCATTAAGCAAGAAAAAAAAGTGATCGAGGAAGAGCATACATTATTCTTTTCTGTCCAAATGGGCTGTTGACAAGTAAAACTTGACCTAAAGTTCTTAAAAAATTAGAAAATGACCTCTTATTACTGCAATGTCTAGTATTTTCTCACACATAACTATGTAAATAAAGGTATGTGTAATTTATGATAGAAAACATTGTATGTAGTATGAGGAATTTTAATTGTGTCATCATATGCAATATTAGAATCAGTTCAGAATACAAAATTTTTGACCTAAATAAGTAGCAAGACTGCAGAGTTTGATATGCATAATATATATTCACAAAAATGTTTACCATTTTTCTGGGTGGCAATTGTACTTTTTAGTGGGATTTTCCTCCACACTTTATGAATTTGTATGGTATTTTCAGCACTTATTTGAAATAAAATATTCTTGCAAGTAAAAATAGTTTCATAATCAAACATTATGTGATCAATACTTACTCAAAAATAGGTTAATAAATTGTTTTTCCTGCTATATTTACCTGTGTGCACCTATGTTGCATGTGGTAATTATCAAAAGAATTCAGTATTTGAAAAAAGTTGCCAAGAAGTAGGATCTGTGATTCTAAATATTTCCATTATACTGTTTGCCATTTCCTAAGTTGCAGAAAGGAAGGATTAACTGAAAAGTCTGTACAAAAATCCCTCTGTATAAGCACCATTAAGATTTTTGTTTTGGAGGTCAAGTATTGCTTTCAGGAACACTGAAACACTGAGGGAGAATAAGGGATACAAACAACGGTCAGATCTTGCATGACCATCTTGGTTGCAATTAAATGTGATGGAATAGCTGGTAAACAATATACTATTTTATGATTCTTCCTCCTTCTTCATATTTTTAGTACTTGGAGTTCCTAGCAAAATATTTCGGTAAGCATTTCCAGATTTTTAACTGTCTGTGGAGGGTTTGTATGAATATTTTAAATTCAACCAGCTCAGATGAGCTACATAAATCACATCATATATTTTAGTTCTTGTGAGAGAGATGAATGTGATCCTTCTGTCTTTGAATATTTTTCCAGTGAGCAGACCTGTTGTGCATATGCAGTCACATTGCAGTTTTGAAAAAAGCCTGCAATACATCATGCTTTCAGTTCATTTCAGAAGTGTGTATGTAGGAAGAAAGGAAAGAGAGTGGAGTGCTGGAACAATTGTGCGAGTAAGTTAGCTGTACTGTTTACCCCTGTGTTTTACTGCTTCCTACCATCTTGATTTCTAAACTCACAAAGTTGAATCACTTCTAAACTGACTACAGGTATGATTTGGGTCTAAACTCCTTGGAGCAGCTGACCTTCCCTCCAGGCTAAAGGAGTGAGTAGCTCAATGCTCTTTTGTTTAGTAATTGGTAAATCAGTGGAGGCTTCAGTCAATAACATAAACCTGTGGAGCTCAGATCAACATAGGAGAGGCTATGATGTGGTTAAATGTTTTTTGAGGTGGTGGAGAAATGGAAAAAAGGCTCTGATTCACAAGCAGTGGGTACAGCTGTGTACGTGGAAGTGTGCCCTGGAAAAGCAGGAGCTGAAATCCAGGTCCTTGCCAGGGGCACCACACCAGAATGTGGTTCCCAGGGGCACTAAGAGTAACTTTGGGTTAGGTGTGGTCCAAACAACCTGTGTTTCACATACCACATGGCTCAAGTAGGGTCAATGTTACACTTGTTGGGAAACCACCAATATTTAAATGAGGATTTCTTTTTCCTCCTGCTTTTTTAGAGAGAGAAAGCTCACCAAGGTGAGGCAAATGCAGTAATTAAATTTGTGTAATGAATTTGTTTTGTTGCCTTTCAGCTATTTTAGTTCCTTGGAAAAACATACTGATGCTCTTATCTTATAGGGTCTTTCTGATAGGTTCAATAGCTGATGACTGACTAAACTACAAAAAAACTAATACTTTTTTCTTTGCTCTACTTAATATTGAATCCTGATCTTGACCTGCAAGGTATACAAAGCGTAAATAAACTAGAGACAGTAGGTAAAGGAATCTGATTAAGATAGTGATTAAACATACAACTAATTGCTGGGGTAGTACATGCTATAGGTTCAATAAATCGCAATAAAATTTTTCTTAAAATAATTGTGAATAGATTTCTTTTAGTAAAAAAACTTTTTTTCAAAATAGCTAGTCTGGCAGCCACAGATTCCTTGTGACTTTGGCTAAAAATAACTAGATGGGTGTACAAGTTATTATATGATGAAAAAATAAATTCGGTTTCTTGCCCATAATGTTTTCTGGGAAATGGACTTCTGTTGCTCTGTAATGTTTTTATGCCTGAAGTCCTTGAGGGAAGCAATCTGAAGAGAATGCATGGAATAGGAATACCAGCTGTGAAAGGGAATAAGCACTGGAACCAGCTTCCCTTCACAAACCCACATGTTGTTGGAATAGATAGAAGAAAAATTGGAGTGCCTTTAGCAGCCTAATTGGTTATTTCCTGTTCTTCTGCTATCATGCTCCTGAGAAATACCCAGAACTCCTGGTTAATATCAGCATTTATTGACTTACATCTTCCAATATTTAAATTTTTCAATTATTTTTTGGTGGTGGTAATTTTTGCCTTTTTCAGCTTTATGGTTTTTACTGCTTTCAGTATATGGAATGACGCTAAAAAGAAATTACACTGGTAATTATTGGATTAAAGTAACAGTGGAAATATCAGTCTGAGGTCTGGAAAAAGTATTTGGGATGGTTTAAGACAGCAGTATAGATTACCTCTCACAAACATTCTATCTTACTAAACAGAAATCTCTTATGTTAAGGAACAATATATTATGTAGGAAAGTGTGTAGAAACAAACAACAAAAATGACCAACAACCAAAAAACCCAAGAAAAAAAGCCATGCTGAAGGGGAAAAAAAACCTCTTGAGGCATGCTCAACCTCCTGAAAGTAGGGAGATGAATTATTTTCCTTCAAACAAGAATCCTTGAGAGTGTTCATTTTATTGGTAAGGTAAAAAATACTTGGCAGAATGCAGTTTATTAATCCCCAGTTTGTTTTTATCTTGTTCTGTTTGTTGAGTGAAGATGCTGTCTGTGTTCCATATTTCTTGCAGCTCTGAGAACATATTAAAAATATGCCACTGTTTAGAATTGTATTGGCAGGTAAGAAAGTCTTTAAACTTTCTTTTGATGTAAAAAATTAAGTTTTTCTTTCAGGAATGTAAGTTGTTATGTGATTCCTGAGAATCTGACAGATGAAATCTATTTGTTCGATAGTTACTGTTTCACTACTTTGCTTGACTCAAAATGTGAGCTACAAGCACTTTGATCAATGAATTGAAAAGTCACCTAGTTTCATTACACGGTAGTTCATTCAAATGCATCTATATCTCTGAAATCTTGTAGAGCAACACAAGTCAACAACAAATCTACTTGTGCTTTTTATTCCAGCTCTTTACAGGGCAGAGTGGCTGTTAGAGGCAAAAATTCCTTCTAAACCAGGCTCATGTGGACCTATTTTAGCCAGCTATTATCACTGCACTGTTATCACAGAAGCAAATAATTCTGTATGGACTTCAAAACTCCCAGAGACCGAATAAATATTTGAATTATGAGGCTGCAATGAGCTCTCAGCCAATGCAGATACTTTGCAAACTGTCCCTAAACTTGTTTAATACTGTGGATATATCTATTTGAAATCTGTTCTTAAGTTACTGTATATTTCTGTATTGCAAAACTCTAGGCAAATTTATTTAGTTAGGATGAAGTAATTATATATGCTGGAAATGTTGGACTCTTTTTTTTTCATTACTTCTAAGACTTATTAAAGGTTGTTGTTAATGAATACTGTTTGAAATAGATAATCTTCCGTTACGGATCAAATTCATCCTTTTTTGTTGCAATGAAATGGCATGGTACTTGGGGACAATTATAATTGCTGACACCAAAGTTTTGAGATGGATACATCTTTTAAAATTGATATGTGAATGAAAAAAGGGGTTGGGAGGTGTGTGTTTGTGAATTTCCTCATTAGGGATAGTTTTGGAAACACTTTTGCACTCCAAATCAGAAAAATGAATCAGAGGACATCAAGTTACTTGCTGCCACTGGCAACAATCTCTAGTTTCAGTCAACTCGGCTTAGGGTTTAGCAACCCCGTATGGAAGAGCTAAGTCTCCTCAGCAGCCTGCGGTAGACATAGTTGTATCATCCACATTTCTTAAAAAGTATGCTTGCTTTTTTTTTTTTTTTTTTTTTTTTTTTTTTTCCATCTGTGAACCACCTGTGCTCGTATATACACCCTGGTTGGAACAGCTGGCCCTAAATCTCCCATGACTGAAATCACTTTTGTTTCTCTCTCCTGGCTTTAATAGCAGTTATAGTTTCTTTTTCTGTTTCTGATCAAAGGTTTAAATTAGGAGCAGTAGGGAAAGCAGTTTTTGATCTGCAGGTCGGTATAGTACATTGATCTGCCATGAGTGTTTCTCAGTTTATTTCGTGTGTTGGTTCCTACTTAGAATTGGTGTGAAGCTTCCCAGGCAATTCAGCCCACAGCTCAGCTTACATTTTTATAACTTCCATACTTGCAGTTTCTAGAGTTGCTGCTTGACAAGGTGGCCTTTTTTTTTTTTTTTTTCAAGTGTGCCCTTTCCATCTGTGAACCACCTGTGCTCGTATATACACCCTGGTTGGAACAGCTGGCCCTAAATCTCCCATGACTGAAATCACTTTTGTTTCTCTCTCCTGGCTTTAATAGCAGTTATAGTTTCTTTTTCTGTTTCTGATCAAAGGTTTAAATTAGGAGCAGTAGGGAAAGCAGTTTTTGATCTGCAGGTCGGTATAGTACATTGATCTGCCATGAGTGTTTCTCAGTTTATTTCGTGTGTTGGTTCCTACTTAGAATTGGTGTGAAGCTTCCCAGGCAATTCAGCCCACAGCTCAGCTTACATTTTTATAACTTCCATACTTGCAGTTTCTAGAGTTGCTGCTTGACAAGGTGGCCTTTAAGCAAGGTTGAGCTCTGGAAACATCCTGTCTACATCACTATGGAGCTATGAAAGCTGCATATTATTCATATTATTTATATTAGCATAAATGCAATTTCCTGCCAGTTACCTCCATGAAAGTGTGCACAAATTTAGGTCTGTGTGAATCAGGAAATACCAAGCACTATTAAAGTAAAGGTTTGGTTGTAAAAAATAAAGTTTCAGGTGAGAAAAGAAATAGTTCACTATTCAGTCAGCTAGTGAAGGAAGAGAATGAGAGTCTGATTCACTCGAGTGCTGTTGTATTTATGCAGATGTCTGCTATTCAGCAGTGAAGATTTTTTAGAAAACAATCATGTTTTCTAAATTATAAAGCAATCATCTTTTTAAAATTATATTTAAATGACACTCTCCCTTTGCGCCTGTCAGAAACATTACTAATACTTAGAGACCAGTGCAAAATCTTCATTTGCCTCTGTAGCTAAACACCATTTTTCTTAGTAGGCAGAAGATACAAGAGCTGGTTTCAAAGAAGCAGCAGTGATGTGTGTACAGCAGTCAACACAACTCCCTGAGACAGACACCACTATTTATATGATGCAAAAAGGTTTTACTTTTTTTTTTAAATAAATGTAGTTGCTATAGAGATATCTGAAACTCATCACTGTCTCTAGTTACATCCTGTGACCTATTATTTCTGAGGAATAGTCCCCGAAGCATCATAGGAATTGGTTACATTTTCCTTTTCCTAAAAATTGCCCACTCCCTCTGTGTGAATGGCTCAAATGAAAGGGGTTGTCTGTGAATGATCTAAGCATAGTTGTAGGAAGTTATTTTGCCACTAGCAAAACCATTGCTGTATGAAGAGAAACCATGCCTCTGAAATAGGCTATTTTCTGCCTTTGCTCAAACTCTTGGGCAGCCAGGAGACTATATCCACTGGTGTGACTTTTAGATCTCTAAGTGCTTCACTGGCCAGCACCCTCCACCGCAGTGGCATGGGAGCAGCACAGTGTTTATTTCGTAGCTTGCAGGGGGTATGGTATTTTCTAGGCTTATTTTTTTTTTACTGTAAAAGTATATGAAGGTAAGCAATGATCTTAAGATTGTGTTGACAAATATGTTGCTGGTCATAAATGAAAAAACCAGTATGTCAGTTGGTGACTGGTAAATGCACTTGCGGGGAAGTGAACTCGTGCTTTTATAAATGTGGTTAGCGATGTGTGAAAGCTACTATACAACATTAAATACCCAGTCTTGAGAACAATGGGAGATATCTGGGAAGAGAATTGTCTGATACACAGTTGCTGGAATTCACACGCTTCCCAACATCCATGGCTCACTAACTCTCAATCAGGTTTGTGTTGTGCCTCTGTGATTTTTACAGGAAAATTTACAGCGTGCCACAGGGCAGCTGGACGCAGATCCATTGCCACTTCACACAGGGCAATGGAACCCTGTGGCTCCCCCTCAGCTTGCAGTCCTTCATCTAGCAGTTTGTGATGGGGAATCACGAACTGGTAGACAAAGAAACAGTACATTAGTAAAATTTAAAACAAACAAACAAAAAACAAAGTAAAGAAACTAGCAGGCTAATGTAAGGAAGGAAAAGAAAAAACACCAATGGCAAACTTCTGACAGGCTGCTGTAGTTTGTGATATATAAGTACTGGCAATTTTTTTCTGTTTCATTTGCCTATCGGTTCTGTTGGTTGCTATTTCATATTTTGGTGGTATTATGGTTCCTCTAAGATGCATGGAGTCATCTTTAAGGACTGTCTAATATGTATTGTATTTTTTTCAGTGTTTTATAACAGAAGAAATCTACTTTAGTTAGCAATTCTACATCTTTCAGTTTTGAGTCCTTAGTCTTCCTTAGCTAATTGTGTTTGCTGATCTTCTCATCTACCTAATTACAAAACTGATGTTCTCATCTACCTTTATTTTCAAAATAGGCACCTCTTTTAAAAACAAATTATGAAGATTACTTTGAATGTGTGTTGGCACATATGCATTGGACAGGGCAAGAGGTAGCGGGCACAAACTTGAATATAAAAAGTTCCATCTAAACATGAGAAGGAACTTCTTTACTTTGAGGGTGGCAGAGCACTGGAACAGGCTGCCCAGAGAGGTGGTGGAGTCTCCTTCTCTGGAGACATTCAAAACCCGCCTGGACACGTTCCTGTGCAACCTGCTCTAGGTGGACCTGCTGTGGCAGGGGAGTTGGACTAGATGATCTCCAGAGGTCCCTTCCAACCCCATATCATTCTGTGATTCTGTATGGGTATTGCTGTGAGTTCAAGGTTAATCTTGGGTGGGGTGAGGAGGTCTTCAAGTTTTGTATCATATATTAACCTGACTTAAAAATCTGCTGTTTCGAGCTCAGCTGCCTGCCTGGCAGCAGGCGCATGCTAGAGTGAGAAAGTGGCCAGAATGTGCCGTGGCTCAGTGATCAACATTATTTCTTGACTTCAAAATACTGCTTTATGACATTATCCTGCATACTTTCTGAATTTCATAGTTGATTGTGAGTGCAATGAAACCACCAGCACCACCAAAAAAACCAACCAAAGGCCTCTGAATAATATTATTCCTGTGCTTTATTACATGGTCATACTGTGTTTCGTCCAACATCCTTACCCAAGATAAGGATGTTGTCCTTATCCAGTCTGAACTTGGAATCGTAACCTGCAAATATCTGTAGCTTCTTTTACAGACTCTGAATGTGATTGTGCTAATTCAAGATCATGTGTAACATAAATCAAAAGCTTGGAAAGGAAAGGGTCGATCTCCAGGACAGTTTCAGGCCATATGAGATGTTCCAGGGAAGGTTAAAGGGGACAGGTGAAGCTATTGCAGTGCCTAAGGAGGTGGCAGTAGGAATAATTATCTCAGCTGACTACCAGATGGTTGCTTTCTGAAATATGTAAAGGGGGTGGGATGGAAAATGGAGTGTGGTATGGGGATGTTCTATTTTTGAGTTAAGTTTAACTGAGCAAAGAAGAGAAAGTCTCTCACATTTTTATGCCTACTTTAGGAGAAAATAGGAATAGGAGTTTCTTTTTTCTCATGGTTGTTTCCATGGCTGTTTTAGCTGGCATGATGGTGCCTGCGATTTAAAGGACCTATGTAGGTAAGGATTTTAATTTTATTTCACTCTCTGCCTTTTATTGCAGAGATTTCTCCCCCATTATGCATTTCTCTTTTGATATAAGCTTCACTTTGAGCTTTGTAACACCCTTCCATGTCTGTAAACTAATAACTCAGACTAAGTTGCTGAGAGCTGCTCCTATGAGTCCTATACATTTTTTAAGTTGTTCCAATTCAACAACCAAATATTAATTTAGGAGCACTTCTCCTCTGTCTGCTTTCGATTTTAGTTGCCTGTCTGTTAATTTATAAATGATGTCCATCAAAGAATAACATAAAACAGGAAGGCAAGTTACAGTTGGTGGGTTTTGTTGTGCCATTCTAAGAAAATAAGCCCTGAATAAGAGGAGATGCAAGACATTGTTTTTCTTTATAGAGTGCAGGGATTCATTCAGGAAAAAGAAACCTCTAAGTGGAGGGGGAGCGATGATAGAGCTGGAGCCTGCCTCTGCTGAGGGTAAGTCACAGTGTACTGATGCTGTGCGGCAGGAGCAGATTGGAGAGTCTGACTGCAATCTCCTTTCGTTTACTGTCGCACTGGGTGGCTAGGGTAAAACAGCAATTGCTTATATGACTAAGGAATATTGAGAATGAATTCTAGCTGTCTTCCCTTGCAATTTAGCTGCTGGAAATTATTATGAGCTAGTATCATAAGATCAGTCAGTATGAAGAACTGTCATTGGAGAACATCTGTGTTTAAATGATCAAGCAGTGCTATCATAAAGATTGCTTAATTCTTCTAATATGCCCCATATATTTATGTGTGACTAACCATAAGTAGAAACAGCACAGCAGATGTTATTTATTTTTGAAAAATTAAAAAAGTGGCCTAGATATGGGGCTTTTCAGTGTAGGAGGTGAGATAATCATAAAAAACAGAGGGTGGTACGATGCTGGCATATCTGAAAGGCTAGAGAAGTCAGCATACCATTTTAATGTCTGGAAAAGTTCCAGGTTTAATGAGCATTTAAGCTGTTTTCTGCTGTGGGAACAGCATAATGAATACTGACAAGCCCGGGTTGCAGGTTGGCTGACACAGCTGTCCTCAGGATTCAAGGGCTTTAATAGTTGCCTATCCCTGTGCTCTTCAGTGTTTTTGAGTAACCCCCCGGCCTCAGACTCAGTATCCTTCCTGACAGTGAAAGCAAGTAAAAGACTTGGAAAATTGCTTTCTCACCACTTCTGGAAGTGATAAAGAGTCATGTCATCTTTACAACAGAAAGTCCTCCTGTGTTTCAGTGTGCTATGCATAAATGTCTCTTTGTTATATACTATTCTATACATACATATCTGGGGAGAAAGGTGGATGCAAGTCCAGGATGCTATCATCTCTGAAAAATATTATAATAATCTTATTTCACTAAGCATAAGTTCTAACACTAGTGAAAGGAAGCAGGTGGGTTGCACAGCCCTCTGGCACAACACTGCTGTTTGTCACAACAGTCCTTACACTGATTGTAAGTGGGACTGTTTTAAATGCATATGAAACAGAAATAGCCAGGACAGCTGCCAGGTGAACTGTGATACTCTTTTGTTGTACCTGTATGTTCATAAAATTACAGAATAGTTTGGGTTGGAAGAGACCTTTAAAGGTCATCTAGTCCAAGCCCCCTGCAACCATTAGAGACATCTTCAACTAGACAGGTTGCTCAGAACCCCATCCAACTTTACCTTGAATGTTTCCAGGAATGTGGGGCATCTACAAACTCTCTGGGCAATGGGTGCCAGTGTTTCACTGTCATCATTGTATCTAGTCTAAATCTACTCTCTTTTAGTTTAAAGCCATTACCCATTGTCTATTGCACCAGACTGCAGAATAGTCTGTCCCTATCTTTATAATAAGTCCCCTTTATATTTTTATATAAAAATATCTATATATTTATAAGCCCCCCAAGACTGAAAGCTTCTTGAAGACCGACATCAATTGGTTCAGACTGCAAGTTTTAGAAATAATTTGAAGGAAAATGCAGGATTGAACTTTTTGCTCTTTATTTGAGTAACTATGCCATAACAAATGAATAGTAAAATTTGGCTCCTAACAGGTGGACTTGATTCTGAAAATACAGTATTGGCAGGTGAGACATCTGAGGGCCTCAGCAGGGTAGCACTTCCTTGCATTTAATATACCCTTCTGGAACACTGGGTCACCTTAAAAACAGTACATATCTGTTTGAGGCCTCCCAGCCTTAAAGAAGCATGATTTATCATCAATTATTAAACAAAAATCTATTAGCAGCTTACCCATAAAAGGTGGATTTAACACCATTTAGAGCCCTGATGTCAGCTGTAGCCTTTTGCACCAACTGCTGTGGGGGACGGGGGGAACAAACCAAAAAACCCACAACTAAACAAAACCACAACCAAACAAGCAGAAAAACCTACAAAAATAAAAAAAAACAACCCACCAAAACCAAAAAACCACAACCAAAACCCAGACAAAAAAAACCTGAAAAAACACCAAAACCTGGTAAAAAAACCAAACTCAAAAAAATCCACAAAAAGCCCAAACCAAACAATAAAATCCTCGGAACACTACAAGACAAGAATCATTGCTGTCCAAAGCGACTGCTGTCCCAAGTTACATTGGAAGATGTGCATTTTGTTGAGTGTCTCGCAATCAACAGCCTTAACTCCAAAATGTTATTACTCTGTACTGCTTTTTAAGCAGTATGCAGTACATATCCTCATGAGATGTTGTAGTCCTCTTGAGTTGCCTGCCTTTGCTTCAAAAGGTCATAAATTCTCCTTTTCTTTTTCCTGAGTTCCGGCCAAAGCTCTGTGTTCAGACAGGCTGCTCTTCTTCCTGTCTGGCTTGTCTTTCAGCATGTGGGGACAGCCAGCACCTGTGCCTTTAAGATTTCTTTCTTGAGGAATGTCCAGTCTTCTTGAACTTCTTTGTCCTTCAGGACTGCCTCCCACGGGACCTACCAACCAGTTTCCTAAACAGGCCAAAGTCTGCCCTATGGAAGTCCAAGGTGGCAGTTCCACTGAACCCCCTTCCTTACTTCTCCAGGTATTGAAAACTCTATCATTTTGTGGTCACTATGCCCGAGATGGCCTCAAACCATAACATCACACGCAAGTCTTTCTCTATTCGTGAACAACAGGTCCAGCAGGGCACCTTCCCTATTTGGCTCCCTCACTGGCTGTGTCAGGAAATTATCTTCCACACACTCCAGGAATCTCCTGGCCTGTTTCCTGTCTGCTGTGTAGTATTTCCAGCAGACATGTTAAGTTGAACCCCATGAGAACAAGTGGTTGTCATTGTGAGACTTCTCCCAGCTGTTTATGCCGCCTCATCCTGGTTGGATCTATCACAACCTCTCACCATGACATCTGCTTTTCTTTCTGTGATGGCAAGTATATCATAATTTTCCTGCTGCACAATGGCTTCCAGCTCTTCCTGTTGCCCGTGCTGCATGCATTGGTGTAGATGTTCTTCAGTTGGGCTATTGATCCTTTCACCTTTTTTGGTGGAGAAGCCCTAATTCCTACTTGACAATTCCTAGGTGCTTTTGTGATTTCTGGCCTCTGTTTATGTTCCCTTCACACCTGTTAGTGATACTCTTGCATGAGAGTAATGACCCTTACAGGAGAAATCCAGTTCTTATATCGTTCTTGTATATGAAACCCACAGAGTTAAACTCGTGTTGAGTACCCCTGTATTTCTGCGGTCAAACGCTTTGAGGCTTGCTCATCAAAACCGCTTATCAAATAGAGTTAATTAGTGTACTACAAATTTGGGATGCTCAATTTAGCATTACTGTGAAAAATTCATTTGGGATACTAGATTTTGCCATAGGGATTTGGAAGAGCCACCAGGAAAAAAAAAAAACCAACTCAGACTTCAGTCCTGGCTTGCTAATTAAAAATTAGAAGCGTTGGGAAATGTTTAATGCTTTAGTCTAATTTTTGACAAATATGATAGATCCTCTGGATAAGCTAATACAGAGAGATGCTCAAAAAGTCTAGGGAGGTCTAAAATGGTTTCTGTTTTGCCATGCTATTCTTGTAATCGGTTTGTGCCTCACCTGTCATTATAGATGACTTGGGCCAAAAAACGGGATAGGTTGGAGGCCATTTACTGCTGACACAAAGTTGTTGGTCTCCAGAACAGCTTTTGGTTTTACAGAGCACTGGTATTTAGAAAAAGGACTATATTAGTAGAGCCAAGTGAAATTTAACAGTATAGATTGCAAGGTTGTTCCCTTAAGAATAAAGGAGACTTCTTGTTGTGAAATGTGGCTTGTTTCCCTGTTGCACTGGTGAATCAGGAAAAGTATGTACTAGTAAAGCTATAGACATTGTGGATGATGCAACTGATCCTAACGTGTTGGGTGAGAAATCTTATATCCTCTTTGCCATAAAGAATATTCTGAATAAAACATTTATTCAGTAATTTTTCTGCTGGTAGCTATAGCACCACTCTTCTGATATATTAGTGATTTTAATCACAAATTTTAACTTTCAGCCAATTGTCACAGAGAAGAAAGTCAAATGTAATACTGGGGGAAGAAAAGTATGACGACAATGATTGGAAAGCATTTATTTTTTTCTTAGTGAGATTGTGTACATCTTGCTAGTTACTTCACAGAAAACAATCTATTTTAATGCACATTTTGCAAATCCAAATTACTTCTCACTTAAGTTGCACCCTCCCCCCCCTGCAGGGAATACTAATAATTCTGAGTATAGGGGAGGCTGGCATCAGTTTAATTACCCAGAAGATCATCTTGTTGCCACTTTGAATGCAAGTTGAGCTGCTGCTTCCATTTTCTCCACTACTGGAGACTGATCCCTACTGAGCAAACAGGAACACAGTCTGGAGTTTATATATGCTTCAGTGTAGAAAATTGAAGACCGCTGTTGGTGTTGGGGGGATGGGGGAAGAAAAGAACAATATCTATTATGACTATAAACATTGTTTTCTGGACTGGATCCTTGAGGTTGGATTCTGTCTCTGAGATGCTCTAAAATAACTTATTGAGGAATTCAAAAGCCTTTGTGAAGAGCTTTTTTTGGAATAAACAGAAGAGTGCTCTTACACACTTGCTAGTGAGGAAAAATAGTTCAAAGGTGTATACATTAATTTTAGTATAACTTAAAGTTTGAAGACACATATTAAAAACATATCAACTTTAAAAAAATGCTTTCTAATACTGTCTAAAACATTTAGAAGTGCTGGTTTAGTCAAAGGAGTATTGCTTTTATTAAATATGCTCAACTTAATTAGGTCAGTTCTAAACTAATCTCTGACCTATACACATATTCCTGCAAACTTGCGAGATGTGCACTTTTGCCCGGCTCATATTGCATTCAGCTCAATGTGAAGCTAAATGTTCTGATGACTGAACATTGATTTTTGTGAGAGTGCTGCATTTGCTACATTTCAATTTGGATTATATGAAAATTGGACTCCTGTTTGGAGTCAAGTTCTCTCAGAAGGAAACCTATTTTTTTATAGAGAAGAATAAATGGTATAGAGAGCTATAAAATCAGAAGTGGAGTATATCATTTGGAGAGAGTTTCAGATATTGATGTGTTTCAGGGTTTTTAGTATAACCAAGTCTGCAAAATTGACGGCCACTATGCCATGCTGCATCCAAGTTCTACTCCTCTGATGTGCAGGAGACTTTGTCAGCAGTGATTCTTCAAGTAGTGCTGTCTTGCTGTTCAGCCTGTCGCTTGGTGTTTGGAGTGTCAGCACTTGACCAAAAGTAAAAATTGTTTAGGATTTTTTTTTTTTTTTGCACCAGCTTTCTGGAGGTGTTCATCTTCATTGACTTCAAAGACCTCTATTGATTTTAAAATTAGCTCAAGGTGCTATGTATTTTTTCTATTTTTTTAGTGTATTAGATAGCCAGTGTGTAAAAGCTAGTGAGGCAAGTGTCAAAACAAAGCAAAATGATCTTTTAAAGGTGCAAAGCTTGTAAGGAACATAATTTAAATTGATGTGATGACATGTTCTTTGCCTCCAGTATCTTTTCAGGGAACAATCTCCTTTTGAGTGAAAAAACGCCTTCTTTATAATATGGTTGAACATTGTTTTAAACCAGGACTTCATTACATTTTGTAGAAATTATTCTTTAGTAGGCAAGTTTTGTAGTACCTTAAGTGCAGGACAATATGCTTTATTCAAAGTAACATACTTCTGTTTTCCTTAAGTCTTATGAAATTAGTTTTTGGGAACTGCATGCCTTTGGATGTTGTTTTATAGCAAAGAGATTCATTGTAGCAGTTGTTGTCTTGATGATAAAATCCAAAGCGCCGCGCCAGTGAAAATCTTACTTAAAATACCCAAATCTGTTATAAATTCTTATGAGAGGAAGAAAGGAGAAATACATTAAAGTTGATCCTGAAATCACAGGGAGCTTTAGTCAACTTAAAATTATTAAACTCTATGGTGCCATATTGTCTTGCACCATGAGGTAGGAAGAAGTTGAAAATACATCTTCATAAACCCTATTTTGAGAATGAAATCGGGACTATAGACGTTGGTGATGGCGTTCTACCTAGTATTAATTTCATTCAGAAACATTTGGTCTTGAACAGTTACAGAGCTCACTGTTATCTGTAATGGGAGGACAGCCATGAGGCTGTCAGAGGCTGGGGTGGCTGCAGAACCTTGCCCTGAGAAAGGGCTGGTGCAGCAGGAGGAGAACAGGCAGCAGCCTTTGGGGATGAGGTGCCTGGGATGATTGAGCCCCAAAGCCTGAGGGGCTGGATGTGTGTGTGGAGGTTGGGATGAGTGGGGAAGCCCAAGATGATTGGAAAACCCCACTGCCTGGGTATGACTAGGAGGTTCGGGAAGCTTGGCAGCCCCCAGGGACTTCTCCCTTCTCCCTGGTGCTTCTCTCCTGGTGCCTGGCTTGTGTTGTGCTTCCTTCCCAGGTGCAGGGCCTTGCGTTTGCCCTGGCTGAAATGCACAAGGTTCTCACTGGTCTGTTTCCCCAGCCTGCCTGGGGACCTCTGAGTGGCAGCTCTGCCCAGGACTGTGTTGGCTGCCTCTTGGAGAAATGAAGTGTGACCAAGGTTAGAGCTAAACTGGTATCAGTATCCTTGTGAATTAAATGAACTATCCCAATGTGCAACTATTTTTTATTTTCACAAGCTTTCACTTACAAGACATTGTTATGTTTTGTAAAGAGTAGACTGAAAGCAATACAATGTTATAAAAACCAAGATAGCGAATAATCAAGAGTATTCAGGCAGCTGGTGGTGTTATAGCCATCGTGAAAGGGTTTGGGGTGGTTTTTTTTGAGATGGGTAGCACTGTTAACAGAAGATACAGAATTGAGGAACTGTGTGTGCTGATACTTAACCAGCGCAGGGTGTTACTCTTACAGGGAATAATTCTTGTGGGAGATTATGCTAATAGGTATAAAGGGAATAGTTGTCCTTGAGCACAGGCAGACTAGAGTACCATGAAAATGCTACTTGGATGTTGGTTGGTATTTAATATGCATCTCTTGGGGTGAATGTTTTTAAGACAAAGTAAACAAGGAAAGGGCTGCTGGAGTCCAGCCTTAGTGGTATATCAGCAGAAAATACTAATGAGCCTTGCAATTTTGTTTTCAATATAATGTTTGCTTTTTATAATGGGTACTGTCCTACCTGCCTCTGCCCATAGAAGGATATTCACAATGTTACCAATAACATTGTATTATGAGAAAAAGATCTGTGGAGCTGGCATATTTTATAGAGCCATTTTTATTGATAATGCTAGTATTCAAAATCCTCATGTGGAGCGATCATTAAAGCTCATTTAAAAACCCTCAGAGGGTTGCTTTTAGCTCAAATACAGTGCAAGGAATTTAATTCTTAATTATATACAGAGGGATATATGTAATAGAATTTGCAGTCACAATGTATTTC
Source organism: Calidris pugnax (assembly GCF_001431845.1). NCBI lineage: Eukaryota > Metazoa > Chordata > Aves > Charadriiformes > Scolopacidae > Calidris > Calidris pugnax. Next base: position 1,271,538 of record NW_015090774.1, read on the forward strand.
TTGATTGTGAATCCATAATATATTATTGTTTCTTCAGAGATTTGAAAAGATGCCATTAATGTAAGAGATGAAAGTATTCATTAAATCAGTGGTGCAGCACTGGGCTCTTAATTAGATAAAAAGAGACTTAGAACTAGTTAGGTGCTGCACTGCTGCCTTTTTTAGCCTCCTCTACTGGTCACGGTGGTGATACTTTGATAGCGAATTCAGTATTTTGACAAAGTGCAAAACTTAATCCTCTAAGCCATATTCCTTGCTTTAAGCCCTATAAGAAAGTGACAAATAGTACTCCAGAATTGATCCGTGGCTAAATTGTAGATTTTACCAATGTTAATGGTTAAGATTTTTTTTTTCTCGGTCGTCAACATAGATATTAAAAAGGCTGTTGCTAAAATTTACTAGTATTTGTATTTATTTACAATATATAATTGGACACTGCTGACTTGATCCCATCTATTTCAGGCTATATATGGTTGGTGTGAGCCATACACCTTTTGATGTTATTCTCTTTTAGGACTAGGTCAAATTTTTGACAGATATTTTAAAGGGAGAGAGGGGGAAATACATTTAAGTAATCTGGAACAGTCTGCAAGTTTGTGTCTTTTTAGCTGGATTGCTATTTTTTAAGTCCCAAATAACTGAAATATTTAAAATATTTTGTCTTTTTTTTTTAAACACAAAATGTTTGTAGATGTAAATGTTTATTTCAGTGTTATTTAAAGAATTTATTTGAAAGAGCTCAAAACTCAACAGAGTACTTCATTTTGGTTGAGCAAGGGACTTTTGCTCAATGACTGGTATTGCATGAAATAAAAAGAAGTCAGTTTCAGTTCTACCCTGATCTGCACATATTCTTCCTGTTGCTCTGCTTTGATACCTTGCTAAAGTTTGAGTATGTGGAAGGCTAACTTATATCTGTATGCATAACAGATGCATAGGATCCTTGCTATACGCAGCTCATGGAAAATGAAAGTATTAGGATGGAGACCAGAAGTTGAAGTTCTGCTTGTGTCATTGATTTCACTGCTGGCTTGCTAGCAAGCACAATGAGCACATACTGGAATGGTTCTCTGCTTTGGAAAGGGTCTTTTTAGGAAAAAAAATTGCCTGGTCATTGTACCTGGATTCATGCAGCATGAATTCAAGTGCATCTGTGGGGTGCTCCATTTGAAACCAAGTCTAAAATCATGCATTGAGGTTGCATTCAGTGCACCCTATGTGGAAAAGGGTGCCAAGTTCTCCACTCCTATTTTAAAATAGATAGAATAACTGATTTCTATGGCCTCGGAAATACTTTAATGCTACGCTTTATCAGACAGAGCAATTCTCTAACCCAGAGTAACTAGTTTAGGTTATTTACCTAGATTTCTAGGAAAGCTATAGGTGTACTAGGCTGTACGACAAAATCTATTTGCTCTAACACAGGGTATGTCAGTCTCTGTGTGGTTTGGGAAGTTATTTTAACAGAGATGAGTTGGAATCACAATACTTACTAAAAGAAGGCAGCTAACCTAAACCCTCTAATTATCTAGAAAACTTTAGGCTGAACATTCCACACTGTAATTACCTCGAAATGACTAGCTAGGCTGGACAAAATGGTTTTCTTTGGCATTTTGCTTTATGCCTCTAGCTTGAAAGAGAAATTAAACCTGCAAACACTGAAGGTACTGTCAAAACAAGACAACCGAAACAAGAAACAAGCTGCTTTTTAATTTCTATGGATTTTTCTCAAACTTTTTCAACTTGCTTTCTGTAAAATAACTGCAACAAGCTATATAACTTACTATTGATCTTAATTAAACTCCACAATATTGTGCAAGGAGTTGAAAATCAACGGACAAACTTGAACATAAGTAAAAAGACCAGAATCTGGAAGTAGAGAGTATTTAAGTACAAACACACTGGGAAGTATTTCAGCTTCTGTTCCAGTCTCGAGGGCTGAAATAGGGAGCCTTGCACTCAGCTGAGGGAGACCTCTCTTGGGAGATACATCTGTGATGTGTGGCTTTTCTTAAGTTAGCTCTCAGCACATACACAGGAGACAATTGGTAGCACGGTCATGGCTATTTATGTCAAGAAAGTATGAACTCAAAGAAATGCTCAGATATCAGTGATGCTGAACAAGCTATAAATTTAAATTGGCTCTGTACCAGACCAGTTAATAGTTGGCCATGAGTCAATCCCAAAAGCGGGCTTCAGTGTTTCCAGGTTAACTGGATGTCAGAGGAATTCAGATATTGCTTCTAGTTTTAATTTATGGTGAGCACTAGTGGAGTCCTAGTAGCTCTTTAGACTTGACTGGTGAAGAGAGAATAGATTTAGACGCTGAAGCAGGGTATCTGGGCTCTTTAAGTTCATCTAGTGTGCTGCTGGACACTTTACACAGACAAGGGCATCCTGAACTGCTCCTAAGCTCTTAATTTACAGTATGACAGAAGCTTTTGATATACTTAAAGTTGGCCATAAGTGAGGAGCTACTAAGTAAGATGGATTTTTAAGTGTTTGCTCTCAAGTTGCTTATTTGTACAGTCTCCATTGCCCTTGCTCTACTTGAAAGCCTCTGTTTCTGGAGTTTGTGTCAGTCTGTGGAAGTTGTTTGACACAGAGAATGCAGATGGCTTCCCTGTAGTACACCTTGAAAGAGGTTTCAAGAATGCTCCACACCCCCTTTTTTTTTTCTTCCCCCAAAACGTGATTATTTGGAACGCGGTATAGAGTATCACCCTTAGACAGATATGAATCTGTGCTCAGACAACACAAGAGGGTGTTGAAAATGGAAACATGCCCCAGTTTGAAATCCACTTATTGACAGGTGTAGAACTTTTTTCTCTACTGTGAGACTGGTCTGCAGGGCATCTAGAAAGGAGCACAGAAGGAAGGAACAGTAAATTCAGTTTCCCTAAGCGCAGACTGACCATCTGACCTAAAAGCTTGCTCACCATTAGGGCAATTATTAATGTAATGATGGTGTTGGATGCACAAATAATCCTATCTAGGTGCAAAAGCTGTAGTCTCCTCTTTCTTTCACAGCTGAAAGGGTCACACCTGACCATCTAGCTGGGGATAAAAAATGAGAGCAGTGTCGGGATTTTCTAGAGTGTGAATTATCTAATAGGTTTTTATGACTTTGCTTTTTTATGTACTGTTCTTCAGATATCAGCTTTTAGAGTTTTGGAAAATATCTGTAGAATCAGATCAGATCTTGCTCAGTTTCAGTTTGTATATTCTAGGTTGGCAGTTGTTCCTGAAGGCTCCATGATTGAGAGATGTGGTGTGTAGTCATCCCTCCCCTTGTCTTAGAGAGGCTGTTTCAGATGGACAACTGAATGGTAGTTTGCTTTGACTAAAATTCAGGAAATAGAAACTAGCTACTCCCTCAGTTTCAGTTTGTATATTCTAGGTTGGCAGTTGTTCCTGAAGGCTCCATGATTGAGAGATGTGGTGTGTAGTCATCCCTCCCCTTGTCTTAGAGAGGCTGTTTCAGATGGACAACTGAATGGTAGTTTGCTTTGACTAAAATTCAGGAAATAGAAACTATTTCTACAGCATAATGCTTAGTGGCTAATGTTTCATGACACTTAGCAATTCTTTAATGCTTATGTTTTTTTAGCAACTTGAATGACAATCTAAAGTTCATTGATCAGGCAAGGAAAAGGGACTTAGGAGCTACTTTTGATAGTTTTATAGTAATATTCCTGTTTCTTAAAACCATTAATTAAAAATGATACTATGATACTCAGTAGGTGATATGGCATCACTAGTATCAGTGAATCGAACAGAAGACAACATGATGTTTGCTGCAATATGTAAATGCAATTTGTAAATAACATTTTCTTTCACTCATGGGGCCAAGATTTGGAGTGAACAAAAAGAGGATTATTTTTATATCAGTAATTTTAGAGATGAAAGAAAAGACAAGGAGAAAAAAAAGACAAGTAAAGGACTTTGTATGTACATAGAAATCTAAAGAAATCTGAGTGGTGACGAAACGTTGGCAGGACTTCTCATGTAGCTTTTTATATTATTATTTATTTTTATTTTTTCATTGATCTCTGCAACAAAAGGGAGACTCTTTTGTTATTTACTAAAAAAAATATCTTTATGTTGCTTGCTTTAACTGTTATGTGGTCCCTAAGAAAACCCAGCAAGTGTGAAGGATGCTCATTCTTCCCGAGCTTCCTGAAGTATTCAAGAACAAATGAGTAGGTTATGACTTTCAAGCCTGAGCAGCCTGTGTCTGACGAGGACACAGAGAGCATATGCAATCTAAAGACTAGAAAAAAATAATAATCGGAGTTTCTGCCTGAGTAAGTCCTCTGGAGTTGTCCTAAGGAACAAATTATGCTTCTGTAATGTATGATTTAAACATGATACATGTCTTCAAATAGAGTAAGTCTAAGAAGTTCTTGTATCATAAATCAGTTGATTCAGGTAATGAAGAACAGAAATCCTACTTCCTAAATACTTACTCTCTTTAAATTTATGAAAATGTTAAAACATACAGTAATTCAGAACTATTCTATTCATTACAAATACTTACAGTCAGTATTTTCTCAAACACTCTTGATAGAGGTTTTGGTATTTTTCCCATAAGTTGCCTGCAAATGAACTCTCATGTAACTTCAAAAGGTAATTTTAAGTGGAAAATTATAGTTGACAGTTTCCATGACCATAACAATGTTTTAGTGGCATTTTTATTCAAAATTTGAACAAGTCTTGCAAGTAGGAAATGTATCCATCTTAGAGTTGGATAGAAGAACTGAAAGGAAAACTAACTGCTTGATTTTTATTTTTTAAGAATAAAATGCTGTTGGAATGATTGAAGTAATTATTTAAATATTATGATATCTCTCACCAGAAATGCAAAAATGTAAAGATGATATTCAAGACTGTATATTCCTTCTACAAATTTGAAATATTATGAAAAAGTTTTCTAAATCTAGTTAAGATCATTTGCATAGTTTTTTTTTCAGAGCACTTGGAAAACACTTGTCATAACATAAAAAAAAGGTTATAGGTTTGAACAAGAAAGGTCAGGAAGGATGAATGTATCTTTGAAGGTGTTTAGGTATAGGGAAGAAAGATCGTTGTCATAAAGGGTCAAACTGGTGATTTGCTAGACACGACATCCTGTCTCTGGTGTGCTGGGTATTGTCAGAGTGCTTCTATAATTCACCATATATATACATTGGTATATGTGTATCTGAAAGGATATTGTGAATGAGTTCTATAGGGACACCTGGAGGATATTACTTTGAGAAAAGAGTTTTTGTTATCTTTAAAAACACTTGATTTTTTTTCCACAGATCTAGTTGTGACCAATGTCATCCCCTTCTCTATGTACCATATATAAAATACGAACTTTCTGTTTCATGTAAAGCATTTGATTAGATATTTCAGTCTTCCTGATATATACCACTAACTTTAATGTTTCAAAGAACATGGAAAATTCTTAAACTAAGCATGATCTTATTTATTTAGCATATGGTAAATGTTAGTTCTAGGATGTAAGCTTGGATTCCAAAAATATTTCAATGTTATTGAAAGGAGATGGTCCCTTTCTGTAAGAGAAATCATAAATTTTCTTTTGTTTCTGAACATAGTTTTAAAGATCGGTGATAGAAAGCAACATATTCAAGGCAAAATATGACACGGTGGTTTCATTTCACTCTGTGATGACATAGTGGTGGGGGAAAAAAGCTTATCCTCAGCAGAAGATAATGACAAACTGCTTTTTAACCTATTTAATTTGTTGGATGTCAGATTGGTGTTTTGCTAGAAAACTTTATATTCTTTTATCTGAAGCTGGTCTTCCAGAAGAATCCTCTTTCTAGATGAGCTTACATGTTCAAACAAGTTCACTTGTCTATTTTATTTTTTTAAGGAATCTCAAAGATAGTGTGGCTCCCTGCCTTTGATATCTCATGCCTTATGGAGGAGGGGGGAAAAGAAGGAAAAACAAGAAAATGAGATATGGAGAAGATATTCCTTCTGAACTACTTTCTTCATGAAATAAGAAAGCAAAACCCAGAGATCCAACTACACTGATACTCTGCCTCTGACAGAGGCCAATATTGGATGCCAAGCCAGAGCAACCACACCTGATGTTTCCTACCTCTTTCTCCTTGCTTTCAGTGTGATCTGGAGAGGGAGACATCATATCCAGCTACAGCTATTGGTATTTGTCACTTTACCTTCAACTGAGCAGCAGGAAATTGCCTATGACAGTAAAAATATTCTCATACAACTGTTTTTCCCCACTCTAATCTATTCCTGTTTATGAGCCAGGGCAAAAATTGCTTAAGCTTTCCTTCTGCATTTTCCATTTTGACCAATCTGCTGATCCACACTCTGTCTCAAATGAACTGTTGATCATTTTCTTTGTCATTCTGCACCTTGCCATCCTTCAGGTAATTCCTACCCCATCTAAAAATATTCCTGTGCTAAACATCGTGCTGGACATGACTGGTTTTTTTTAAGCAGTGTCCGTATTTTTCTTTGTGCACTTCTCTATCCAGAGAGTATGTTTGCAGGAGCAGGATTGTCTCCTATTTTACCTGTAAGTGTTGGTGTAAAAAAGTCATGCTATTTTTTTGTCATTTGATGCTGCCACATTAATAGGAAAAGCTCTATAGAAGGTATAGAAAAATACTTCAGGATATAATAAGATTTCAACTGCCCCAAAATAAAAGGGCTAACGTAGTGCAGCTACTGTGGAAGTAGGTTGGAATAGCTTTGATAAATGAAGCCTAAATTATAAACTTTTGTGAATTAAAGAAAAAGAAGAATTAAGGAAAAATCAGAACCAGATCATGCAGGCAATTCTTGGGTAATGAATACACTCACTGAGACAAAAATGGGAACTGCTGAAGACTTGCTTAAAATACTCAGACACGCTGTGCTGCTAATCTTTTCCTGTCTTAAGTCAAAAGAGTGGAAATTGAAGGAGAAGCAACCATTAGTTAGCATTTCAAAGGAATGAGACAGGCCATATAATAAGGCCATAAAATCTAAAATATATAATGTTAGCATTGTCAGAAATTGTTTAGGTAGAAGGTGGACAAGTTGATGGCAATCTATAACATAGGGTTGCAGAAATACTAAGGGGGAAAAAAAAAAAGGAGCTGATAAATTCCACAGCTCAAACAAAATCAGGAAATCAACAGAAAGTAAATCTAATCCTAATAGCCTTGAAATAGAACGGAGAAAGGCAGTGGAGGGTAAAAGACAGTTATTGAATTAAAAAATCAGAATTAAGATGACAACATGATTCTATTCAGCAGTAAGAGGAGGCAGGAAAGAGAATGGAACTGCAGAACTGCACTGATGGATGTCCTGTGTGGCACTGAGCAGAGGGCATAAGTTAAAAAGAGAAGTAAGGATGGAAAATTAAACAGAACAATTGAAGTTACCTGATAAGAATATACAAATGTTCATAAAGCAGAAGCTTTTTGTACATTCAGCAGCCTGATGCAAAATTCATAAATGAGCTGTCACCCTTGCCCTCCTCCCTGTTATACAAGGAGGGTTATCTTGCAGCAGCTGAACCAAGAGGTTACAAAGATAACATTAATGTGGCCATGTTATCTTTCTGTTGTTGGAGAAAACATCATCACTCCATTAAAACAGAAAACCACCCCAACCCTCTATTTTACCTTTTATTTTTTTTTTTTTTCCCTGCAGCAACACAGCACTACGTTGGTAAATAAATGACACAATGGATATTAGAGGAGCTGTTCCCAGCTTTTCAGACTGGGCATTAGTAGCTGGAGAAGCAGTGAATGAAGGCTGTGCCTATGCCATGTCTTCCATCTTACTAAGGCAAAACATGGGCATTGGCTTCTGTATTCAGTTCCCTCAGTTCAGGGAAGTTTGTGCTGCCTTGTTCCTACTTGGCTTTTCTCTTTGATCAGCTTTGACATGAGAAGCAACGGTGAGAGTCTGTTTAGAAAAACACTTTCTAGACCCTGTGCTCCACAGGTTAACTCCCTTTACTTGTTCTGATGCTTGCACCGAAAGATTTTCATACCCATCCAGAGGAGGCAAAAATAGATTCTGTGTTTGGCATGTGCACAGATGATGTTTGGTTCAGTACAATTTCTTCAGGAAGAGAGGCAATCTGGCAGAATGATTTATGCAGATCCTTGGTGACTGAGCAAACGTATCCTCTTATTTCCCCCAATCCCCACCTTGAAATTGCATTGCTTATGTAAAAACACATCTAACTTTAGTACTTATTACTTTCTAAAGATGCTATTAAAATGGTAATGACTCTAGCAAGAAGAGGGGGAGGCAATTGGGATGGTGATGGTTTCTAGTGGTTAACACCTGTGTTTTCAAAAGTAGCTAATAAGAAGCTAAAGAACGAAGTGGAGTGAGACATCAAAAGAACACCAAATAAAACTGATAATGAATAACCTGGGAAGTAAATGATGGAAAGCAGCAAAACATGTAGAAATGGAACAGGGAAATTTGTCATTTTTGGATATAATATGTATTGACATAGCAAACCCTCAAATGATTATCATGAAGTAGAGCTCCTTACCAGTAGGGGAAAATAGCATCCTACCTAGAGAAATGGGAGCTAAATTTGGAAAAGATTTTGTAAAGTTCTGGAGCTGACTTTTCCTGTCTTCTATGGTATAGGGCCATACTTCCTTCCTCATAGCATCAAAGGAAGATACTGTCACTTGGAAATCGTTGTTGTCTTGCAAGAGATGGGAAGGATTACTCCTACAGCTCTCAAATCTAGGCTCTGTTCAGCTGCTGTGCAAAGCAACTTCCAGAAGGCTGGTCTGCTAAACAAACATACTGTTGCAATTAAAAAAAAAAAAAATTTTTTTTTTTTTTTTGGGT
>NW_015090774.1:1280488-1304986 GCF_001431845.1 Calidris pugnax
TGCTAAACAAAAATACTGTTTCAAATAAAAAAAAAAAAAATTTTTTTTTTTTGTCTGGGTGGTTTTATTTTTGGACCAAATTAATGCCATAAACTGTTTCATTTATAATCCTGGATTCATTTTAGTGAAATGGACCATCATGCTAATATGTGGAGATGTGCTGGGGGTTTTTTGCCTCTGGTTTGAGCAGCTATTACTACTGTGACTTGCCAGAAGAAACCTAAAGAAGGAAAAATATTTCACAGTCGTAGTTATTTATATCCTCACAGCACTAATGGGCTGTATGAGTGGACCTTGTAATTTTTTTTGTTCCCATCAGCACAAATCCAACTATTCTGCTTTGTTCAAGTGCTGTTGGTTCAGATAATGATTTAAGATTAAAAGGTTGGAAGCCCTTGATATTTATTTATTTCATAAAATAGAGCTTGTTGCCAGGCTGCAATCCTACACAACTGGCATTTTAGCACCTATCACCTTTGCAAATTACATAGTATAAATGTTGAAAAATGCTGTGGGAGAAGAATGCAGTAGATACACAGACCTTTGCAGACGGCATTTCAGGAAGAGGTGGGATCATAAAGTCTCTCAGGTAGGGTCTTATGATATAGCTGACTTCTGCCTGGTCAGTTTTATTTGGCTGGGTAACCTGAACACTTCCCAGTATCTCCAATCTGAATGTTACAGCTTCCTTACAAGCATTTCCCATCTGTATTACCCTTTTACAGATGAAGACGTAGGAGTGAATTCAGCCCAGGTGACAAAGGAAGCTGTGGGAGGGGAAGGGAACCCACACCTGAAGTGTTTGAGGCATGTGCTCTCAGCACCAAAGGGATTTTCCTCCTTGTTGTAAAGTGACTCCTAATGTTAGAATGGACAAGAACAGAAAGGGAATGAAATGGGAAATTTAGAGCTTATATGGGAGAGAGGCAACCCACAACTTTGGTAGGTACCTTCTTCAGCAGAGTAGGTAGACCATATCAATTGCACACAAAAAAAAAGCCATCACCAAGAAGTGTGTGGTTAGCCTTGGCAGTATAAAAAGTGTTCAGACAAAACTTCTCCTGGATAGATCAGACTGGAATTTTTAAAATGTACATAAGAGAAAACTGGTATTCCAGTAGAAACTAAAATAATAGCCTCTGTATTTCATTTCTGTCATCCTTCAAAGCTTGAAAATGGTAAGGAATTGCAGTATTTACATTTCCACTAAAGCTGAATGAAAACTGACTATTTCTAAGGAAGAATATCCACTACAGTAATATTGCTATAAAGTAATCAGTTGGAATTATAATTTTAGAATTTATAACCTAAACCCAAACAACCTGAATCCTTTCAATGTTCAATTTTTATGTTCATATTTTAATATCTCTGATGCTGATATTGTTCTAATTTTATGGGCTTGAGGGAATGCCTGCACTAGTTGGAATGTTTTCAGGAAATGGGGTTTTATTTTTAGATCAAATGAGTCTGATCCAGATAAAATCTAGACCTGAACTTGGCAATTAGCTGGTTTTGAGCAATGAATAGCACATCCAAGGAGAGAGATGAGTTGCATTTTTTATTTCACTTGTTACTCAATATGCAGGGATACGTCAGTGTGTGCAGTGTATTTTGTTTGTATTGATGTATTAGTTTGTGGAAAGTTGCAATATGTAGAAAGCATTGAATTGTGCAAATATCAGTTAGTGTTTTGGACATAGCAAGAGCATAATTAATTGCATATGCTTACTAGTAACTCATAGCAAAATTTTGTTAGTGGAGAAAAAGGAAGTGAAGTCCTGTGCCCTTTATGGGAAAGAGCTTGTCATTTTAGTCATTCTATACAGCATCTAGCACTAACCCTGATTGTGCCTCAGAGGCATATCTGTTAAATGATTTCCTTGTATTACATTAGTAATTTTGCTTTTCAACAGACTGTAGCTGATAGTAGTAAGGCGATAAAAAAGGTCTGTTTTAATTCTCAATCTTGTATTTGAATTATTTTAAAACTTGAATTATTTATGGGACTCCTCGGGCAAAAGGGATGTGGCAAGTGATGTCTATTTGGAGAAAGCAGTGACGTTCTCTTCCACATAATTCTTTCTTCCATATTTAAATGTCAGTGTAGGGGTGAGTGGTCATAAGTTACAATGAGCAAAGTGCACAAATGTTTCAGTGAAGTGTTGCTAGCTTTCATGTTCTACTGCCTTTAGGCCTTAAATCAGAGAATAATCTAGACTTAAATATTATCGGATTACTTTCATTTTCTGTTTCTAAACAAAAGGAAGGCAAATACAATTTAAAATGTTTCTTTCTTCCTGCTGAAATATTCTTTAGAAGAAACAGCAACTTGTTATCATATTAGTTCCTTGGGTCTGGAGAGGACAGTCAGTTTGGATTTTCAGGAATTAATGAGGCATTTTTTGCTTTTCAATTGTACATTTCTTTAAGAGCACAACATGGCATAATCAAGGTTACAATTTCTTGCTAAATAGAGTACTTAAAATAAGCAGAGGATGACATATCTCTAATATCAGGGCTTCAAAAAGCGAAGATTTTTTTTTTGGTGGAGAAAAAAAATCATTATCAAGATTTACTTATTTTAATGTAAGGTCTCTTTGCTATCAGGCCTTGTGTGTGGTGGGGTACACCTTTTTGTAAACTAATATGCTAGAAATAATGCTTTATACTGTGAAGTACTCTTAGAAGAAATAGATTATTTTTTTTTAAATAGTAAGAAATGCAGCAATGACACTTCTGTTCACAATCCCCTACAGAACATTTTTAAACCCCACAAGAAGGTGAAAAGCTGCATCCAATGGGCATGATTATGTTAAAAAAAATAGTTAAAAAAAGGCATCAAAGGAAAATCTAGCTAGAATCTCTGAAGTCAGAGATCATCATCTTGTTTTGAAGAGGAGACAATGTAATTTAGAAGTTAATCTAACCAGGTTAAAAAAAGCTTTTATGAGATCTGATGACACTGGTCAGCAGCTTTCACAGTGTTAGCATTGTAATTGACTGATAGGACTTTGTCTTCCAGGCACCAGGTCATATTATTAGTGCTGTATCATGCTATGCTGAAAATTTGTATTATCTCTGCTGCCGACCCTCAGACTCAAAGCAACATTTATACCTCAGTTTTTTAGGCAGGATAAATCAGGAGAAATTCTTCCAGCTGTTGAAAGGGATCTTGAAGTGATTTTATAGCTGAGCTCCAATCAGATAATGCTAATCTCTAAGGAGTACAATGATGCATTCACAGGAGAAAATATTAATATTGCAGTTCACCCCAGAGGTGATTGCATTTCAATTTGATAAATTGTTTGTTATCATCATCTTATCTATCAGGCTTTGAAAGTATTTTGGGGACTTTGGAAAGAATGAATCTCAATAGATGTGGTTTGTTGCCATTTATAGCAATATGCCAAATGGCATGTGCTCCATTAGACATAGTTAAAGAAGATTAATTACCATATTTGGTGTGTGTGTGTGTGTAGAAATTAAAACTTCTTTATTAGTTGTTTTGACTTCACTGGCTTGTTTTAGTGGTATGGTTCTGGAATAGGAATATGGCATTCCTGCAATAATGCCTCATCTTCTCCAGTGCAAGGTGTCTGAATCAGCTTCCATTGGCATCAGAGTAAATTAATGAACTTGCATCCTCTTAAAATAGCTGTAACAGTCAGCCTCAGGGGCTTGCTGTTGTGAAAATTTGATAATCATGCAAATTGAACCTTAAACTGAATGTTCTGTACTGGCATCAGCACACTTCAGAGTTAACTGCAGCTGTAACGCATAGAGCACTTAAAATATAACCAAGGCTGTACAAAACTCAAGTCTTTAGAGATTCTTTGAAAATGACACATGAAAAGTCGTCTTTAACCTTGAAAGTGGTAAACTGACATTTGAATGTAACAAAGTGCCTTAATACTCGGCTCTTAACTTATAAATTCTTTTTTTTATGTGTCTCTCTATGCATGTACACACACGAATAAGTAAACCTAAACTTCATTTATTTTTGTCAGTTGTTATGAATTGACATTTATACTGCCCCAAAGGGATTTGTTTTAGAAGGTATAATACTTAGTAATATACTTTCCTCCTTCCAGTGAAGTATTCTGCCTGAGTGTCTATAAGAGATAGATGCTGTGTCAGTTGCTTTACCAAAAGTGTTGGTTGAATTAAATTAATTTCAAAATGAGACTTTAAATCAGAAGCTATATACACAAAACATATTCAGCATCTCAAGGCCAGATGTCTTCTGCGGTTTTTAAAAATGTCTGTTCTCTAATGTAACTGATTTGGAAACTTTTGCCTATAATTGAGGCAGAAGTTTAAACCTGTGCTGATTAATCAACTTACGTTGCTTCAGTTACTGATTCAGTTTTGAACTGTTTTAAATGTAGTTTTTACCAGAGTGTTGGTTTCTATGGCTTTGCTTTAGGCAGTGTGTGGAAAATGGCTGCGATTACACTTAAGGACAGGCACAGTCAGCACAGCAATGCTCAGTCCTCATTCCCTGACAAACCTGGAGAGGGAGGGCTGCAGGGCGGTGCAGAGAAACTTGCTGCTTTTCTACATATCTGGATTTTCTGCTGTAGGAAACTAAAGTATATGTATCTTATCCTGGCATGCAGCTAGGCTGTGGTCAGGGTACGTGGTCCAGCACTGGGGCTGACGTAGCCAGTAAAACTCTGGGCTCTGAAATCGTGCATATTTCTTTTACTAGAGCAACCAAATTGTTTGACAGGCCTTAACGATAATGCCTGAGGCTTATAAATATCTGCTTGGACTGTTTGCTTTCCTACTGCTCTTGTCTGAGCTGTTAAAATGTTGTTTTAAAGAAGTGATTATAGTTCACTTAATATAGAAGCTCATATAAAAGTTGTCAGATATGGGGGGAACTTCTATAAAGCTTCTCTTTCGCAGATTTCTCAGGGAATTCAAATTGGCTTCCTTGTCTTTAAGCAGGGTTGAAAATAAACTATGGAAAGTTATGACACTTCATTTTTCACAAGCTTTTCCTATTTTTTCTGAACTTTACAGTGGCTTTTGTTTCGTATTTGGCAGTTGACAGGATGTTAGCCCCCCTATAGAAAATAACAAATATGTTCCTTACATGTGTGAGATGGCAGTGCTTCAGTATAGTGAAAAGTATCTGGAGTTGAGACCCTTCTCATATATAGTAACCAATTTCATTGCACATGCAACAGAGGTATAAACCCTTTTTCTAGAAGAGTTTTGTTTTTATAGAATCTGTTTATCTATTGTGTTCATATGTTACACTGATTAAGGCAAGACCCTAAACATCAAAGTAGCACTGATTGCATTCGCATAAACACAGCGGATGAGAGAAAGCAGCAGCACTGAAAAACCAGCAGTGGGGTGAACGGAGGTAAAAAAATATCTGCGAGAAGAGTGTAGGATGCAGAGTGCTGCAGGTTGGAACTTCTGGACAGGCCCAAGTTCACTTGTGGGAAATGACAGTGCGATGAAAAGTTCAGTCATCATTTCCATAGCTTGTCCCAGGGCTGCTGCTTCTGCCTCAAATCAGCTGAGGAGATTCTGCTGCATTTTTAAACTCACACAAGAGTCTAAATTTCAGAGCTACAGTGAGGCTTATGCTGCTTGCAGTATCACCTTTAAAAGTTTAAATATTGTTGTGGAAATGAGGTTATTGCCAGATTTTACATCGGTTAACCTATGTGACTAGAGGTAAAGGAACAGAGGCATGACAACTTCAATATTAGTAAGATTCTAGAGTGCATTTCGCACATGGATTAAACCCCCTGAGTGGTTTTGGAGTAGGATTGGCCCTGTGCTCTTTTCTGAGGGCATCCATAAGCAGAGAGAAGCAGTCTCCTATTTTGCTAGCACAAACTGCTTGGCCAGAGCTGTTATAAGTCTCCTATTTTGCTAGCACAAACTGCTTGTCTATTTGCTTTGTACTTTTTTTAAAGTACTTTTTCTTCTTTTGTGCAGTGTAAACACACAATCTTTATGGAATGACTTCAAAGCAGTGACGCTAGATCTTTTGCACATGTAGCTCATCAACTTCTGCTCTCCTTAAGTCTGGGTTTGGCCCCTGGCCCTTTTTTGCAGCACGAACCGCGGGCGCCTTGAAACCCCGGCTGGTCACTAGAGGGCGCTACCATTATATGGTGGAAACAGATCACACCGAGGGCTGAGCGTCTCGGCGCCCTGACGGTCTGCCACGTCACGGGGACGTGAAGCCTGACTCTGTATTGTTACTAGAAAGTGTTGCATTTGAGGGTTTAGATTTCAGTTTTAAATCCACGAATGAAAGGTAAATTATGTCTGGCATTAGGTTGCTGTTAAGGATGGTGATACCCTCTGTTGAATGCCTAAAGTCAGTTTTCCTGCATATTTTCAGTTGATGGCTATTTTAGTTATTTTCTTAAAGTTAATTCCAAAGAATGCCCTGCTGTCACTTTCAAGATATGAAATTGAAAAGGAATAATAATTCCTACTCCTGACTATTGCTACTTCATTCACTGACACCTTAGAATAACCACTACTCGTCTAATCAAATGCTGCTTGACCTGTAAACTTAGCTTTTAGCCCCACATGAGGCAAGAGCTGAAAACAAACACGTCGGATCTACTCACTGAGGTTTTTTTTTAAAAAAATTTCTTTATGAAACTGTCTCTAAATGGAGTAATATATTCTGAAAATAACTTTAATTAGTATTTAGAAGAAATAACACATGCTTGAGCATTCTAGGGCTATTTTGACTGAGAAGAAATAGTAATTTTTCTTTTGGAAACCATGAGAGTTGCTTTGGGTGTGAGAAAAAAATAGTCTTTCTGTCACTGAGAATAGTAGCTGATTGGATCTCAGATAAGAAATGCAATGTGTGCTTAATAATCTTCTGAAAAAGAGAACATATTGGGGGCCAAATGTTTGTGTAAAATAGATAGAATATACTCTTTGTATGAAGTAAATCCTTGTTTCCCATAAGCATGGACAGCTGTGAGTGTGGGTTTAATTCCCCTCCACCTCCAGGCTCTAACCCCTGAAAATATTGCTATGCATAAAGCCTTCATGAACAAACCTAATACAAAATGATACCCTGAATAATTAAATGGAAATTTGAAACAAAACAGATAAGAGTTCAGTGGAGGTCCGCTATATTTAAAATATGATTAAATTAACTGTGAAGATACCTGATTATTTTTTTCAGTTTCCCAGAAAGCAAATTGCCTTTGAAATAATCTTTGCATATTAATTTTGTCCATCTGAACATTAATACCTACTTCTGCTTTGGTATCTGGAATGCCATAAGAATGGTTCTTATCAACAGCTCAGCTCAAAGTCGTTATCAGAATAGAAACAGTAGATAGAAAGCAGAACCAAACCTTGACTACCCATGGTCTTAAAGGATTGGTACAGGAGAGGTACTTGGCCATATTTCATCCAAGAAATGAAATATATTGCAGGCTACTGGTAGGGCATTAAGTGCATAATGGGCTTTTATTTTTAGTCTACTTTATTTTGCTAGGCTAACACACAGCTGAACAAAAGAAGTTGAACTATATAGTAATATAATACTGAAATCATAGAATCATAGAATGGTTTGGGTTGGAAGGGACCTTTAAGATCATCGAGTTCCAACCCCCCTGCCATGGGCAGGGACACCTCCCACCAGACCAGGTTGCTCAAAGCCCCATCCAGCCTGGCCTTGAACACTTCCAGGGATGGGGCATCCACAACTTCCCTGGGCAGCGTGTTCCAGTGCTTCACCACCCTCACAGTAAAGAATTTCTTCCTAGTATCTAATCTAAATCTCCCCTCTTTCAGTTTAAAACCGTTGCCCCTTGTCCTGTCACTGCATTTCCTGACAATGAGTCCCTCTCCGGCTCTCCTGTAGGCTCCCTTCAGATATTGAAAGGCTGCCATAAGGTGTCCCTGGAGCCTTCTCTTCTCCAGGTTGAACAACCCCAGCTCTCTCAGCCTGCCCTCACAGGGGAGGTGCTCCAGCCCTCTGGTCATCTTCATGGCCCTCCACTGGACCCGTTCCATAATGTCCAAAAACAAAGAAAAGATCTGGAGTTATAGTCATGATTGTTCAACCTCAATTAATTTTAGCCAATCAAGGTGACAGGGCAAGTACAGTGCTATCTGAGAAGATATTCTGGATATAATTTAAAAACATCATTTGGTACTGTTCCGCTACAACTGCAATGTTGGATTCAGAGGTTTATGTGAAGACTTGATGCTGATTCAATGGCTGCTGATGCCAATGATATACATGAATTTGCTACACTATTTTATATGATCTAAATAAGATCTACTCTGTATAGTGAGTGGAGTGCTGTATTGTTAAGGCAGCAAAAATACAAAAATATAATTTTAAATTATAAAAGATATAATTATAAATTACAAAAATGTAATTGTAAAGAAATACTTGATATTTGATTCATTAAGGCTATATATTTTAAAAGAAGGCCAACATTTAAAGCGACCGTTTAATCACTGTCATGTACCACTAAAAGAACCCTTTATTATGTGTGTTTGAACAAATGATCTCTAAATGAGAATGTCCCTAAGTAAAGCAAAAGAAGGTATTAAGACCTCAGTTAGCTGACATGCAGTTTCTTAAATATACTGTACCATTCTTCAAACTGATGTTAAAGCATGGCTGCAGTTTTCATCACTCTAGGTGTGTTGTTTTGAGGTAACTCCATTTTGTCATATAGAAAGAATTCTGTCTCTAAGCTTGTATGGTGCCTAAGCTCTAGCTATCACTAGGGGAGTGCTAAATGGAGACAAGTCAAATGGAGAATGAAGTGAATCACCCTCCTGAATGTCTTGCCTGGAAAAGTGAAAAAACTCAGTGGGTACAAAAAAGCGAACAATCAAAAAAAGAGTCCCCAAATACTGACCTTCCAAATATCCTGTAGCATGTGCAAAAAGCAGTTTTGAAGACAAGGTGACTAAGTAATAAAGAGTAAGGTACAGTCATCTAGAAAATGGTAGTCTTTTCTAACATGACACCTCTGTCAACACAACACATATCTGTAGCAATAGAGGGAAGAAGTTTCAAACACAAGATTTTCCATATGGAAATATGCATGCATTTTTAATGTCCGCATCTTCACTGCTGCATTTTTAGGAAAAGAGTTAAAAGTTGGACTTCTAAGCCTTGCTCATGTAATTCCCTGCAGGGAACTTCCTGAGTACCTTTCTCCTTTCTGTTCAGGACAGGATTTTCAAGGAAGAGAGCCATCAGCTTTCCTCTTTACCTGGGTCACTGGGGAATTATCTGCTGCCTTGCATCGCATCCACACTTCACCATGCCCGAAGGGAATGCTGAGAAAAGGAGCTATATTCCCATTTTGCTGGTACAGTATTTTATTCCTACCTTTTTGAAGGGGTTTTCAGTGTAATGAATCCCAAAAACAATGTCAGCAAGTCTTGTGAGAAGGTTTCTAAAGCTTCCGACTTTTTCTCCCTGCCTAAAAGACACCATGCTGAGTAGGGAGATTAGTAGGTTTGTATTTGTTGTAGATAGTGAATTAAGATAGAAGGTAATCTTATCTCTGAATATTTTCATAGATATTCAGTATTACTGGTATTTAATTCTTTATCACAGAGAGATTTATTAGCAGTTTCTTGTTGCCAGGACAACAGAAACGGTCTGTAGAATACAGAATTTGGGAGGCTGGTCACACTTTGCCTCTTTGGATTCATGTAAGAGAGAATGAAATGCATACCCACTTGGAATATGCATTATTCCAACTACATGGGACTATTATCTTGTACACTAAATTACCAAAGCTCTTTTCCTGTGTGATTTCTTATAAGCTGTAACCTTAAATTATGTGCATTCTGGTTGCTACTGCACAGTAGGATCAGTTTCTAGCAGATAAATATTTTTCCTGTCTCAGAAGACAATTTTGAAAGTTGTTTGTCCCCTGCTCTTTTTATTCTATTATGTTATGTTTGTTGGAAATGGCTTTTCACTCCCTGATGATTGCTTGTCACATAAGTCATAACAAGGGATGTGGATGAAAATGGCAGAATGAGAAAAGCTGCATTTCAATTGCTTTTTGTAGTGTTCTGCAAAACTGGCCTGCCACCTCTTCCTGATTTATGGTAAGGCTGGTTCAGTATAAACTGATTTGAAGAAGTTTGGAAAGTCTCTGAATTTTAAATTTTTCTGATTAATGTATATGTTTCGAACTCTAATCCAGATCCCATTGAAGTCTATGGCAATGCTGCCATCAATTCCTATGGTGCAGAAGTGGACTTATAATGAGCTATTTAACATTTCACTTATCTAAATTGTCACAGCTTGAAAGCTGTAGTAAAAGACTGGTGGGGTTTTGGAGTGACTTGAAGGGCCTGTAAATGTAATCAAAGAGACCAAATTGTGTGTGAGAAGCTGTTTCATCTCAATCTCTTTCATCTACGGAAACCTGATAGAAAATGCTTAGTAGATTCTGGCATACAAAAATGCATAGTCAAATGCAGTATTTTGAATGACTCTTCAGAACAAAACCAGACAGATGAATAGTTTTACAGCTGAGCAGCTGTAATTCAGTAGTTTTAACTTCTTCATGTTCTGTCACAAAACTGTGGAGAATGTCTTGTTTGTAAACCATATCTAACTTGGTTTTCTTATCTATATAATAATGGACCCATACTTATCTTTCTTGAAGATCTGAAAATACATGCTCTAATATTTTTGCAGTGTTTCAGAAGAGTGATGATAAATAAGATAGGGCATGAAAGCTAATATTATGGCATCTTATGTGTTTAATATAAAAATTTATCTCATACCTCTGATCTTAATGTGTTATTCAGAATTACATAGAATTACATAACACCTGTTCTCAAATGGAAGAGGTTGGATTGTTGTGGGTGGTTTCTTTTTTTTTCCTCTCTTCTCTTTTCAGGAGCTTCTCTCAGATAGTAAAATAATTTTACTAAATACATCAAAAGAAATACCGGTTCAAAAGAACAAATACATGGATTTTTTAAATTTTTTTTTAAAAGCAAACTGACCAACAAACTAAAAAACTCCTGATAAAATATGGAACAAATTGTGATGGTTATGTTAGGTACATTATGAAACAAGTGTGACTTCATCTTCTTTTGAAAAGATGTAATTATAGAGACTATAATAATAAAAGCACAAATGCATATACTGTGTATGTTACCACAGAATGTCAGCAAATGATCTGCAGCAAGGAGGGAGGAGGTGCTGTGTACATGATGTAGATCTGACCTTGGACTTACCAGCAGTTGTAAGCAAAAAAGAATAGCTTTCACATGTAAACTTATATAATGTTTTACCTTGAATATTGGGATTCTGAAAACCAGTTCAGAACTAGTACAGCAGTAATAATCAAAGCTTGGCCAGACCACAGCACGCCTCTTCAACCCCAGTTGAAGATTGAATTGTGGAGGACCTAAAGTTTTATATGCTGGCGCTGCTACAGAATTTCTTTTTTTTTTATTAATAATGAATGAGATGTCAATGAATGAATCATCCAGAATATAATTCAGCATCTTCAGGCTTTGCCATGTCTTCTTTTCTGTTACTGAGTATAAATGTGTTGACCATGATTGTTTGTGTTGAATTGAAGCATCTGTGGTGTGTTTGTAAAATAATGGATAAGTCATCCCTCTCCCCTTTTTTTTCTTTGTTCTGAGATTTCAGGCTAAGTTTCTTTGATAGTTTGTTTCCCTTTACTCAGACATGGTGTAGCACAGTAATTCTAGCACCAGGTCTCTTGGCAGATAGACTACCTTTCTTCTCAAGATTTTGCCCACAGTTAATTTAAAATGTTGATTGCCAAAATTCAATTCTTAAATTAAGGTTGTCTTCTGTGGAAAAGATTTCTTAGGAAGACTCTGCCATGACAAAGCTAAAATTCTAAGACTGCCTCTAGGGTGTAGAGGCACTATATGAGTGTGTGTGTGTGTGTATATATGTTTATTTTGGGTATATATATATATGTTTATTTTTTTGTTTACCATTGGTGACTTGTTTGCAAAATGAATGCGCACATGGAATGAGAATTTTAAAATATGAATCATACGGTTATGCCTGTAGTAATGTGTACTGAACGAAATCTGTTTGGAGACCTTACTCTGTGGTGGCAGTACTATGAGGTAAATTCCTGTGTCCAAGAAAACTGAAAAGGGGGAAGAAGAGATATTTTTCCTGAATGACAAATCTTTCCATTTCCCACTAGTCCTCATAAAGGCCAATTGTAGTTTCAATGGAGAAAACTGTTTTGAAAAATTTTGAATGTATTTTTCTATTATTGACGCCTTTTTCTATGTGAAAGAACAGCCAACCTTTTTGGGAGACCAGTATGAATAAACTATTTGATAGGAAATTGATTTATGTAGGAAATCATCTAGAAAAGCAGCAAATTTAACTTTTAAGTGCTTATGAACCTACACAGGGAAGTAATGAGTAAGATTTATACTGTAAGATGAATGAGAAATGTTAAGATCATGGGAGACTGTAAATCAGAATCTGATCACATCTTGTATGAGAAAGATAATATAAGGAAACTATTCTTCATCAGATTGAAAAGTTTGAGCATTGTAGTGATTTATTTTATGAAACTGATAAAGGGTAAGCAAGAGGAAACATAGCTCTCAAATTTAGAATGGTAAGCTGAAGGGAAATTGACAATGATTCCTTAAAAGCTTGGAATCCCTGAGGTTGGTGGGTCAAATGTAGTCTGAATTTGAGTGACTGCAGTGCTCTTATAACAGAAACGGCAAAAGCCCAGGCAGTTGAGTTAACCTTAAGGTTCAGAAAAATTAGATGCACGTTCCTATGGACACTTTATTCTGAATAAAGACAAAGCCACAAACAACTAAGAAAAGTGGTTTTAGATAGCATTTTTTTGCTTATGTGTCTATATTCTTAAAGTAATGAGTAAGCATATTGGAGACTCCCCTGATATATGTAACTGTAAAACCAAGGAAAGCAGAACTGTATCACAGAGTTAAAGAAGAAAGGTAAGTATGGCAATATGGGGATAAACTCCTTCAGGATGATTTTATCATTAGCGATGTGGAACTGGGCAAATAGAACAATTAAAACACAATGAGGTAAATTTCATTTTTTTACGATGTTCATATATTTATACACACACGTGTCTAAATATACATGTGTGTACATGCATATCTCCCAGGCCCTGCACACTTGCATTTGTATTTATACACATATTTCCCTGCTCCTGGTTGCATGGTAATGTTACTCAAAATATCTTCTAATATATCAACAAAGTTACAAATGTCTATCAGTGACTCACGTGGATTATTTAGTTTGTCTTATCAGACCAAAATCCTGTGAGTGTTCTGCTGAGAGAAGAATCAAGTGCATCTTAAAACTTGCATTTCCAATTGCTAATCAGAATTGTAGGCAGTTCCAAAGCCTCTTGAAGTGAATACAAATATTTTTTCCCAAAGTTACTTAGGATCTGACCCGTAAGGATTCTACAGCGCGGCATGATATATCAATTTTTGCAAAAAGGGAGACGGAAGGTGTCATAAACCTGCCTCTGACCCATGGGATTTTGAGCTTCAGAAATAATATGTAATGTTAATAACATAGTGCGGGAGAGCAAGCAGTAAAAAAGAAAAATGACTTACTGTTTTGCAGAATAAAAGTATGCTCACTGCCAGTTCATAAGTTTACAAGTAAGTTGTATTTTGTGCTAACACTGTTTTAAAAAAAACAGCAAACATATTGTCAGCATGTCTGTGTGAGCAAATTGATTCCTTAAGGCAGTTTTCCAGTTGAAGATACACTTTCCCTAGCTGAGGCTGGCAGTATTTGCAGACTGCCCGACTTCTAGCCACCCTACTGTTAAGAATGGTTTGGCTTTTAAATTTTGTCTAATGACTAATACTCAAATTTACTGTTATCTTTTCAACCCCTTCTGTTGGGCTAAATATAATAAAATCAATAGGTCAGATTGAATAAAAAGCAGCTGAGAACCTAGTCTTCCAAAACAAGTTTTGTGTGTATACGCACATTTGTATATTTTGTGTATATGTAGGTATTGTATATAATATATAACTGTTCCTATGTGTTATATTTTAAATTAATGCTGTCAGTATTTTCCTACTGTTTATTACTCTATGCAGCAAAATTTGTCCCTAGTGATCAACCACTATGCTAACTAAAACTGGTTATCTAATGAAAGTGATCTCAGAAATTTGAAGCCAAATTTTTCTTCAGAATAATTAGGAATACTTTGATCTTAATAACAGAGAAGTCTTTTTCCCCATAATAAATGTCCCGCATTGATAATCAGTATAGTAGAAGGAAGAAATGTATGTCACCAGAAGTTTGGTGGGTGTTTTATTCGCTTTCTCTGTGGTGTTTTTTTGTGGTTGTGTGTTTTGGTTTTGTTTGCACAGCTCAAGGCTTTCTCAGTTTCTTACTCTGCCCCTGCCAGTGAGTAGGCTGGAGCATTATTTTTTTTTTTTAAAGCTTAAGCCAAGTGATGCAAAGACAATCACTCGCCATGTCCCACAAACAGACTGATGCCCAGCCAGCCTGTGAGCAACTGCTACTTTGGAAGGACAAACCCCAAGTTTTTATTGTTGACCATGATATTATATGGTATGAAATACCCCTTTGGTTAATTTGAGTCGTCTGTCCCAGCTCTATCCCCTCCCAGCTTCTTATCCACCCCCAGCCCTACTCACTGGGCAGGGGCAGAGTAAGAAACTGAGAAAGCCTTGAGCTGTGCAAGCATCGCTCAGCAATAGCCCAAACATTGCAGTTACCAACACTGTTTTATTTCAAAACACATCACCATACTGGCTTCTATGAAGAAAATTAACTCTATCTGGTCAGAGGCAGTCCAGCTCTCATCTATTCTTATCCACTGTGGACATGTATAATGATGATTTCTTAGCAGCATTTCCCTATTAATTATTTTCTCTCAAATAGTTTTCCTGTTCACAAATTTGTTTTGGAGGTGCATTTTATCTCTGAATTATTTTGTTGCATGTAAAAATCCTTCTCAGATAGACAGACCAGAATAATGCTCCACCTGAATGCATATAAAAAAAACCAACCAAACAACACACTTGCAGTGTTTTCATTAACTGTGTGTGCTTCCAGTTTTTGCTGTCTCCATTGACATTGAACTTGATACTGTTCTAAACTCCTACACTGAAGCCCTGGTTGTTTTTTCTTCCCAAGTTTGATGTAGTACATTTAAGTTCAAGCAGTATGACTCAGGAGTTCATATTACTTTGTTTATTATGTATTACCTTGTGTTTGTCAAATCTGTATTTAATCTTTTACCTTTTTCTTTTTGCCTATATTTTCGTATTGAACTTGGACTATTCATAGAAAGTGGATGCATAAATGCTATGAAAATATATAAAGTAACTTTGATTTTTACATGTGAGAATATTCACCTATCTAGACAATAATTAGTGAACTCATTAGGATGTGTTTAGGAAAGTCTACTGCAGTAGACTAATAGTGTAATGATCTTCTGTGGATTCTATTGTACTGCTTCCTTGTGCAACTGGTAGGGCCAAAAGCACCTGCATTTCATGGTCTTTTAAGCATGTAGCAAAAAAGTTCATTTTTTTTCACTGAAAATGGGGGTTCCTAGAAAATCTTTACCTGCATTTTGTAAACATAATTGTCCTACATAGAACTGGTGGAGCGATGATGTGAAAATCTGTTTGCAGATATGACCTGGTTTTCTGTGTAGGGCTGCTTTCATGGGTGTCTGGGTAATTGTATTGAAGAAGTAGTACCATGGTTTCCCCTCTTCCAGGCTGACTCACTCGGTGCTGTCTCGGCTGGGGACTGAAGGGCAATGCTGCAGCTTCTTCCTAGGAAGCTAGGAATTGGTACAAAATACCAACTTTTGAAAGAAAAGTGGGAAACATCATATATCCAGGACATCAGGAAGTCTTCAGTGTATTTCTTCACACAGGCTCTGTATGGGAGTTTTCCATTACTGATCCTTGTTTACAGAGCCTGGAGAGTTAAAATCCCAGATTTGGTGGACCAGTAACTGGAAGAATTGTTGAAGTAGTATAAATTTGTATTTCCCCATTTTTAAATGCCTTTATTTCTGATAAAGTCTTACTGCTCGTACACAGAACAAACAATGTAGTAAAAGACTTCAGCTTTATCTTTGAAAGGTCCTCCTTCTGAAGACTTTGCCTTATGCTTGTACACTGTGCTCTACATATGCAATAGCCTGTTAAAGTTTCTACTAATGGGTTTTCTCCTGAAATTTTTCTTTGGATTAATAATAGTCCACAGGTGTTTTAGTGCTGGTATATTATATTACAACTCTCTCTATATGTTTGCAAATCTTACCCTTGATTTTCCATAGGCTCTTCATTTGTCTGGAGAGAAAACACTTCACTCTTACTGCAGTTGCTCACAACGTCCGTGTCCTGTTTGGACATCTACTTACCACTGATATATCATAGCAACTCCTTATTGAGGAAAAACTCTGCATATGCAGGATTAAATTTAAGTATGCACTGAAAGCCAAAAGATACTGAAGAATGTGTTTAGAGCTAACTTTGAACTTGCCTGATTCAGCAAGTTCTTAAATAGTAATATTCTCACATTGCTGGTCAGAGGTCATATCATTTATTTATATAAGTCCTCTGTCATTTTCAGTTACAAAGTTTGCTGATACAAAAAGATGTAGTATTCATAGACTATATATGAACAGCTCTGCCTTCAGAGCTTCTCATAGTCTGGATTTTCTACTGTAGCATATTTGGTGCTCTGTCACGGCAGTTACCTCAAATAAGCAAGATGTTGATTTACATTATTGTCTTTTCTCAATTATTCACTGTATCTTCTTCAAAAAAACTCACTCCAGTTTTGATTATCTGTAGCTCTTTCTGTAACACAAAAAGGTGAAATAAGCACTTAACATTAAGCAGCAGTTACTGTTACAAAACACCCTCAATTATAAATTGCCTGTGTCCAGAGAAATGTATGTCAACAGTTCTGTGCTGATGTTGCAAGAGAAAATCCTGTTGAGGATACTGTTGGCTTCCACAGCATTGTCTTAGTTGTAAATTCAGCTGTCTGTTATGAAGATAGAGAGAGACCTGGGGATAGTTTATGTTTTCTTTGCCTTCCATTTTAGTGATTTACAGTATACTAACCTCATACATAGATCAGGGAAGCGGTGATCCATATTTAGTTTCAGAAATGCAAGGGATTATGTGAGATGCAGGGACTGGGGTAATAGGGTCACAAAGTCTGTATGGAAGACATTTTGTTGTATGGGGTGTGAGGGTGGTTAGTTGCCGGATGGTGCTAATTACCAAGATTGAATTTCTTGTGTGGTTAAGACACTGCTGTTCCAAGACTGTTTAGCAGGTCAGAACCTCGTTTTTCCCCTTCAATCAGATAGAAAGAGTGATGTGCACCTGTGGCCAGGTCATATGAAATGGGAACATTATCCTTCCATGACCAGAGATAATGCTAAGAGTGGTAAAAGTCCCTTTAGTGTTCTTTTGCACGTACTGCTCCAACTTCCAACCCATGTATTGCTGGATAAATTCACATCTGAGATTCTGCAGGCCAGATGTGGCCAATCACGTATTTTACATAGTATTACAGACAAATTTTCTTTCCAACCTCCAACATGTAAAAAGCATTACTGTTGCAAATTCCATTGCAGATGATGTAGCGCGCTTGCTCCTCACAAGCATTCACTCTGATGACATATGGAAGTTACTGCAACTTCTGGAGGAAAAAAACACCACAAAAGTCCCGTGCATGACACCTTGAAGATCAGGGAATAAAGAGGGGAGAGGATTTCTGAAAAAGGGTTTGATACAGAGTATTCTCTGAGGCCTTTTCAGACAGCCTATAAACTAGGATGGAATGCAACCCTGTTTGACCAATGTGGTTGAAGTAGTCTCCCGGCATTATTCACAGACAGCCTGGACTGATAGTTAGGTGTGTTCAGAGCACAGATTCTTGCACGTGCATAACATTAATTGTTTCCTTCTGATAGCAGAAAATGGAACAGCAGTTTTGGCTATTATTTTGCAAGTAAGTGTGCTGGAAAGATGAATACAAACCAATTACAAATATGCCATTCTTAAGGTGGTTCTTGTCTGAAGGCCTTGCCAGCTCTGTAATTGCTCTCAGACTAATCAATTATACAAATTCTCTTTGTACAAGTCAGAACAAACTGCTAACCTGATTTCCTGTATATTGTCCTTTTGTATTTTCATAAAGCTTTTAGTTTAATTAATTCTTAGATGAACATAACTTTACAAGCACAGTGAATGCTTTCTGGAAAGCGATCATTAATTATTATAACGTATGACCTCAAGCATAGCTTCTGTCTTAAAAATATGCTTTTATATTAATCAATAATTAACATTACCTTGCACTTCATTCTACGTTTAAGAAGTTATCCTTTTTACTTGCTGTTTGTAAAAGGCAAATAAAATACTTATGAGCTTCTCATAGTACCTTCTTCCAAAGCTGTGAATGTCAGAAATAGATGATGAGAAGTTAAAGATATAGTCTGTGATTATTTAGGTGTGTGGGAGATAGTTTTTGAGGCAAAACATTCTTCTTATATCAGCGTGAATACCTATGAATCATGCTATGCACCAGACTGCAAATTTTAGTGACAGAGCACCTATGCAGGTTAGTTTGTATGCTTCTCCCACGCCCTTAATGAGTTGAGCAGTCAAACCCAGTTTGATCACCAGTCTGAAAACTGGTCATTTAGCATTATGGCTGCAAACATTGGATTGTTCTGGAATTAAAAGAAATACAGAAGCACATTCTTCTGAGAACTTACATAGACATATGGATATGTATGTACGTCTGTGTACCATCTGTCTTTCTGGGGCTAGTATGCAATCTACTGCCATGCTGTTTCTTACTGTGTGACCTTCACAATGTCTCTTAAGGTATCTCCTCTCAGCTTCCTTAATTTTTAATAGAGATACAGATACCTGCCTACATTATGTATAAGTTGCGCCTTCCTTTGCAATGTATTTTAAGACTACTGGATGAATAGGTTTAATTGAAAAGAAAAACAACTAATTTTTTCTATCTTCCATCTTGATTGAAATCCTCTGGACTTCAGATAAAGCTGAAATACAATAGAATAAATAGCACTAGAAGCACAGACCGCTTATTTGTATTATGTTGCCAGTTTTGTGTTAGCTTAAAAGTCACAAAAGAATCTTGCATGTGTTTCACTAGCTACAGAGACAGTAGAGAATTTTTCTGTGTGATGAAGCTTTTTTAAATTTTTAAAGATTTTTTTTTTTATTAAGGAATCTTATTTCTTAAAAACTGTTCATGGGAAAATGTTTGGTTTTTTTTTTTTAACAAATCTAATTTACTTGAAAAAATGTGAAGACTTTTTTATTAAAATTTCATAGCGAAACTGGTTGGTTTTAATTCAAAATGATATGTGGAATTTTAGTCACTTTATTCTACAAATGCTGAGCTATTTAAATGGTTGTTTCTGGAGTGACAGAAGTTTGCATTTCAGCTCTGCAGCCTTGATGTCTGAACTAAGAGGTTTCCTATAGTCAAATGTAACTCTAGGTTAGGTACAGTGAGAGTGGTTGGTTTCTGAGAGATTTTAATGTAAAACAGGTGCTGTCTGCAGAAATGGTCACTTTTTAAAGTTTGTATTGCACATGTTGATAATTCAGATTCCCAGATAAACACAAGCTTACTAGCTGAAATATATTTTATCCTGGTACAATATCCAGGTGTCTCATGAAAATGGTATTAGTAGTGAATACTCTTGCAGTCTTCAATGAAACAAGCTCCCCTCAGTGGATTTCCTCCCATGTGAAACTCAACGACCACAAACTTGTGTGCATATTAATGTATGGACCTCCAAGAAGAGGGCATTATGATGTTTGGACACAGGGTATTTCATGAAAGTGAAATCAAGAAGCATGAAACATTACTACCATTATAATGAAAATATTTAAATTTGATTTCATAGATTAAAGAGAAATGTTTACTATGGACATGAACTCAGGTCTTCTAGCATCTTTGTTTTACTACACTTTTGTGAACATGTAATTAAACTGAAAAGACCAATTCAAGTGTTTAAAACAGCTACCCAGACTTTTTGATGAAGTAACAAGCATAGCTAACTTCAGGCTAGTCACCAAACTTGTTTTTAAAAAGCCAAAACATTGTCCATGATTGTTAACCTGGGATAGGATATGAAAGGGTACCTTGAGAGCTCACAACTTCATGGTAGAAACTAGCATACAGTGCTATTGGATGAGTGCTAGTGTGAGAGACAAAACAGGTTTTGCTTGTTTGAATTTCTTACTACTGTCTTTATATGACTGTATTATATTACACTTCTGAAACTGGTCTTCTTTTTCAATGGTTGAAAAATCCCCTATGGAATTAATTTAACTCTGTTCTTTTAGAAAATAAATTTGTTAGGACAGGAGAGAATTTCTTTAAATTAATCCAGGGGGCTTTTCCTGAACTAGGAAAAGTGTGTGTGCCACAGTGGTATGTGCTATGTAATCCCTCCTTAGGTTCATTAAAACAGATTCAGTAACCATCAGCCTTAATTCTAAATCATATTTTAATCTTTACAGCATTGTAAAAATACCCATGAGGTTTTTGAATGTGTTTCAAGCCACAATGAATCTGAATCATGAAGTGGAACTACAAAGATTTGTTCTTGCTTCTTGACCCACATTGTTGCACATAATAAAATAATTCCCATTATATTTCTCAGATTATTTCTTCATTGCACTAAATGAAAGTGCATATAGTCAGGGAGTAGCTCCAGAAAGCTGTAAGTATTTTTAGTTTTAGCATTTTAGCTCCTCTTTGCCATTGAAGATACCAAACCATTTTGGAGGAGGCACTGAAGGGGACTGAAAGAGAAATTAGTTACTATATAAACTAGAGACTGAAAAACAACATGCTGCTTCCCCCCTTTATTACATTTTTCCTGCAACATATACCATTTGGGAAGTTATGTGAGTGGAAGCCCAAAGTGTGTATCCTCTCTCCCTGCCCATCAGTTCTGTCTCATAATTCTCTTGGCTTGGAGTATTCTTTCCTCTTAGATAATAGTGTTTATATTGTCAGTGAGCACAGGTTGCCCTTTAATCTTAGGCATGGCTGTACTCCCTTATTTCTGTAATGTAAAAAATGTTCATTCTTAAGTATTTATTATTAGAATTAGCGATTGCTTGAGTGGACTCATTGTTCATGTCAAGATTTGCTTACGCCTAGGTCTCTGGACTATACATCATTGATGTTATTTTAAATGTAACTTTTGCTGTCATAATTTGATGGGACTTTCCCTGTTTATGCCGTTTCATAGGTTAGCCAGGGCTAAAAAGTTATGGAGGTAGTTAAAAAAAAAAAGCGTTCTTCAATCAGGTTAGTAAGTGAAAAGAAAAGATTTGGTACAATGTTTATAAACAAACTAAATCTTTAATATAGCTGAAAAAAAAGAGAGGATGCATATGTGGAAGTGATTGATAGTCTTCCCAGAAAACATTCCTTTCTCTCATCCAGTTGAGACACAGTAAAAGAGGATCTTCACTTTTCCAGTCCTCTGTGGGAATTTGCTTTCCTGAAGTGCCTGGAGCTGCAGCTGCTGGATACCTTGAGGGCATTCGGGGGGTGTCCCTGTGCTGTGCTGTGCTTCCCTCATGCTTTCCTCAGGGTCTGCTACTAGTCCCTGTGAACAACAGGTGTCAGGGTTAGATAGACCTTTAGTAAGGCAGTCTTTAGGAAGTAATTTGAAACTTCTTGATGCTCAGCATTTTATAAAATTAAGCTAGCTGTTTGGCTGTCTAAAAGGAGATGACAGCACCTAAACATGGAAGTCTTGTGTTGAAAATCCTCGACAAAGTTTATGATTACTGACTTGTAAATATAATTCAAGAAGCCTTAACATGGAAATGCTACAGAAAATGCAATAAGAACAAAGAAACAAACACTTTTTAATTAATTAGAAACACTTTTGGAATTGGCAGATAACTTTCCCCTGGAGACCTCTAAAATATGCATAAAATGCTACTGTACACAGAATAAAATCTCACAACAAAAAGAGTTTTCTCTTTAGAGTCAGTGCAGCACAAAAGAGAGCCCTGAAGGAGTCAGCTTGCTGCCAAAATAATTTTCCAACACTCCTTCCTCGTGTCTTCTCATTTCATTGGTTCAGTTGCTTACGAACATAATTTGTTCTTCTTTTATGTTTTTGTGTATGAAAAAGGATAAAAGATTGGAGACATTGTGATAAGTTCCCTGAGGGTCCTCGTTTCAAGAATGAACCCCGATTTTTTTTGATGTAGGATAGAATTATTTTTTTTCCTCTGTCTGAAAGCACAGCTGCCTCCCCTGACTAGTGTGACAAAAGCTTTGCACCTATGTTGTTGCATTTACTGGGGAACCTGCTGTAGACCCGCATTTCTTGAAATCCCAGCACTGCAGTTTACAGATTTAATACATGCTCTGGGTGAGGAAATGCCTCAAAACTGTTCCTCGTGCAGTTCAGGCTGAGCTGAACTGTTCATTTAAACATAGAGAGCAAAGACTTATCTCCCACATCTAGAGCAAGTAACCTATAAATGATCTTGCTTAAAACTCACCCCCCACCGCCAGTGAATGTTAAGGCTAAATCAGAAAAGTCTGCCTGTCTCTCTTGTCCTAAGGGGTGCTTTCTGGCACAGTTGCAGGTAGGGTTTCTTTACATTGCATACCGTATGTTGCACCTGTGAAAGGTAATATACTGATAGGCCCGTGACCTTCCATAGACTGAAAGCATCAGTAATTCAGTATTTTTTCGAAGCTGGTGCTGTCAGAAGAAAAAAAACAAAAGGCACTGTGTAGTTTATCGGTTTCCTACCCATCCCCTCACCAATCATTCAAAAACGTGATGGTATTAAACAGTCATCTGGTCTGCTCATTTCCACTTTATGGAGTACATTCACGAAGTTCTAAAAGGGTTAATGACTATTAATTAAGAATGAGTCGTTTGACTGATAGTAGCAGTGTAGCAGCATTTCTCCTGGGCTGCTTATATTGCTGAGAAACCCAGGCAGAATGCCAAGCTGATATAGCTATGCAGATCTTCTGAAATTTGGATCTTTCTGCAGGATTATACTTTGTGCTATGTTGAAATCTCCTTATAGACCGAATTATTGCGTGACTGGCTTTACCATATCTGCACAGAGGAGTCAGATGACTACAAGAAACAAGCGGGACTAATTTTATACTGAAAGAGCATCTAATGCGTATCAAATTTGTTTCATGTTCTGTAATGACATTCTGATTGTCCTTTTACAAAAATACCTCTGGTTGCAAACAACCTATTGACATAATAGATTATGTAACAATCCATAGTGTTTGAACTCTTAAAGATTAAAGCTTCGTTAAACTTCCATAAGCTCTTTACAAATGCTTCTTCGAAACGAGGTGTGGGCAAACATGAGAAGTTGTTCTGTTTCTTGGTCCTGTTCACTTTCTGTCTGCCCTGAGATAAAGAAAAGTACAAGTGAATTCAAACAGGTATATAGTATAGAGGCCATTCAGCAGATTACTGAAGCATATACCTAACTTCAAGTCTGAGTTATGGAGGTGTTGAATACCAATGAGGACAGAGAAACAATAACACCTTCATGTTATTAAATACATACATGCATTGTCGTTACTATCATCATTATTGTCATAATCATCTTACCCCACAGGACAGCTGACTCTGGAACCATAAAAATGATACATAATCAGATATTTCCTACTGTTTGCATTCAGTATTTGTATTAGAGTATTAGAGTTTGTAATTTGTTTTTTTTACATTATGTAAAAGGAGGGCATAGGGGTAAGACCATGTATTCCAGGTTAAAAAATGCTGATTTATGATTACATCACAGTTTATGTTTCTTCATACATGAAATGAAAATATATTCACAAGTACTCTTTCAGGAATGGATAGATACTAGTAGGTCTCCAACTAAATGTTTTACATTTTGTCTGTAAATATTATACTTTGCACGCAATAAATCTTTGTTAAGAGTTTTATTATATATTTTAAAAAGGGATTTATATGTAAAACCAAGCATCTCATATATGTCAACAGAGCTCATTTTATTGTCTGGGGTACTTAGCTGTGAATACCTGCTATGCAAACTGTAGCATTAGAAGTGGAAAAGAATGGAATTTGTCCAATATGATGACATTTATTTAGGAACCTTATGATGACTACATCCATGGAGTTATTGGAAAAAAATTATCTTTCAGTGTAGAGATAGAAAGTTGTGGGGAAGTGCAACTAATTGTTGAATACTTTGGATGGAGCACAGAATCAGGAGATGGTTTTGAAAGATTAAAATGCTTGGCAGGAGGAAAGGTACTTTCATGTGATCAGCAGTCTGGGAGATAATGATTGGTATTATGCAAAAATGTGTATAGCCTGTGAAAGTGGCAGGGAAAATAGTTCATTTCCCCCCCCCCCCCCCCCCCCC
>NW_015090774.1:1304996-1390062 GCF_001431845.1 Calidris pugnax
AAAATATGATAATATTTTTCTGTCTATTCCTTCATCATGTAAGTTTGGAACTAAATTTTGGAACTAAATAAAAGGCAAATTATTAACAAAATTTTTCTGTGCAAATTCAACATTTGCTGATTTACCAAATGTATTGGTCTTTTTGGAAATGCCCATCTTTTCAGTTCTGACAAGCTCTTTTGCTGCAGTGATTTGTGCCAGAAAAAGTTTCTCTAAACAATAGACCCTTTCAAAAACTTACTAAAGAAATACTTTGAAAAATATATAGGGTTAAGCAATGAATCCCTGTGTCATAACATAAACAGAACACTCTACTTCTCTTAAAATACAATTTTATTTCATTAGCATTAAATTGTAAAATATGAAAACTTACAGATAACCTTTTTAACTGAAAGTTCTCCTGGACTATAGTCTTTTCAAATTAATTTTGTATCAATTTATTGAAAGCAGGTAGAAAACCAAAGATTTATAACTGCTTTTAAAGTTCTTTTTCTGAACCAAACTTCCTGACAGAAATAATTTGTAAGATCAATGTTAAATTTTGCACTTTCACTTCACCTAAGGATGTTCTTTATCTGGGAATTGTTACTTTTGCCTTCCTTCATTAATGACACACAGCTGCGTGTGTCATCATGCCTGTCATACTCTGAATTGGAAGCAGACTTCCATCCTAATAATGCACCTGCTATGAAGCGCATCTTTAATGATGAGATATTCATTTTTCAGAAAACGGTCCAAAAAGTTAAGGAAAGTTTTTAACAGAAAGTTTGCAGGCTGGATTGCCCTCATCATCCCTTGATTGAAAATGGTGTCTGATAACTCTTCACTCATGAACTCATCTGTGTGCCCCTCTACAAAATCAACATCCTTTTGATTGAAGATTTGGCTGTGTGTCAACTATGCAATTCAAAACAGTATGAAGGAGCATACTTATTTTTTGGTTGCAGATCTTGATTATTCCATTAAAAATCAATCTATTGCTGGTCCCTTTGTTATTTTTCTAGAGAGAAGTGTAAGTAACAATTCAGACCCAGTAGATCCAGTTTTCTGAATTCAGACAATTTATTATAATAAAGAACAGGCTGTTCAAGTGTACGTTGGTGGAAATAAAGGTGGCTACAGTCAGAAACGTAGGCACATGTCATACTGTAACTAACTTACATCTTTTCCCATTTACGCTGTAATGTTATAATTGCACAAATGGAACACTCATTAAAGAAATACCCAGTGTATTGGAATGTCAGCTAAATTTAGTTCACTGGTACACTTGAAGATGAGAAACTTTTGTACCAAGCAATCATAAAATGTGCTCCTATAATTATTGTGCTATGAAAGGCAGAAATTAGTTTTCAGTATAGTCACTGGAAATGGGTGGTACCTTAAAGCATGGCGAATCAATGGTGCTGACCATTATTTTAGCTTTCTGAAAGTTCAAAATTATTTTGCTTTTCCAGATGCTAGCTTGAGAGAACAATTCTGGTTTAAGAAATGAACTCCATGTGCTTGAAAGTGTTCAGGACTCTCTTCCGCTCCTCCCCCCAACTCTTTAAAGTTATTTTGAAAAGGAAATTTTCACTGAGGTGCAAAAGTCACTTACGTACCCCTGAAAAATACACCTCATGCTCTGGTTAGGATGGAGATGTTCACAAAGCACGCCATTGAAACAGATAAAAGCTTTATAGCTGACTTGGAAGGATGCAGGATAAGGCCTTCAAATGTGGTATATTCATGAAGGTTGTTGTGGTTTAGGCTGGGTTGGCCAACGATAAGACAACACATGCTCTCCCCTACCTCTCTCTCCAAGGAGAGGAAGAAGAGCAATAAATAGATTTATGAGCTTAGAAAAAACTAAACTACTTTAATAAATTATGAAAAAAAAAAAAAGGAAATAATGAAATAGATGCAAAAGATATACAAAACTCATAAATTTCCCAGGAAGATGTCACTGACAGGCACTGGGAAAGTTCCAGACCAGACTCAGTGATGGGGATCGAAGGTAGATGAACTGACAGGGTCTTCATCAGGTGTCCGTCATCAAAGAGCCATTGAAGAGGAGCCAACCCAACCCTTGTGATCCCTCAGCTCTCAGGCTGGGCATGGCAGAGGGGGTGGAATACCCTATTGGTCAGTGTGGGGTCACGTGACCTGTCCCCCTCTCCCCACAGGTGCAACCCCTCCAGGGGGTAACCAACCCACTCAGCAGACCCTGGTTGCCATGGCACCAAGGATCAGTGAGAGCCTCTCTCCCAGAAGGGAGAGTTGGCTCTGCTCCACCCCAAACCAGGACACATGTCTGCAAAGTAAAGGCAAACTGAGCTTACCTGTAAGTAGCTGTGATAACGAAGGGCTATTAAATAGTTTTGCACGTATCTGGAAGCTAGTAGGAGCTTTACCATTCTGGTCTATGATCATTAGATTCATGATAACGTAATATGCCATCACAACAGCATTTCTTCAGATGTAAGTACAAAACTACTCTCAACTGAGAACAAGAAAAGGTATAAATGACATTTGACTTTCTTTTTTCCCTTGTAGAGGGTACAGGAACTCCCAGACGCTTCCTAGGACAGAGCTAATACAGTGGAATAAGGCTAAGGAAACATTTATTTTTCTTAAACTGCTTATGGAGCTGGTACAAGATTATAATGTATTTTCAGAAACTTGTTGTGTTTTGCCTTTCTCTGTTCGATGCACTGCTTTTCCAGCATATAATTTGGGAACATAACAAGTGTTGGTTTTTGTGTTATAACCCTACTGTTTCCTAATTCGCTCCATCTCTGGTTATCTGCTACGGAATCTTTTAATGATATGAGAAAAGGAATACTGTTTCCAATTTCTACCAGTGTAGGTAAGGCCATGTAGCTGGCCATGTAGTCACTAGCGTAAATTTCTTACTACTCCAGCCTTAGCCCTCAGAGAAAACTAATTGGCACATGAGGAATGCATGTAGCTTAAAGAGTGGCTTGTGCTTAATGCAGTAACCCAAATGGCTGAATAATGACCCCATTGCTGCAAATTATAACTGACTTTGAAGCACTAAAATAGCAATGCTTGAAGTAATGCAAACAGACTTTTATACATCTAGAACTGTTCTAATTATGAAACTCAAATCGAACCTGGCTTATATGTTTTGTGTATCTGAATATGATCCCTATTAAGTTTTGTCACACTGTCCAAGTATTGAAAGTTATTGTGGCAAAAAAAATGCACTTAGTAGTTTATGAACACTGAGAATGGTTTAGATTCTTATATTCCATTCTGGTACATTTTAAGGGTGTGTTATTTTGGTTCCTACTACTGTTTTTCTCCTCTCAGGGTTCATTAACCTCAGGAACAAGAACTTAGCAGGTTGCAGTGTTTTTCTGTGGGCTGTGATCATGTCAGGTCTCATCTGCTAAGCAGAGCTGGTTCTGGTCAGTGCTGGATATGAATGCATCGGAAACCAAAAGAGTTTTCGTTTGGAATATTTGCTTCGTTGAGTTCCAGACTGCTTGTCCTGTCATACTGATAACTCGGTTTTGTTCAGATTTTTCTGTATTTCCTTCAAATATTTTCCACCTTCTTTCTTTTTTTCTCTTAGAAGATACAAAAAAATTTACAACAGCAGCAAAAATAGTTTCATTTCCAAAATCAGAAAATAATGTTTCTTTCAGCAGAATAGTAACTCAGCACTTAACACAAATACAGAAAGGCTGTTGATTACCCTCTCTTTTTTCTTTTTTCTGTTTGTTTCTTTTCCCTTTTTGGTTGCTGTGTGGACTTAAAAGTGAGTAGCCCATACTCTACATAGCTTATTTTTCTTTCTGTCATTCACTCTTTTTCCTCTTTTTCTTACATGCCTGTTTTCCTTTCCTTTCTCTCTTGTTAATGACCACATAAGACTAACAAGGTAGATATACTGTTTAGCAGATTTATCATCAGAGGGACAATAACTTAAAGATTCCTGCAAGTTTTTCTTTTATCTAATCTATACTTTCTTATAGCAAACAGGTGAATTGTTCTCATTCCTTACATACTGTTTAAGTCAATTTGGTGTTAGCTGATTAAGGAATAGAAATTTTTATAGGGAAAACACCCAGAAAGTTAGGATTGGAGTCTCACTGTACTACCAGTGTACAAGCACATACTGAAATAGTTCTTCTCTTACACTCGAAGTGCTGGTCTTTCAGCATTTTATGCATCTTCTTAACTTTAGATTAATCCCACTGAAGTTACCCATTTGCATAAGTTTGCTTTTGACCAGGACCTAAGAAACAGTTATGTGTCTGCAGTCTTAGATACTCATGTGGGACAAAACCTTGCTGGCCCTTCCTTGGATACCACAGCAGTCTGAAAGCCCCGAGAAACCTTGCCCATGCCTCTTCATGCATACTGAACCATACCCTCTTGTCTTTTTACCCTCCTATTTCTCAGAGAAAAAAAAAAGAAAACATGGCGTATCCCCTGCAGTGCAACACTTCAGTTCTGCTGAAGGCTGATAAGAGGAAGTATTTGCTACTCTTTTGGGAGCCTAGACTTGCAATAAGACATCATGCCAGCAGTAACAGAACCCATTGTCTTTAATCTGGCTTTCAGGAAAATAGTTTATTTTAATGTTGCATACTGAGTAGTATGATCATAATGAGATATTCTGTTTATCTCAAGATATGTGTATATGTGTTTTCAGCATTCTTACCATATTTTGAATGCCTGAATATAGAAATAATGATAATTTTTCTCTTTTTATTTACTTGCTGTCGGTAGATAAAATAGCAGAGAGAGGATGTTAAGAATGCATAAATTAGAGCACATAAGCACACAAGGCAATGGATGGAAGTTACTATGGAAACTTCAACTCAAAGTATTTGTTAACGTTAATATTCCACACTTATTCTTGCATTAATAGGTATGTAATGAAATAATTGTTTGAAATACAAGGTAACAGAAATGTCTTTAAAGCTGGGAAGTTATTAAATGGCAATAATAACAATAAGCAAACCATATGGTTTTGCTAAATAAGCCATCAACATCACTGTCTTTGTGTATTATTGGCCAAAAAAATTAATCAAAAGTCTGTGATCAGTCATTTATTATTTTGGCTATAAAGATGGCACAACGTGAGTTTAGCATAGATGAAAATATTAAAGAAGATAGATGTCAAATATCAACAAAAGATTGGAGCAATTTTTTCCCAGTGCCATTAGAACTACAATAATACAAAATTTCTGATGAAAGACAGACATTATTTGTTTTAAAGAAATCAGCATGCCACCTAAAACTGGAATCCTGGGATGGCAGGACAGGTTATGCTAATGTAGTCTTCCTGCTATAGTGCCAGATGGTAAAAGCACAGTGTACTGAGCTCAGTGCTGTGGTTTTAACAAGCACAGAGAGACTCACAGACAATCAAGAGTCAGCAAATGGCCTGATGTGCTACTGAAAGAACATTCATAACATTGTATTGTTTCACAGCGAATGCAAATTAGAGTTGTTGTGGTCTCACATCCTTAAGAATAAATTCGTTGTCTGTCTGTCCCCATTCTTCTACCAGTGCAGCAAAACACCAACAGTTACAGTTTCTGAGTAATTTCTTGGGACTCTGCACAGGAGTACTTGAATATTTCAGTAGAGGGAAAAGGAAAGGAGAAATGTTGGCTGGTAGCTAGGAAAGTGAACTGGAAATGAAGAAATTTGGTTCATATTCCCAGTTCTGCTTTTGTATTCTTTTATAACTTTTTTGGCTGCCTCACCTGTGGCACCTGCAATGTTGTACAGGGTAAGGAATATGTCTGCAGTCTGAAAGTCCGGTTCTGTCTGAATGTGTTTACTTGCTGAACGGTTTGGTGAGTGCCCCCAGTATATAGAAAGGCAGTTCTTCCTCTTTTGTTTGCCAAGTTATAGGTACACAGTCAGTGCTAACTGAGCTGCTGGATGAGGGAGTTAGCCAGACATCCACATTGGCTTTTGATCACCGATTTGTAAAACAAGTCATGCGAGGTGTAGATGAAGGCAATAGTTAAAAGGATAAAATTCAGATTTTGCTGTGTATATTAGCAGGTGATAAATGGGAAGACGTAGCAAGCTGTGGAGGAGAGTCCTCTGACAGCAAATGGATGGATCCTAGAATTTAAAGGGAAATGGAGATTACTTGTCAGGATGCAATGATGCTAGAGTTTAAAGGAAGAATCAAAACTGAACAGAACAAACAGTACTTTGCAGAGACTCTCTGACAGAAAAACTGATAAGAACCTGTCAACAGAAACAAAAGAAATTGCAAATATTCTTATCCAGCAGCTAAATTGATGTCCTTTTTGCCAAGCTCAGCACTGCAGGGAAAGGTGTGCTTTGCATTCAACTACACTTGGGAAAACTGGATGAATGAGTGCGCATGTTGACAAGATGGCATACGTTTTTAAGCACAAAGATATTTGAGGCACTGAAAACATTAGTCATGTTTTTCCCAAGGAAACACAGAAATGAAAATAGAGCAGCAATGAATATTTTATATTGTTTGATTAAATGTTCTGTTTTAGAATTTCACATTTTATAATTGATGTGATGTGCAATCTCTTCATGCTATTGAGCAGAGCAGGAATCTTTTACCCACTTGAGAGTGTTTTATATCTGTCTCTGTCTTTAATTAGCTAAATTTAAACTATATATTCCTTTAAGAAACATTAAATACATTTGTAGACCTTAAAAACCTATGGCTTTGAGAAAACAATAAAGCATTCTATAGTAGGAGAACAGCAATACAATCCCAATTCCTGGTGAGAAGCATCCACACAAAGAGCTTATGATACCCTATATTAATTGTTCCAAAATGTGGAATCTATATAAGTTGTGCAGAAGCCTGAACAGACAAATGCCATCTCCTGTGCCTGTTTGGCTTTCAACGTTGCCTCCCCACTTTCTGTGCAGGAGATGTAAGCAAATAGCAGAGCATGGATGTAAACATATTTCTTAAGAAAAAGAAAAGAATAATTGGTTCCTCAGTAGTAATGCTGAGTAAAGAAGCTGGAGTGGACAGCCAAAGGTTGTGATTATGTGGAGACCAGGTTGGAAAATGAATGAAGCTGTGATCTGAACGGGGCAGCCCACAACTTCCACAAGCTGTTGCTAAAATATCAGTCTAACAACTGCTTCCAGAGATTCAAAATTTCAGGGCTGGGCATGAAAGGCATGAAAGTAATTATTTTTATGTTTGCAGTCTCCTTGGGTTCTCCTCACTGAGCTATGCTTTCATCATTAAAAATCTCTCCTAGAAGAAATTTAAAAATGGCTGCAATTTTATGCATTTTCAAGTCTGATTTCTACATTTTATAGTAGTTTGTAGATTTTTCAGGACGAAATGTCTTACATTGGGAAAAGCTATTTAAATATTTTGGTCAGTTCTTTGGTGATAACAGTTTAGTTTTACTCTGAGTAATTCCAGATATTGTATCTTTTCTTTCTTTTCCTTCCAAGAAACTGGAAGGATATATATTTTCTAAAAGAACCCAGGTATTCAGCTTGGTTATATGTGAGCATCACTCAGCATCTTTACATGTAAGTCACATTTATTCCATAGAAAAAGTGAATTTCTATTGACTTACATTGTTCATAGAATCACAGAATCTTCATGGTTGGAAAGGACCTCTGTGATCATTGAGTCCAACCATACACACACAAAAGGCCCCCACAGTCTTGGCCACCAAAGCATGCCCTGAAGTCCTACATCTACACTTTTCTTAAATACCTCCAGGCATGGTGACTCAACCACATGCCTGGGCCAGCTGTTCCAGTGCCTTTTACTGTTCCAGAAAAAAAAAAATTATTTTACTCTTTCAGTAAAATAATTCTTAATATCTAATCTAAACCTCTCCTGCTGCAACTTTAGACCATTTCCTCTGGTCCTGTCATTATTCACTTGGGAGAAGAGGCCAACACCCACCTCTCTACAACCTCCTTTCAGGTAGTTGTAGAGCACAATGAGGTCTCCCCCCAGCCTCCTCTTCTCCAAACTAAACATGCCCAGTTCCCTCAGCCTCTCCTTGCATGACTTGTCATCACACATTTAAAATCAGGTAGTTGTAGAGCACAATGAGGTCTCCCCCCAGCCTCCTCTTCTCCAAACTAAACATGCCCAGTTCCCTCAGCCTCTCCTTGCATGACTTGTCATCATACATTTAAAATCTTTTATTAGCCATTGCTGACTTTAATGGGAAAATGATTTAATGAATTTTGTTAATGTTTTCCAAATACCTCTGTGGAAAGTAATATATGATAAAATCAGAACAGTTTTTATATGTGCAGGCTACCACATAATCTTTTTCTCAGGAAAAAAAAAAATCCAACTCACAGCTTGGCTCTTTATTATCGTTCCATTTCCTTTCTTTATTGTGTATATGTTTACAGCAGTGAGCAATGGATATTGCTTTGTTCTAAAACCCTATGTATTACTGGGAAGAGTGGTTTATAGTGGGAGTCTAAATAATATTCAGAAACATTGTTGGACAAGAAAGGTTATTTGCAGAACAGGAAGCAGGTCTGCTTTACTTAGAGTGCATCACAGCCCTTGAGCAGAAGTGCCTGAGCCCGAATAGATCTTTGGTCTTGGTCTTTTTGTCAGGAGATTTGCATCACCTCTTACAGCCATAGGTGACCCACTCTTGAGATTAGCACACCAGTGATCAGGACTAACGTATGGCTAACAGAGCAGACCACTAGTACCAAAGTACACCCATAACATGTACTTTGATCACAGACAAATCTTTTTCACTGGTGTGGATTTTCCACTCCAGTATACATTGGTACCATTCAATTTATTTATTGCCGAGTATGATCTTCGTAAAAAAGAAAAAGTTGCAAACAAAATAAACAAATAAAGAAAGAACTTAAGAAAATTGAATCAATTCAGTGAATTCCTGTATCTATTTGCATGAAATTTGTTTGAATATGGAATTTATTTGTTATAGTATGGAGAATACCATGCTTTTATGGTATTCTCCATAGATTAAAATTTGACGATGAAGCTTGGTCATGAACTTTGGGTCACGGTGATTCTTATAACTGTAACAACAAGAAATTCTCATTCTTAATTCACTATGAACCAATAATACATTTTCAAACTGTTTTGGACAGAAGGGAAAAACTGAGTATCAGTTCAGCAGAAATATTTACACTGGCCACATTGTCAGCAGAGGTAACTGTAAAAACCTGAAAAAGTAATGATTGTGCAGCTTTGCTTGCATGTTCTGAAGAGCAATAATTGGGTCATTCTTCTACTGTGCATCACTGGGGTTTGCATGTATTTCAAAGCAGCAATTACTTTGCCAAATAAGTGTTTGGGGTAATTTTTAAAAGCCACAGTAATATTACTGCCAAATTTGGAGGAAAAGAAAACATTATTTGCATCAAAAATTAACATGTATTTAAATAATCAAAACATTAAAAAGATCCAAGAGGGAACAACTTGATGTAGTAATATGAGTAATATGGTCCTTTCTGGACTACATCTTCAGTAGTTTTGCAGAAGCTGGTGGGTTTTTTTTAATAATATGCTTTGATATTTAGTGTTTTTAAAATTATTATGACTATATAATATTCTATTCAGAGCAGCAAATAATCTCTGATGGAATTGATTCTGCTGAACAGAAATGGCAGGTGTTACTTTGCATTACAATAGAATCAGTAAAGACATCCCCTCTATTATATCCATCCATAATGCTACTACAATTACTATCAGCATCATAACTAGTATTCTTTAAGTTATGTGATTAGTAGTTATAGAGGCTATTAAAATAACCATTGATTCCATTGATTATTTTAAAATTATTTAAATCAGAGAGCAGCATGTGTAATTGCAGTTTTATTTTATCTGGTGTTTCCTGTTCCTTTTTTTTCCTTTTACTGAAGCGTATTTTATTTTCCTCCTCACTTTCTTCTTCAGTTGTGAGGCTGTACAAAAGAAAAGACTTCTTAGAGAGAAACATATTCTTTAGGATGCTGGAATGTTTTGTCAAACTCGGCATGCTAATTGGATTCTCCCTCCCTCTCCTCCTCACTGCTTGCCTCCCTTATCTTCCACTGACAGCAAAATTGCTCATCTGGATACCACATTCCTTTGTATTATGGCCTCCTTTTTCTTTCTTCTTATTTTGGTGCTTTCCTCTCCTTCTTTCCCAGCTTTACATTAAAGAGCTTCTGAGCAGAACCTGCTCTGAATCCATCCACTTTTCTACTTGCAGTAGCAGCTCTACAGCCCTCTGATGTGTACAGGCAGAAAAACTTGTCCTCTTTTCCGTCTTGGATAGGTCTCCAGTGACTTCTGATATAACGCTAGATTGTCCCCTCAATCTGGACTAAATGCAAGGTTCTCTGATTGAGGATCACTACTTTGTTCTCACCTTCAGGAAGAACTTCTGAAAGAGGCTTTGCTTTTCAGCTCTCCTAATAGTGCCACACAATGCTGAATCAAGAAAGGAATGCCTAATAAGTGGATCTGTTGTAAGATTTCATTTTGAACCTTAGTTTCATGTAAGATAAGCTCAAACTACTCAGTTTTCAAATATAACTAGCACTGTTTCTGAAAGTTACCTTTTTTATCTTCATAT
Source organism: Calidris pugnax (assembly GCF_001431845.1). NCBI lineage: Eukaryota > Metazoa > Chordata > Aves > Charadriiformes > Scolopacidae > Calidris > Calidris pugnax. The sequence continues at coordinate 1,315,571 of NW_015090774.1, forward strand.
TCTCAGCAATCGTTTCTATCCTTTGTTGCCATATTCATGCTATAATCGAACTATATTATCTGTTTAATGATACTTGCTTTCTCTGATAATGTTTGAATGCAAGTATTTATAAATCTAGGCATATATATGCTGTAAAGAAGGCAGCTTTTGTCTTTAGCTTTCTAAAGAAGCATCTCTTCCTGTACACCATGAAAAGCAATACTGCCACTGTGTTTATTGTCAGTTCTTTGCTTTACATGCAAAATCCCTTTTCAGACCCACTGCTGATCTCAGGGACAACCTGTTTTCAGATTTATATCATGTCCTTAACAACATCCCCTTTTAATGAGTGCAATTCATATCCCTCCACAGTAACAACAGAAGGCTCACCATTTTTACATCCATCCATCCTCCTTTTAACTAAAAGGCACATGTTTTTCCTGCTCATCTCAATTAAAGATGGAAATTCAGTATCAAATAAATACCTATTTGAGTATTGATGTAAATATTAATGGTAATGTAAACAACAGCAGAAATAACAAAACCTTTCTCTCAGTTATTGAACCAGTTCTTGAATGTTCTCTATATGATTGTACAGCATGAAATCATTAGCTTTCTCCACCACAAAAAATAAATCAGAACCTGTAAAGATTATTGGAAATTCTGCAAACTTTCAAGTAGTTGGACAAAGTTAAGTTTCTAAAGCAACATTGTGAATCTCCAAAAACACGTTCACAAAATCTGCAGAATTCAGTGGGTCTTAATCCTCTATTAAGTTGTGAAGTGTAGACTACTATACAGTAAGATACTATATAGTACTTGGGTACCAAATATACTCAGTCCAGAGTATCGTGTTGTATCATATCCTATCTTACTTTATTTTCTGTTTTATTTTCTTCACTTTTTGATATGTGATGATGTTCAGCTCTGCATCTTTTTGGGTGGGGTGGTCGTGGTAGTTCAGTGCTCCCACCAAAACTGAAAGCGGAAGAGGAGTAATATTAGAAGGGAATCCTCCAGCCAAAAAGGGAAAAAGTCTTTATGAAGTGTGTAGGTCACTTTGTGAAATCATGGTGATCATTCACTGAAATGTGGGAAAATTCTTGTGGACGTATTTATCTTCATAGTAATGGGAAGTGAAGTCCAAACTTTGAGCTGGTCTGGAAGTTGGATTGTCCTTAATACTAAGATTAAGAGGAAAAAGATTAATTGATTGTTACATAACTTGTCCTAATAGCTCTAAACAGGTGGGCTGGAGTAAGGACAACTGTGGGACTGAAGAATCATGTGAAAATAGATACAGAAGGAAAAGGGTTGTAATTGCTCTTGGCTAACATCCAAAAAAGTCTCTGAACCTATAAGAAACTCAGGCTCCCCAGTTCAAATCTGCATACTCATTACATCTCCTATGGACATAATATGGAGAGCTTTGAAAGTAATGGGTATAGGATGGGCTTCTTGTGAAGTCTTGTGATGGGAATTGATTGCCGATATGTCACCTCTGTGAACCAAAGTACATGAATTCATTCGTGACCACCTACTTAATATTACTACAAAGCCTGACACAATGAGATTGTTGTTCATGATTAGGGCTCAGAGAATATGCTCAGAGAATAATGAAACAATAATTACAGTATGGCACTAGTAAGGGATGATAAGAAAAATAACATGGTAATTTCTAACAGAATAAAAAAATATATTTTTAAGGTTTTTGAATACCTATGTATATTAAATAGAGCATTAAAAAACCAAAATCTGCTAAAATTTGCCTTAAATTTTAGGTTTTGCTTTAATATGTTTTAGACTTAAAACAAATTAGGCATATTATTAGACTTGTTCTTTGGAGCAAGCATCATTTTCTGAATATAGGATCTTTAATGCCAACATAATGCATTTGTAAACCTGTATTAAGACTGTACAGTCTTGTTATATTACAAATAGTAAACAAATATTAAGTCCTGATAGCAAAGGACATTTTTATTCCCCAGTATTTCTAGCCTTGTCGTTATAGCAATTTGCTATTATACCAGTGTAACGAGAATGTGCAAATGTTCAAAAAATGGTTAATGAAAAGTGAAATGCCAGAAGGAATTTTATTATCCAATTTGGAAAAAGTGCAAAAATAAATAAACATATCAGGACCAATCCTAGTGCCTTTAGCACAGAGAACAGCTCACTGTCTAAATAATGCCAATCAATTCAGTGGACTGCTTTCTGCAGTGAAGAGCTGCCATGCAAAAAGGACAGTGTTTAGGCACAAACCCTTGCATCTAGGGATAAACATGCATTATTATTTTATTCATAATGGTGATTGTCTTCAGAGTATTAATTAGTGACAGGAGGCTCAAAAGCCCCTATGACAAATACCAACTTCTGCAAACAGACTTTATTTTATATTTCAGAAAAGCATCAAGAAAGCAATTGTTTATCTGGAACCTTAAGAGTCATACTGCTGAGTATACAGGGCTCTAGTCAAGAGATCAGAAAGGGAAAACAGAAAATGAGTATCCTCTAAGAAAGCTGATCTTTAAAATATCATGGAGAGATTAAAGGATATGACAAAAATTATTTTTCAGAACTGGCTTCCTATTTTTATGGCATTATGGTAACTATGTATAAAATATAATGTTGTGGCCATATTGTAGCTGAGATCAAAATAGTTGTAGGCACAAATAAAGTAGAAATTAACATCGTTTCACAGAGGTGCTGGGAACCACTGGGAGGGTTAAGCCCTGAAACAGGTTACCCAAGAGAATGTGGATTGTCTGTTTTAGAGTATTTTCAATGCTTGACCTGGTGAGATCCTGAGAAAACTGATTAACTGCTGAGTTGCTTGGTTTGTGATCTCCAGGGATACAACCTAAGCTTTCCTATGATTCCACAGTGTAACTAAACCAGACAGATAGATGTCTAAAATTAAAACTGTTTTATAAATAAGTTGCTAACTATTAACTGTGGGATATATTTTGCAACCTTTAGACATACAATTTTATTCTGGAGATAAAACCTCTGAGACCCTATCTGTTTAGTCAACCCTGGTGATGAATTTAGCCAAGGACAGCATACATTAGAAAAGGCAGATTTAGCTTGCCTTGAAATTTCCAGTTACCCCATCATCTGCTGTCTAACACCAGATTCCTTCTGCTAATATGCAGCATAAACCAAATCTGAAGTAATTGAAATGCCACAGCTGATGCCTAAGTGCCAGTTAACACTCAGGTTTGGCTGAGACCTGGTTTGGACTGGGTCAGATTGATGTAATTTTATTCAACAACCTTTTAATTATGTATTATGTATTCACTTCAGAAACAAAAGTAATGTCATTCCACCACTGGCTTTGTCTTATGAAATTAAAACCTCAAGCCCTGATATTCCACATCTAGTACTATCACCAAGCAGTCGATTGTTGATGTTTGGTATATATTCTGTATGTGTAGAGGATAAATTGCACAAGACTTATCAGTCTGGAAAAAATATAATTAAGGAAGGATACTATAAGTCTATAAAATTATAACTTCCATGGAAAAGGGGAAAAAGAACATCTCTTCACTGTTTTTCATAATACAAGAAAGGAAGGACTAATAAGCTGATCGAGTATTAGGTAATTATCAAGTCATACAATGACTGTTGATTTATCTTTTTGCATTCAGGGTTTTGGCTGAGGTGTTGCTTGCTTGTTTTGCATAAAAAAACCTCATTGTGTATCCCTGAAGAGCTTCGTATATACCAGTACTGAGATGACTGACTTTAGAATGAGACACTGTATGCATGAGCTGACCATGTCAAAGATGTCACTTCAGCCACCAGCTCCTATCCCAGAATGTCTCTCGATTTTATGCTGTCAAATCAGTTCCCAACCACCATCACTTTTTTCCTAGCTCTGCATGAATGTTCAAGGTTGTTCCCCAGCAGCATAAGGTGTCGCTGTCTGACATTGGACTGGAGTGAGGACAAACAATAATGTTTTATGGTTAACATAGTGCAGAATAAAATGTCAGCTTCAATTTCTTGAATATGTGCATCCACAAGCACTGTATTGCCACATTCTTCTTGCCATTCAAGGTAGTTTTTCATCTTCAGCAAAGTAATGAAAAGAGACAAGGGAATCATATGGTTGACAACAACAGATGCAGCATTTGCCTTTTTGAGGTCTTCTTTGACTTAAAGAATATGACCAGGGATGGTATCAATAGCCTCTAATTTCTGTGTTAAAAAAAACCCCGTATATTCTTACTATATGTGGTACCTCATAGTATCACATAGAAATGGTTTGTGTTATTGTCATGATCTTGGACCAGAGGTAGAAGATCCAGAAGAACAGAACCACTACTTTTGCATTAAAAGACTGGAGAATCTAGAACAGCTTCATTTCTTTGGCTAATTGTTTAGTAAATAAATCAAAGCTATCCTTAAACAATGGACAGAACAGACACATTCCGAAACTCAGCAGAACTATGTTGGTATTGCAGTGTTGTTTGTTGGCAGGGAAATCTACACTGGTAGGTTTCTTTTCAGCTCATATAAAGCAAGGTTTGCAAAAAATGCTGCAACTTGGTCTGCTTTGCTTTAAAAAAATTCTGTAAAAAAATATAATTAGTTTTTTCTTTTCTTTATCCTTCCAACAGTCAGAGATGTGGGTGATAATGCTGTGTGGACACATGCATTATAATGGGGTTCACGTTGGAGGGAAACAAGACAGTTGCAAAACAGTTACAATTTATTAAGACAATATTAAGATCCCCTTAAAAGGAAAGCTGTACTCATTTTCATTATCAGTGCAGACTCACAGTTCATTTCCATAATTTGCAGACTGTGAAATGTGTTAACACACACTTTTGCTACTCACAGTAAAGAATGGTGACAGTCTTGGGGCTCAGGTTTGTTAAAAGTAGCAGTTTCTAAGCTACAGTACCAGATAGTTGTCTCTGAAAAGTCATATTCTGCAAGAATGTGGAAAAATATATATGCTTATTTCCATTTGCCTTCTGTGTGGATTTAAAGACTCACTGGCCAATTCTGTTCACCACCAGTGTTGGCACATAGGTATCAGGGGTTGCAATTTTTAGATGGTAAATGAAGAAGCAGCAAAGGACTGGGGAAAAATAAGAGACAGCAGATCAAATGAAGACAAGTGTTTCATAGAAATCATGACCATCAAGTTACATCTGATTTTTTAAATGGACTTTTCTATGTTATGGGCTGTTTCATGCTCATACTGAAGACTTTAGGCCAGATAATTCAGCATTCAAACTAGCTCTAAAATTTATGCCATCAATACAGACATCAATTTGTCATTTCCTGAGAGCCTTGCAGTGTCAAACGATCTCTCAGGCAATATATATCCAACAGTTCCTCCCTCTGCATGCAAGTGAAATGCCCCACATCTACCTCAGTATCAGTTGGAGAAAATTTTCTTCCCAAAAAAAAAGCCTCATGAACAATATGATATTGTGTGTCTGAGCTGTGCATACCAGACAGAGGATTTTTATAGAGAATGATCCATTTCTTGGTGTGCTACCTGTAGCCATAATATATTGCTCGTATATTAGAGCACTGTGGAAGTAGTCAAAGAGGCAATGAGGAGGAAAATAAATTTCCAAATGAAAAGGTTAACTAGCAGAGGACCTGAGGCCTGGAATTGGAGTTTAATCATTGTTTTAATTCAAAACTACTAACATTATGATTATGCTAAAGCCCATCCAAGCAATTCTTTTATTGACGGGATCCATGAAGGAAGAGAAATGGAAGGACCTCAATTTATGAATTCTGAGGTTGAGAGAATGGTTACAGCTCCTTGCCAGCCCTTCTTTCACCCACTTCAGGGGAAAGAATTTACACCCAAAGATGGATAAAAGATGTATTTTAGTGAGACAATGAATTTCATCTTTAAGATGCTCACCATAAGTCACTGGTAAATCATTCCTTTGGTCATCCTGCTAAGAAGGAATTACATGTATTTCACAACGGAATTTATCTAGCAGTAACTTGTATCCAAAAAACCTGTTCCTAGCTGCCTGGTGTCCCACTTAATCAGGATCCATTTGGATGCTTAAGTTTTTATAGCACATCATCATGTAATCTCTCCAATTTGTCTTAAAGTAAGCTCTTAGTAAGGTGAGCCTTAAGCCTTGTTTTGTAACTCGCAGATCTTTTATTCCCCTCTTTTGAAACCTTACAGCTATTTCCATATCTTCCTGGAACTTTGGAAACAAGAAAAAGAGGAAATATTTTAGCAGAAGATATAGAACAGAGATTCTTTTTTCTTCTTTATTGTTCTTCTCTATCTGCATCCAAGGATTTTGCTACAGCTTTGGTTCTAAAGGACATCTCTATCATTTAACGTGCATCTGCACCTCTGTTTTTCAGATATATCCCTTTAAATTTCTCCCTACAAGAAGATGTATCATGTTGTAAAGAATGTCAGAACATTATGAAATTTTGTGAAGCAGGAAAGCAGAACATGGAAAAAGAGTCAGTTAAGCAGTTGTATGGTAGAAAGAAAAAAACTGAAGAGGTATTTGGGAAAAAAACCCTAATCCATCTGAAGAGCCCCAATGGTAGATGCAGCAAGTAGACCTGAGAAGGGCTGAAGGACAAGACAACAGTTACAATGTCTTATTTCTCTTTTTCTCTTGCTGTCTCTTCCTTTTTAAAAAAAAAAAAGTCTTCCAGTTCTGCATCAGGATTAAAAGTTGTAGTGCTTGCACAACAGTGCTTTATTGGAAACTTCACTAATTTGCAAGAACAGGTCAAGTTTCTAGAACAAAATACTTTAAAGATAATAATATCTTGCCTATAATTATAATATGAAGTATTTTCATTTATTTTTCATTCCTAGATTTACTATTAGGGAAAAGACATTAAAAAAATCTATTTCTGAGACATTTGTCTCCTGTGGAATGTTGGGATTCTTAACATCACCTGGTGCCCACAGAATGAACGGGAAGTGTATTATTGACCTTGTTGGTTTTTGGACCAGTTCCTGGGTGAGAATACATTTGACATGTATAGAAATAACCGCATCCTCAAGTGGGGAATAAGCAGTTGAAGCAGAGTAATTGTCATGACACAAAGATCGTGTTTTCATATAAATGTCACTTCTACTCTAAAAAGAGGGAGAAAATAGTAGCAAGACGCTGGACAGAATTAGTCCACTGAAATGTTTTCCACAAAGCATAAGATGCTTTATTCTATCAGGAGATGGCATTTAGTGTGGAAAAAATAAACATTTCTTGCAAATATTTTTAAGAATTTTCTCATCCTCAATAGTGTCTGAAAAGTAACTAACAATCTTTAACATTGATTTATCTAACAATACTCTCTACCAATACATACTTTTTAGAACAGCTCACTCACCTCACTCAAAGACTATCAATAACAGTGTTTCCTAAACTCTTTAAAAGCTAGGTCTTCTAGAAAACAACATCAGTTTCAGCAACCTGGTTTTTATCAGACATTGTAGCCCCATGTACGCTTCTCCTCTACATGTTTTTGAGTAGTCCTTTATTTGCAGCAGAGAAATACTTGAAAAAAGTAGTGTAGACCTTCATAATATGACAATTTCTCTCTTTTATTGCAGCCATGGGTAAGCAGCGGAGCTTTAAGGTATATTGGTGTTTGAGTTATTACTAAAACTAATGAATTTTGACCTCAGAGCTATTGATTTTGAGACTCGTTGCTGCCCTCCTACTGTTAGATAGGAGAAGGGGAGCTACTCTGTTCATTTCTTAGAGATGCATTAAGGATTCTTTTATTAGTCCTCGTATAAGTTGGCTTAGAACATAGTGATTTGAAGAAAAATTATACCGTGTGGTAACAATACAGGCTGGATTGGCCAGGGCTAGCTATGCTTACTCTTTTAATACCATCAGGATAAAAAGGATGCTGTTTCATATCTACTGCTGCTCACCTGAAGAGGCGATGAGGAGGTGAGGTCCAAGGTGGAGGCAGTCAGCAGAAGTAAAATAAAGCAGAGTAAAGCTATCACTGCTGTGCCAGGAGGTGTCTCTCAACAGGTTAGGGAATGGGTGAGCTTTGTGTAAAGGCCAGGCCCTTAGTCCTAGGGGAGACAGCTCTTAGCGCAACACATAGGCTAGGTGGACAAAAAGATTTTGGTTTCACCCCTTCTCCTTAGCTGTGGTATCCTATAAACCTGCATTGTATTCAATTTAGGCCTGGTAAGATTATAGTACTGTGCCTCTGTGTTAAAGAATGTGGCAGTTTGCCATTTTAATCTATGTGGTGTGTCTAAGCAATTCTTGCCTGCTCATCTGAACAACTTTTTCTCCGCATCTGAGCTGGGGAATAAGCAGGAAAGCAATAGATGTGCGAAAGGCAAGCTGAACAGAAATTTCAGCTTTTGAATAATCTGTTCCTTCTTTCATCTCTTATTTTCCCATTACCGTTTAACCACTTTACTTGCTCAAGTGTAACAACACTTGTATTTATTTATTCTTTACATGAACTCCAGCAAAATATTGGAGATTCAGCTCTTGGAGAGAAAAATCCAGGGCTACATTTATGTGTTTTATTTCAACACCTGGGCACAAATCTCTTCTATCTCTTCAAGGACTGCTTTGTTTATGACATTATTCATTGTTTTAGATAAATACTTGGCTTCTGAAGTTGGCTCTTGTAAGTTACCTCTGAATAGACAAAGGCAGAAGCGCATTTTATCCTTTAGACTACTTGGTCTTTGTACTTTGAATGCATTTGTGAGATGGAGCCTCCAATAAAGGACCAAAATAGTTATGTTGCCTTCAAGTATGGATAGCCCACACCTGGGGATGTGCTCGTTAGGTACTTACATTCTGCTTCCCACACCTCACATATCGACAGTTTTGCTCTCTTCTTTCACTTAGCCGAAAAAAAAAAGAGAAGAAAAAAAGTCAAAAACTATCCCAGCAACAAACACATTACTCTTTTGTTCTGAAGTATGGATGTGACAGAAAGGAGAAGTCAGAGGGATCTTATGAAAATTTACCAAGAACGTTAGTTGCAGCATTCTAGTATAAAAATACAATTATAGTAAAGGATTGACGTTTCTGAAAATACGTATTTTTATCCTTCTGTTTGTCTCTCTAGGACTGCTACAGCACCTTGTCATTGTCATACTTTTTATAAAAGCTTAAGCCAAACCATAGATGAATATCTAGAGGATGGGGCTGCGTTGCAGAAAGTTGTAACTCTCCTTGCTTCCGTGTAAGTTTAAAGTAATAATGGCTAACCACGTAACTATATGAACAGTAAAACTTTTGGGCCTTCTTGCTGATGGGGCCACCATTCTTTCAAAATTGCACATTTGCAATCCTCTCCCAATAATTTCTGCATTTAAGATGTAGTACAACTAAGGTTTTATTACTACTTACCTTCTTTCTTGGACAGTGAAGCAAGCTAAGTAACAAATTATGGGAAAATGACATCCCACTTTCAGAGCTATGGAAACTAAAGAAAGAGCTCACAGAACAAATTAAGGTCATGGCCATCTTGATCTAAATCAAAGATCATGTTTTAACTCAGCAAGCAGTTTCTTTGCATATGTTCACTCTCAGTGTGTTCTTCATACATTTTTCGTATAAATTCAAGCCCTTCAAAGGAGTGATTATTGCACGTAACTTCCAGGTTCTTTAAATTGACATGCAAGCTGGTTGATCTTTTTGTGCTAGCTGTACAGCAGGTGATCCACAGCCACACAGCTCGGTGTTCATTCCTGAGTGTATTGTGCCTGAGGTAGGAGGTTGCAGAAACCAGAAGTTCTCATTCTTTGCATGACAAGAGGTGCTAGTGTAGCCCCGTGTGAATATGGGATAGGTGCTGCAATACAACCATAAGGCTCTCATTTCAGAGGATTCTTTTATGTTGGTCCAAGAGAGGCTGAAAAAAATGGCCTAAGCATCTTTCTGCTGAGAGGCTTTTTTGGTGGAATGACATGCTGTAGATTCTGCTCAAAAACCCCATGCCTTCAACATGGGCTTTTTAACTCAAAGAGGGAGAACATTCACTTTAATGTAATTTTAATGTGATGCATTAAGAAAAGCTGCTTCACAGGTGGTTGAGAAGTGATTAACATTTGGCTACTGCAATAGAAGTTTGCTTAGAGGCATAACCAAAAGTAAGCAGGACAACTGTCAATGCTGAGTGTACTACCCTGGCATATGATAGCACATGATGAGGCAATAAATGTGTTTTGTAATGTCTTACTTGTTGTTGATATATGTAATTTACTTTACAGCCTACTATTTTATGGTACTTAATATCAGATCGTGCATCAATATACAGAAGCAAAATCTGAAAAACACATAATAAAATCCAAGTGGCTGTGAGATGCATCATAAAGATGACACAAAATGATGTGAAACAAATAATATTTTAGAGTAGAATTACCCAATTTGCTAGAGATATTTACTAGAAATACTTTCTCTGCATTGATTATTCATAACCCATATACTTCATAGTATAAATTATACTATATAACGTAATATGTTTTCCAAACCGGAGATTTTCTGGTACTTCTGAACTGTTTCTTGGAAGATTTTCCTTTGATTGATTGATTTTAAACAAGAAAGCAGATAACACCCGGTTATTAACCACTTGAAAGAATTTCAATGTGGAATAGTCAAGCTTCTGATGAGGCCCAGGCAGCACAAGTTTATCAAAGTCAGGTCCTGCTTGACTAACCTGATGTCCTTCTACAAAAGGTGATCTGCTTAGTGGATGAGCGAAAGGCTGTGGATGTTGTTTACCTAGAATTTGGTAAAGCCTTTGACGCCATTTCCCACAGCATTTTCCTGGAGAAACTGACTGCTTGTGGTTTGAATGGGCATACTCTTTGCTGGGTAAAAAAATGTCCAGATGGCTGAGAGCAAAGAGTTGTGGTGAACAGAGTCAAATCCACTTGGTGGCTGATCACAAGTGATGTGCCCCAGGGCTCAGTATTGAGGCCAGCTCTGTTCGATATCTTTAGCAATGTTCTGAACGAGGGGATTGAGTGCACCCTCAGTAAGTTTGCAGATGACACCAACTTGGGCAGGAGTGTTGATCTGCTCGAGGGTAGCGAGGCTCTACAGAGGGATCTGGTCAGGCTGGATTGATGGGCTGAGGCCAATGGTGTGATGTTCAACAAGGCCAAGTGCTGGGTCCTGCACTTGGGTCACATTATTAAAAGCTTGCTTTGTAACTCCCTTTAAATCTCCTGTTTTACATTTTGTTTTCTAAGTAAACCTGCCATTACTGTAGTGGCCAGCTGTAGTCTACTAAAGTATTTTTCAACTGGTAGATTGTTATGGGGCTTCTGAATGCAAAACTATGATAGAAAAATCTTCCATTTGTTTCAGAAAAAAAAGAAAATACACTTTTTGGAATAACGTGTGTAGTATTTGCTACATGCTATGTGTCTGGAGATAAACTTATGGCATGTTACACTCCAAGGGTTTCATTCAGATTCATGCTGGTTTTTCATGGCTGTAGATCTCACTGGGTAGCTTCTGTGGTGGCTATTTCTACCTGAAGATGAATGTATTTTTTCAGCTTGTTCTACCAGTTTCAGCTTCTGCATCTTAAAGAGGTCCAGTATCTATGACAAAGGAAGAAATTATACCTCATCAGGACTAAGTGCTGGTGAGTTTTCTTCATAATGCAGATGCTTTTCATTAAGAGCTAGGCTTCCTGCTCAACTATGGAAACAAGGCAATATATATAAAAGGAGCAGAAGATTCTTAGGCAGCTGAAAACAGTCCCACCTGTTCGTACTTCTGACTTGGTTTTTGACTTCTGTCACAAGCAAAATTATATCTTGGCTAAAGAAAATACAGTGGAGATATTAGAAAGCAACCTAAATCTGAGAAAATAAAAAAACATGGCAAGCTTGTTTTCATAAAATCCACATTTATGCATTTCTGAAGTATGTTAACATGGTTCTTTTTTAATCTGCAGGAGTTAAATCTTGCAAAATGACATTGAACTGTGACATAAACCCACATTCAACATGTTATATAGTTATGCAAAAAAACATAAAGTACTTTCTATGATGTTATGAAGATATCTTGCTGTCTCTTCATACCTAGTTTCTCAAAGTATCAAATTATTACTTTATTCATCTGATAACACTTGTTTTGTTCAATTTCTTTTAGCAAAAATAACAGCAAATTCTGATTCAAGAAAATAAAGACGAATTGCTGAATATTAGAGAAGCACGTTGCTCTGCCTCTGGCAGTAGCTGCCAAGCTGGAGAGCTGTCCTATCCCCTCAATTAGATTGGATCTGTATTGATGCCTGATTACCACTAATTAAACATTTTAAAAGTTTCACATCGGTTGGAGCTTCAGGCTACACATGAAGGAAAACATTCATGGTTCAGCGTGCCTTAACGATCCTGTAGACAGATATTATTAACTCCTTACATTATCAATTCATATTAGACAATCTCCTTGAAGAGCTCCTGATCAGAATTTATATATGCTCCATTATATCCTTGCAAATTCAATCACAGGGACAGATAGTAAGTGCTGAGTAAATAAATAAATAAAAAAGAACAACATTACTATTTAGCTGTCTGTTTTTCAGTTGCATTCCTACTTTCATGTGTGTCTTGCTCAGCTAATAAATGAGAAATCCATAGGATATTCCTTATTCTATATATCTTTTAAATATACTAAGAAATTAATTTATTTGCAAGTAAAGTAGTTCCACTGGCACACTCCAAATATTCAACAGCAAATTATTGATTCAGCATCATGTCTATAAAAAAAACCAACCACCAACCCTCAAATAAAAATTCATTTCAGATTCTCTCTAACACAACTTCTGGGAAAGAAGCACTCTCTGTACTGCATTGAAGCTGTTCTTTAATTGCACACCAAGTCAGTTCATGATCTTCTCTTGCAGCCTCACATATGTTGAATAGGAAATGCTAAAACACTGAGATAAGCTCAGTGGGACACTGTGTGTCTCAAAGAAGATGATCAAGCACCAAAAGCAAACCTCTGCTGTCTTTGCTAAGACAGAGAAGAACCCAACTTAAAATGACTCCTGTCATCCCTTCCAAGGAGCTGTACAAGGCCTTACAATTGACACTGCAGAAGAACAATGAGGGGCTGTAAGGGATTTGTGGAGCAGCCTGTTCTCTGCCCACAGTGCTGAGCACAACCATCTCTTCTGTGGACACCAGCAAGGCCATCCTTGCTGTGTCCGACGCTTGGGAAAGGCAGCCAGAGGGGTAGTGAGTTTCCTCTACCCTTTGTGTCTTTAAGTATAAGGCAACCTCTAAGCTCTGCAGAGCACCTCTCAGTCCTCTTCTGCATCACTGTTCATCTCCAGAATGTAAAGCTGCAACAGGAAACTGTGGGAAGGTTTAGATCACAGCTTGCAGTCAGGAATAGTTTGGTGAGACAAACTATTGTGAATTCAAGTGTCTTAAAAACTGGCATGGCTTGTGCTGTGTGATGTTGCGAATATTCTGAATAGGAATGTGTGCTGTCACTGCTTTAGTGCATGTTAGATATAATATGACATACCTTTGTATGTATTTAAAAAATTTGTTTAAAGCAGACAGAAATTAGAACAGTATCTCTGACTGTACTTGCATCAGTACAAGTGAAACATTCTCTCATCTGTGAAATGTGCTGAAGCAGCCCTTTTAATTGATTACTATAATATGATTGATTTCTTAATATTTGTGACCCGTATGTTTTCTCACAGCCTCTAATGTGGAGTGCAGTGTGCCTAGTATCTTTTGCCTACAACTCTGATTCTCTTGTTTATTTTATTAATACGGAGCCTATATAGGTCAGATTTCACGTTGTTGCGTTGCTGTACTCTGCTGCTCAGGCAACGGTGCGTGATCAGAGACTTCTACTCTTAGATTTCTCCTGGCAAAGCAGGAGCAGTACTCAAGGGATGGCGCAAATACATCTCACCTGCAAGCAAGTGGCAGCCCTTTTGCCACTGAGCCTAGCGCTTGCCATCTGATCGAATTCGGCACTGGTGGAACCAGTGGGGGCTGCTCTTTGCAGCGACTGTGGATATATTCAGTATATACTCACTGCGGTTTTCCGCTCTCCCCTGGATGCCCAGCTGAGATATTAAGAAGTAATCGCTGGGGACCTGCCAGATAGTATATAGTTTGTTTCCTGGAGATCAATATCCTAGGCTGGAGGGACTGCGCTAGTAGTTCAGCGCTTCTGCATGAGCGCAATTAATTACATAGGTGAGCCCTGTGTTTAGACACTCTTTCATCCTTGATCTGCCTAACAGCCTCTCTGCCAAGGATTATCCTCCCTCCTCACTGACTAATTTGACAACAGACTTTATCCATGTCCTTTGAGATAAAGATGAGAGACACAGAGCTGTCTATCGGTGTTCTGAGTTTTGTAGTGTTTAAAAAAAAATGCCTTTATAACGTAAACTCCATTATGAAGGATACAAAGGAGGCCCCCACTGCAAGTATTCTAATCAAAGGAGAACTCCCCTGGTGCTACTGAGAACAGAAATGGTGATGAGCTCTGTTCTGCTCTAAATTACTAATTGACTTTTTCTAAAGAACACCTACTAGGAATCTTGAAGTTTTATGGCAAATGCTAAACAGCAGCTGTTTTCTAATTGTGCTTCTCATTCTATACTCCTCACAAATATCTCTTTTGAATAATAAGCTGGAGACACTTCCAGTTAAAAGCTGTGCAGATCAGAGGAAACTATGTTAATGTAAGAGGATAGGTCTTCAGCTCAGAAAAGCCATGAAATTTATGGATGACTTTTAATAATCCTCTCTTTAAGGTTCTTTTATATGTTGGTATTTCCACGGCTTGTTTTATGGCATGAGAGGCTGACATGCTGTTGCGAGCATCCCAGGACGAATATCTGCTTATCAGCACACAGAGAAAGAAGTAATTACAGAATTAATACCAAGTTTTATGTTATTAAATCACTAAGCATAACTTATATTTTGAAAATATGATTATCATTAGCAAATCATCATTGATAATTCAAGAAAATTACCGATAACAAGGCTGTCTTTGGGATGGAAACAGACCCTTTGTGCCAAATTTTCAAGTGGGCAACAGCTGCTGTGTATACACAAGTACACATACGTGCTGCTTTGCCTTCATTTTTAGTATCTTTCATTTTACTTAGCCAATTCACTGACTTGTGTGGGCCGGTGTAGAAACGCATACATATTTATTACCCCAGAGAACACATTTTATATATAATTGATACAAACCAAAAAAAAAATACTATTCCAGAATAGATGTATGGTGTTACTCTTTGGTGTTAGTATCGGCTAAGTGTTTAAAAAACATGAAGACAAAAAAGAGTCAAAATGCTGGTGGGAGGTATACTTAAAAACAAAGGATACAAAAGAAGAAATAGGTTTCAATTTTGAAGATGTTCTCTCTGAATAATTTATTTAACACTTTAAATAGGTGGCCTGATTTTCAGCTCTGTCAGGCTGATTTAGATATCATAGTATAGGTTTAAGAATGTAATTAAAAGTTTCATTAACATTTTTCTATAACTCCAAAAAATATCTTTTTGGAAGACAAAAGTGGTTGCAGGGGCAAGTACTCCTGAATATTATGTTTTGATCAGTATAACATTTTG
Organism: Calidris pugnax; assembly: GCF_001431845.1. Lineage (NCBI taxonomy): Eukaryota > Metazoa > Chordata > Aves > Charadriiformes > Scolopacidae > Calidris > Calidris pugnax. Next base: position 1,331,144 of record NW_015090774.1, read on the forward strand.
AGCCAGATGGATCAGCTGCGACATCCTGCATCAAGTTTAACCCACAAATGTCCTTTACCAAAAAGCTGGTTTTAGTTTTTGAAGTGCAAAAGCAAAAGATTTAACAACAAAAAAAAATATCTCGATGCCCGTATTTATGCACGGGCAAATCCTACACTTGTCTGACATGGCTGGTTCCAGCAGTGACCAGTGGATGAGAGCACTGGGGAGAACAGCATTGTCTTTATGGACAGCCTGAATTCACAGTGCCCAAAAGCCTCCCTTTTCTGCACTTGCCTTGGACAACCACAGGACTGTTTGCTAAGGAGACAGTTCTGTCTGGTTCTCTCAGTGGTCTGTCATGTGGCTCTGCTGCAAGGGCAGATGGGATTGAGTGGTGAAGCCAGACCTGCAGGGTGGATAAATAGTCTCTGGTACCCGGGGCTGTCCCTGTGGTGCATCAGCTACTGCATCAGCCCAGACCTAAATGGCGAGGAATGCTTCAGGAGGTACGCCACACAGGCAGCTGGCCAGCCTGGCTTTGGGGCTACTCTTACGCCACTGTTTAATTATAACTAGAACCCATCTCCATTGAACCATGTCTGATTGGAGGTTCAGTGAATGCAGTGTGATAAATTGCTGCTAGGTTAGAGGTCTGGCATCTTTAATATTTATCCACCTTGGTGTGAGAGACTATAAAAACCACAAGGGGATGAGGTCTCTGGTTTCAAAGAGGACTGCCTGCATGAAGAAGGCATGCAGGACCTGCCTCTGTGTGAACTTTTGAGCAAGGAGGCATTTTATATTAAATTGTCTTTTCCGTCATCTACATAAATTACTAACGGAACTTTGAAGTTCTTTCCACATTTAAAGAGGTGGTTCAAAAGTATATCCTGAAGGGATTCTGGAGGGATATTTTCTGAAAATTAAAGGAAAATGCTGGCAAGAGATTCAATATCCAAATGAGTCTTGTATCAAGGAGGACAATATTAACAGTGATTCAGAGTATCAGTCATGTCAAAATGTGCTAATAGGCAAATCAGCCTCCCTCCGCACTATATATAGGTATATATAGTTTATAGGTACATGTGAGCACTTTTATGTGTATACAGACAGGTATATAAACAAAACCTGGGTTATTTTTTGTTATGGAAACATTAATATTTGAACTTTTTCTTGCTTGTAAGTATATAGAACTTGCTAAATAGCTGTTTTGCCTGTGTAGGTAATGGCTTTCAGTTATGCCATCCTAACAATGATTCCCCATCAAGTTTTACATAAACAAATTATCACACATTTTGTAACAATTTCAAAAGTGTTAATTATTTACATAAAGAATCCTTATTGCTTTGGTGGGTGACTCCAGTAACTTATAAATACTTTAATAACTGAAATAAATAATTCATACACATTTCTTTTTTCCCCCCTGTTAGTATGAAATCCTTTAATATTCAGAATAAACATATTTTAGGGATTGTTGACATTTTTTGAATGAATGTAGGATTTTTCATTGCAGTGTATTTCCATAGTTTGAAAACTGCTTGTGTACAGAGAGCCCCCGAACTAAACAGAAATTTAACAACGAGAAGGGACTTGTTTCAGTGATGTACCTAAGCCACATTCTTAATTTTGAGCACATTCTGAACCCCACTCAACTCGTTAAAGGCTCAGCACAAGCTTAGGTACTGCTGAATTCAGTAAGAGTTAGTATGTGCTCAAGTGCTTTCCTGAACAAAAGCCTAAACTCTTGCTAGGCTTCTACAGCCTCTAAAAATCCTCCCTGAAGGCAGGTTTTATGCTGCAGAGAGAACATACCGCAAGTGCTATTGCAGACTTTCTCATCTTTGCTGGAAGCTGCTTGCAACTGATCCAGCACGCTCCTGCCTTCAGGGAGTTTACAGGAGGAGGGAGTGTGCGGAGTCACTCTCAGGTTTCCCTCTTCCCAGCTTTTCTCGTGTGCCAAGCCCTGTGTTCTCATGGAGAGAGACCAACAGCTGTCAGCAGATGTGGCAGAGAAGAACTTGCTGCTCTGCGGTTTTGTGCTTCTCATCTTCTGTGCAGACCAAAACAAACAGCCGCTCCTTCTTGCGCAGTTCTGGGTTTGCTTAATCAATTAGAAGGAAGATCAGGACACATCTTGCTCCGATGACAGTTACTATCTTTTTGCTGTGTTCTTCAGGCATTTATAATAACTCATTCCAGGGGAATCCAACCTGGTTTTGCAGTACTAAGTGGAATTTTAACTTGATTTAATAATTTGAGATTTAGTTGTTATCCTTTTGTCAGTAAATGCTTGTTTTTCACCCTGAATCTTTCCTATGTTTTCTTAATATACGTGTTCTGTATGGGGGCTTTATCCTTCTTTTGTCCCTTTTATGCTTTTTCCTTTTTCTGGTTTTCTCTTTTATACTTACAGTCCCTTCTAACTACTCCATTATACCCTTGCAAATATGCCTTGCAAAATGTAAGATAGAATATAAATACACGATCTATACTTAAAAGTTAATGAAAAGACAAAAAATCAAACCCCACCCTCCCTAACTCTTCCAAAACCCAACCCAAACCCACCTATTCGTAGTATGCCTATCCTTACCCTAGTTCTTTTGGGCATTTTTTTTTCACCCCACTCAATTGCTGCCTGCCCCACTATCTTTAAAGTATGACAACAGATTATTTGACTAAAGGCGATTCTTATTCTGAAATAGAAGAAAAGATGTATTTCTCTTTCTTTAAAGAAGTTATTGGACCAATGTTCCTCCAAAACCACTGTACCCAGCCTTTCAGATTTATAAACTGACAAAATAAGCCTATCATCTATCCACGCTGATGCCTTGGGACATGTTGGCACATAGATAATGAGGAAGTTAGAAGGCACAGTAGGCTTTCATTAGGGTGAAGATGATTTTGTGGTAGTTTACTACCTGACTATTTTGTTTTAGAGGCTACATTATAAAAAAGAATGAAAGATAAACAAATGAAACTTAGTAGAAGTAACTCTAATATACTAAATAAATAAAATTTTTCAAGGTAATTTCCTTGTGGAATGTTTAAAAAATCTTGAATGAATTCCTGTCTTGTTTTATAGTACCATTGAAATATTCTAGGTTTTATTCCCATCTGAAGAAAAATCTACTTGTAATATCAATGCAAAATATTACAGTGTCTCCAAAAAAGAAGAAAATAAAATGTAATAAAATTATAACAATAACTTTCCTTCTTAGTTACAGAGTAAAAAAAAAAAAAAAGGATATTTAGGAAGAGATCATTTGCAGTGATTTGATGTACTTATGGAAAGAATCCTTTTGTTAGCCAGATTGCTCATGGATATTCATCTTGAATGTGCTCAGTGTTAAGATTCTCTTTGAATAAAGTGAGATACTCTAGGGGCTATACCGATCTGCCTGATAGTTCAAGGTACAATGATGTCTGGTGCAAGTTTTATGCACGATGCTGATATGTTTACTGGTTTGTCATTTTATCTATCTTGGCTTCTGAAAGGTAAACTCTGTAATACGAGGCTAATATTAATGTCCAATAAGAAATTTCACCTAGGAGATGTCAAATATCTCTTGAGATTTGGTGGTGGTGGTCTTTCTGCTATGAGAAACAAAACATGTCATTGAAATTATCTGTTGAAGCTTGGGAAGAAAATTTTCTACTCAAGGGACAACTGAAATAACAAAGTGGTGCAGGAAACAATAGTCCTTCTGTAATTAGCATTTGTTCTGATTTTGGCTGGGATAGAGTTAACATTCTTACACGCAGCTGGTATAGTATTATGTTTTGGATTTAGGATGAGAATAATGTTGATAACACAGTAATGTTTTCAGTTGTTCCTAAGCAGGCAAGGATTTTTTCAGCTTCCCATATAAGCTGAAAGGGAGCATAGACAGGACAATTGACTCAAGATGGCCAAAGGACTATTCCATACTATAGATGTCATGCTCAGTATATAAATGGAGGTTGGCTGGGGGGCTGGAATCGGCAATTACTGCTCAAGAATGGGCTGGACATTGGTCAGTGGATAGTGAGCAATTGCATTATCCATCACTTACATATTCTTTATCATTAATATTGTTATTATTTTCTCTTCCATTGCTGTCCCATTAAACTGTTTTTATCTCATTCATAATTTTAGTTTTTTCCCCTGATTCTCTTGCTCATCCCACTGTGGATGGGAGGAGAGGGTGAGTGGTTGCTCGGTGTTTGGCTGCCTACTGGGTTAAACCATGACAACATTTCTGGAAATGTCTGCTGACTGTCATGTTTAGAGCAGGGGTAGACTTTTTCTTTCATTTGTAGAAGCACCGTCCTAGCCTATGACAGTAAACACTACATTAAAGTACAGAGATAATAATTAGGAATTGTATGAGAAATCAAGATGTAGCCTATGTGTTTGAGAGCTTATGTCAAAGACCTATGCCATGGTCCAGATACTTACCTGCTTTTGAAACTTGGTCTGTCTTTCAAATACTGCACAGAGTATTGCCACTAAACTTATGAATGAAAACTGTTATTCTGGTAGATGGAGGATTGCTAACTTTTCTAAATCTTGGGCTTTCTTAATGGTATTTATAATTTTATTTTTCAGAGCTGCCTAGTTTTCATCTCATAATACACAATGGTACATTGCTTGATTAGGGGTTTTTTCAAAGTTAATGGACTATAGAGATACTGTGAAGAAAGTTAAGAAACTTACTTTAGTTTTTTTATAGTTTTCCTCAGGTGAGCTATGAAAGGAAATTGTTCCTTCCAATATTACAGTTTGGACTGTTTATGTCTTTATTTATCCAGTTATGACCTTGCAAACAGCAGTATATTTTGTTTTAACTATGAAGACAAATTGCTGTAGATCTTCTTTTTCTGCATTGTAGCAAACGCAAAATGCAGGAGTGTCTCAGCTTCTGACTGAGAACAATTGTGACCATGATATGCTCACTCTGTTTCCAGTAATAGCTCCTTATAAAGTAATTGGTTATATGATGAATAACTGTTAGGTTTTTTTAAGTCCTTGATAAGGAGGAGAGATTATATTTGAAACCTTCTTTATGAAGCTTCTCCTGCTTCATACTTGTACTTTTACATGCCTTTCATAAAAACATTCAATGAGGAAGTCAAAACTCTGGAAATATGCAGCAGAATGAAGCAGAGAGTGAAGAGGTAGGTATTAGCAGAGTTATATCAAGCCTCTGTGGATATTTGTGTTTTTTCTTTAGCTGCACATACTGATAGAATTTGGATGAAGAAGGGCATCTGGGGTATCACCCAAGAGCTTAGTCGCAGTTTCGATTAGGGCAATGGGTGATGCTGGTCAATACACAGCTACCAGCACAAAGATATGAATAAAAATTCTTCACACCTAACATCAGGGACAGCAGTGCTGATAGTGGGCAGTAGCTGTAGCGTGTAGCACGTTGTCTAGGCTGGGGAAATCCTTTAGGATAGGAACCAGACGGGCCCAGACTCTCCTGTCCCCCTCTGGCAGGGAAGTGGCAGAGTCTGTTGGGCTCTGCCCTGGACTTTTCCCTTCTTTTGACAGTGAGCTCACCACATCCAGGATAGGGTTTGATACAGAGATGTCATTGCTTGCAGCGAGGTGGGATTGAATGTGTAGTCCTTTGTTCCTAGATTGTGCTTGAGTTTCTGTTAAGCTGTAAGGAGACAGTAGTCCTTGAATTTCTGCAAGGAATGCAGAGATAGAACGAGAAGGTAGAAAACGTGCTAGATCTGTAACAAAATAAATGTGCAATTTAATGACTTAAAAGGAAGTGATTAGGTTGGAAGAGTTAAATGCCATGGCTCTCTGGAAGGGGAGTAGCAGGGTGTGCTGGTACCCTCAGTGCTCGATAATCAAATGGCATGGTAAGTAGGAAGGGAAGCAGTGGAAGGTAGGGTGCCAGGATGACTGTGAAACCTGGTCTAAAGACGTGGTCTAAATCTACTTATAATGATTATTAGGGACTGACAGGATTAACATTTAACCTCTATGATCATCCATGATTTACAGAAATGTTACTTCTCTTTTTTCCTTATTTTTTTTTTTTAATAGGGTAGCTGTAATAGTGCTTGTATTTAAACTGCCCCAACTTTTATGGACTCACAGTGCTATATGTAGTACATTGAGAGCATTATTTTTGATGTTTTATTTGACTTATATATGCAGGTCAGAGTAGACCTCAGCATGCCCTTATCTTTCTGTGATGTTTTGAAACATTGTCCTTGTATTTCAGTGTCTATAGATGTGATCAGTTATTTCCATTTGACAGTGCTATTATTGCATACATATTTCACAATTCATGTGCACTAAATTTGTTATTGATCTTTAGAGTAGTATAAACGGTATGCATTTATTTACATGTATATACATGCATGAGGAGGTAATTAATTTACTTGCTATTGATTTGTTTTCCTTTTGATTCTGGCAGACTGTTCAGCATTACATTTTGTTATTTATACAATAATTTTCTGATGAAAGTTGTAAAACTAGAACATTAGTAAGCTTATTTTTGCTGCCTTAGTAAATCTATTTGTAAGTTAGATGTGCTAAACATTACTCTCTGCATCTATCTTTTTACAAGGGAATGTAAAATAAAACTTTTCTGAGAGTAGAAAGCATAAAAGTGCATTCTTGACTTCAGCATTAAGCCTCTGTGATAAATTTGGATCCAAAATAATGAGGTATCAATCTGCTAAGTTTAATCAGAGAGGAGTCCCATCAGTACTATTCAAATATTAAAAATTATGTGTTTGCTATTGTATTGGATTGTATGATGCCTCTTCTCTACTTGGAGGATCCAACCAAACCAAGAAAAATTCCACCACCAAATTCAAAGCCAGACTGCCCAAATCTGTATATGCTAACCTTCAAGTGGTTTGGGGTACGGACACTACTACACCAGGGAGACAATCAAGATTCCATGTGTTTCTGTTGTTTCACAGACCATAAACATGCATGGCTTTACTGTTGTACGTGCGTTTAGATGGCCTGCTCATTCATAAGCCAACCTCCGCATGAGAAAAAGAGACCCTCTCTGCCCCGTCCCTCCTGACAGGAGGGATAGACATGCATGCTGTGTACAGGGATTGTGTTTACAGCTTGTCATTTTATATTACAGCACCATATAAGAACAGGCAGAAAGGTCCATTATGAATAATCTTGTTATTAGCAAGGGACTGTATCAAATGAACTTTTTCTTCTATTTTTCTTCTGTTATTTTTACACATATATTCCAGTGAAGAGGAGCTTTGAATGAAAGTCAAAAATTTTTAAGATCTTTTGCATCATTTTCAGTGGGCGTTGACAGAAATGGCAATCTGATTCATAAACACAGAAAAAAATCAGATTAGTTTTCATACAGTTGCATATAATGTACAAAATTAACTACTGTGTACATCTATTAAAATGCAATATATTACTCAGGAAATAAGAGTCTGTATTTTCAGCAGCTTGTTTAAGATGTGAGGGATATACTATGCCATGGTTTATACAACAGCGTGTGAAAAGGCTGTGATTCCTCTTGCTGTGATTGTCTATGTTGCTTTTAAGTTTGCAAGGTCTATTTTTTTATTACCTGAACATCTGCTTTGTACCCAGTAAAATTTCAATTTTATTAAACGTAGTGGTACTCTCCTATTCTAATAGAGACTTCCAAGCATTTTGCAAAGGGAATATTGTTTCTCTTATCTTTATGCCCGTTTTACAAAGATATTTCAATTAGGAAGGGAAGTATCTCTTTCAAGTTCTGGGTTTAAATGCTGACAATAGCACATTGGCTCTGAATCACTCATGCCCTTTGAAATCATTATTCTGTTGTCCAATATTTGGTTTTACTTGAGTTAATGATTTCAAACCAGAGGGTAAATAAAATTGAATGGTTAGAGATTTGGGTAAATATATGTACTTCTATGTTAGTATAAGAGGACAGATGCTTAAGACATGTGGTATAAATTTAGTAGATGAGAAATGTATGTTGTCATATTAAATTTAGCAGTTATTATTTAATTTTAAAGCATTTACAGTGTAATTTATAACAAATTATATCACATTTGCAATTTTTAATTGTAAAGCATTGTAAAAAGTACTTTAAATTAGCATTTTTGTCTCATTTTTGTCTGTTACTAAAAAAGGAAAAAAAGACTCTACAGTAAGTGACATGCTGTAATGAATTCTTTTTATATTCAGAAGAAAAATTTTGCTGTCCTTTGATAAAGTAGTATATAATTTAAAAGCTATTCTTCTGTAACTTAACAGGGGGCTACCAGAGGGCAGTGCATGACAGATCCATTCAGCCACTTGCCAGTTATGGGTAGGCTTTGCCCTCCTCCCTGTCAGAGCCCCAGCGCTGGTGAGAGCAACAGTTCCTCTTCCCACTGCTGGCAGTTTTGGGAACACAACCTGGATGCAAAAGCTGATACATGCATCTTCAGACCATTTGAAACCCTGGACTCCTAGGGGCTAAAGCCAAAGCCGTGGCTTCCACTGAGAAAGAGAGCTGGGTAGCAAGAAAGCACTGCTGTGTGGCAGGTGGAAGGGATACTTGAAGCCCAGTTGCTTCCTCACTTGTTCTCTCAGGCCTCAAATGGTCTTTTGCGCTCTCTCTGCTCTTGCTGTGTTCTCTTTATGTAGGATTTAGCACCTTGGGTTCAGGCAGGTCCTCTTGTGTGCACTGTCAGCTTGCTCTTCACTGCTAATGTCCCTCAGTCTGCAAGGCAACTCTACCTTACGGAAAGGGATGGTGAGGCCTGTCCCTTAAGCAAGGCAGAACTGTCTCCTATCTCCCAGAAAACATGAATTCTCTGTACCTTTAATACATAGATTCTGCCTGTGTATGTAACTTTATTTACACCTCAGAAAACTTTTTTGGGAAGCTCAAGGTGCAGCCTTCTTTGCCCCTCTACCCTCTACCTGGGACACAGGACAGCACTCCTCAGATTTTGGGAATATGCGTGCACTAATCAGAAAAGTGCAAAATTATTACCATAGAGTGCATAGGTCCCAGACAATGTTCAGCTGGCTCACCTTTTCTGCCTGTGTCTGCCATTGCCTTTGGATCCACAGGCTGCTGCCATGCCAGAGATGTCTGCCCAGCTCAGGTCACCCACATCTCTTGTGCAGCTACTCTGTCTCCTCTGCAGTCCCTTACGTGAGCTTCCTCAGGGGTGTATTGCTTCTTACAGTTCCTGTGCTTTGGGCATGTCCTGGATCCGTGCTGACTTCAGCCTGAGCTTTAGGGAGCCTGAGAAAACAAAAGCAGATTCTCAAGGCAAACATGAAGCACTTGGTAGCAAATGTCTGCTCTGAACAGCAGCATCAATGACATTTAGCCTGTTCAGCAAGCTCTTCTCTGAGCTTAGCTGCTTTATACACCCACACTTCTGTCAATTAGCCCTCTATTATGCAGATTTCACCTTAGTTTACTTGGAAAATAAAACCAAATAACATATTTATTGGTACTAATGAGTAATGACTTGAGGTATTGCTTCTCTATTTGTGTGTAACGACTTAAATAACTTCAGCATGTTTGCTAAGCTGGGGCTGGTATCTTTGCTTTTAATGTTTTTCTTTTCCTCCCTCTCTCCTTTTGCTGTGAGAAGGTTGAGGCTCACAGTCAAAGCATTTCCAGTGCACAGGTATGCGCCACGTTTCAAAATGACAAATAATGCATCTTAAAAGCATGTAGGTGGGCAAAGTAACGTGTGCTTCCTGGATGAAACCCCTTCCTGGAAGCCTGCCTGTCCCATTTGACAGACCCAGTGAGCAACTCATAACTGCTGCTGTGGGAGGCCAAAGAGCTGCGTTGGCCAGAGATACGGTCTGGAGGACATGTCTTACAGGACCCTGTAAGCATCTTAAGAAAGATAGTCAAGATGAGCAAATTAAAGTAGTCTGTTGCACTATTAATAGCCTAGGTAAAGAACAATTAACAAGGACAACCATGGGAGAAGAAAATCTATTTGAGTAATGTGAAGGATGTGTGTAAAACTGGAGTTTCTCTGACTTCCTCCATTAGTAGACTCTTGTAAGAAAAAAATAAATTTAAGGTAGAGAAAAATGGTGAAGCTTGTGATGAAATGTACTGGTTGGACTATTCTGACACTGGTATTTGACTACGTCACTGTGAAATACTGCTGGCAATTCCAAGTTTATGTGTATGGACAACTTTTATAAACTCTCTAAAACAAAATAGGAATAATCTATTCAGTTGCTCTGATGATGTATTTTCTTTTACTAGCATACCACTTGGTGTGGCTTAATCTGGTTTTTTAGCGTATAACATTTTGAGAGGGAGAGGTGCATGCAAAGTGTATTTATTTAGAGTTCTATAATTTATTGTCTGAATTTTACAAAAAAGTATTTGTGTGTCACATATACAAAAATATATATATATTCATTGAGGCTGAATGTTTAAAACTGAAAAATAGCAAATTATTTAATTAAGAATCAGAAAACATATCGTTTAACAAAATGCTTTGTAAGTGCTGTAGGAAATGGAGAGTGGCCAAATTTCTGTAAATTTCTACATGGCCTGTAGTCTTTGTTTAGTCAAAATTCCTCTGATATTACTGGGAATTCTGACAAACCAGGACTGTGGGGAGAAATTCTGGCAGGTTTGAACTTAATAGAAGAGGCCTATTTGCTAGAATGGCATCAACATTTAATCCCAGAATACAAAACCAAAGACAGGAAAAGGATGTGGATTTAACCTGGTTACTCAGATTTTATATAAATTGAGGTATATTTTAGATAGATGACTTAGAGGATGTGAGCAAAATTGTTGCTACTGTTATGACCAGTTTCAGTTCTGACTACATGCACGGCTTGTGAAGGGATTTAGGTTTGCAGTGGGTCCTTCACCTTTCTATTGGCAGTCTCACAGATCACGCTTTGAAAAAAAAGGTTAAGACTGTAATGAACTACAGATTTATACTTTGTGAGTTATGCTTAGTGTCCGTCCTTCCACTGAAAATAAATTTCCTGCTGGTGGGGGTTTCAGCTGTGTTCTGATTTACTCACAGGGCAGCAAGATTTGGCAGAGTTTAGTAAGGGCTGTGAGGACAATGGATACATGTTTCTATGATTCCATCACCAATTCCTTTCATGAAGGCTTGGTGACTGCATAGTATGGGGAGAAGATTCTTTCACTGCTGTGATGTAGATAGATACAAGTGTAATCATAATTGGCAAAAGCTGCTTTCTTGGAAGATGATGACCATCTGAATAAAATGAAGCCTCGATGTAAAGCAGAGGCCAAAATTTCTTTGTCCATTCACTGAAAGGGAATATATGACGTGGAGGTTACTTGTTCTTCGTATAGCTAAAAAATGTTAAACAGGAACACTAACTTTTTTACGTTTTGAAGATTTAAAGGATTAGTGACACTTGATTGTGCAAAGAGTACACATTTTATCCGATACACTCTTTGCACTTGTAATCATTCTCTATTATTGGGGGTTCTGTGCAGTTAACTGATAAGAAATCAAAAACCAATCACTGATTCCAATAAAAAATCCACATGTTCACTTGTGTTAAATTGATACAGCTTCATTGGTGGTGGTAAGTATGCTTTGTCACCTGAAGGACTGGCCTGAGAAGCATAAGAGATTTTTGGTAGCAGTTAAATAATTTACAGACCCAGAATTTTCGTGGTGAATCAGCCATTCAGAATATTCCTGCTCACCCCATATAGCACTTTGGATCTTTGATATAGCTGAGATATATACCAAGAAAGGAAAAACAATATTAAAAAAAGGCAATTAGACCTTTTAGCAGGCAAAACACATCACACTTCCCTCAAGCTGACTGCTCAAACTGGCTGTTCCTCACAACACATTCAGTTGCAGAATCTGTCCGTACTCAGACACTGTCTCTCACTAAAAGACGCTCTTATACCTTGCCATCTGTCATGTGCTGCTTGTTCCCACGGCAAAAATGGCTCCCCCAGTTTAGTCAGATTTGACAGTTATTTCCATTGAGACTGGTGATGGAGTAAGCTTCAGAAATGTGTTCCTTTTCCCACTTCTTCCTTCAGATCGATAGCATCTCACTTTCATATGTAGTCCTAAGTGACTTCACTGGGACTTCTAAAGGATGAAGATTGATGCATAGAAAAGGTTGTGCCTGAACCTTATCATTAGGTAAAAAATGTTGAAAGGCTTTTCTTTAACTATCAAGCTTTCCATAGAGTCACTCGCTTTCAGTAGAAAAACATACACTGGATACTGTTTTTATAAATTTTCAAAAATATATAGCAATGATGATGGAGGAAGAGTGAACAAGAGGCCAAGAAATAAAGAACTGTCTGCGAAGATAATAAATAGGAGGGGTGTACTGTATGTGGACCGAATACACTGTCATGAGGAACAAGGAAATGACAATGTTGTCATATGCATATTTCACTTGGATCTACCAGCTACAACACATAAATACTAAGCTGACAGCTCATACTTCTCTTTGCCCAATCAAATATGAATTTACAAATATTAATCTTGTAATTTTTTTCTGGTAGAATAGCAAAAGGAGATATGTTAGCAGAAATTAGCAACTTCAGTGACTTCTGAAATATTTTTGACACGTTCCTTTGTCACTGTGATGCTAATTTTATGTTCAGTCTTTGTCTCATTTCCCAGATCATCAGAGTGTTTGCGTTTGAAAGCTGAAATAGCGGAGTCTCTCAGCAAGCATCAGTGACACACAGATAATCTCCGGTTCCATGTGCACCAGCTGCAGCACATCTTGAGTGAACACCATAGATAGAAGAGACTTAGATGTGCCAAAGATGATGCCAGTGCATCTGTGCATAATCTGGTTCTTCATGACCTCAATTCATTCCACTAGCAGTATCTGCTGATGTCTCCACAACTCCTATCATCCAGATGCTTCAGGTGTCTTGGCCATTGTAGTAAATGAGGATTCTTCACTATAAAAACTTTCAGAATTAATAAGCAGGTTCAAAGGATGTGCTCTCAGATATCGATTCACTAACTCTGTGAACAGCAAGATAAGAAGGGTCCAAATCCAACAGATGATTGTTTAGCTGCCTAATTCCTATGTAGCACATCTAAGTAAAATCATTAGAATTCATTCAAAGAACATCTGATAAAGTAGGAAGCCTGCTTTGTATCTCTTGTAATTATAACATATCCATAGTACAGTGGGTACACTGCATCTATCCTGCTGTAATGCATGCATGACTTTAAATGCATTGTAATAATTTATGCCAGCCGAGGAACTGGGTTGGTGTGATATGAAAAATAAGCTCCCTGGTGATTTGAAAGTATGGGCCCAAGTTTTTCTGGCTGGAGCCTCTGTTAATGATCTGAGAAATATCTGCAAATCTGGAGCAAATAGATGAAGCCTGCAGGCTCTTCACAATAATTTTGGGAGTATGTTTTCAGAAGCCTTGCTGAAGGCACTTACAGGCTGTGCATGTGTCTCTGTGCTTTCCGTATAGATGAGGTTGTCCGTATTGTGCTTGACCTTATTGTGCAGTTCCTTTTAGCACACGCTAGTCAAATGAGGCATCAGGAAATCCGTTTTCTAAGATGGAGCCTTCGGTCATTGAATTACTTTATATGAAGTTACAGTTATTCTTTGTGACTGTACAGTTATCCCAATGGAGGGAAATGCATTGAATGTTCAGAAAGGAACATTATCATTTCACAGAAAAGCACTAGCCATTAGGAATAATAGTCTTCTAGGTTTTCTCATGTGTATCTGGGAATTTACATGTAGGTATCTTTCTGAAGAAGCTCATCTGTGCTCTGTTAGCTCCCTGCCTGGCGCAGAAGCACAGCAAGCCTTCTGTGAACTATGATTTCCAAGCATCAGGTATTCTAAGAAATGGAGAGAATGCTGCGATGTGTGTCTTTTCTGTGTCAAATCAGGAGAGATTCAGATCTAATTAAAGCCTTCATACTTGCTTCCCTTAGCTTGCGGTTTATCACAAATCCTCAAAATTTCTATCAATGATCTGCTATCATAAGAGTAACAGAAAGTAAATTGTAGCTCAAAGTTGTGGTGCTTCAGCTGTTGTATTTTGGTGTAACCCTGTAGGAACTCTGTGAAAGCTTGCTAGTTTACAGCAACTGATGATTTTATGGTGGCAGTCACTGCAATATGTAGTTACATGATTGCATCATTTTATAATCTTGTCAAGAAGGCATTTCTAGTAGCATTACAAATTGTTCAGAGAAACCTGCCAGGCTCTCACTGCATCTGAAAAAATACTTAGAAATATTCATGTTCGTCATTTTGTGTTAATTCAGGCATGCAATGCTTGACTTTTTTGTGTGATTAACTGTTGTTAAGACTTTGTACTGTCACAGAATCAAGTGCTTAGTACACGTTCTTTGACTCAAGAGGAGGATTGTTCCTATTAGAAGGCAATGTGAATAAATAGTAGAGACAAGATTAATGCATCACCATAATCTGCAGTTATTAACAAACAAACAAGCAACAGAGAATTGGAGCATGAGGGTTTTTTTAATAGCAGAGGCAGTACAATTTTCTCAATGCCTTTTTGGATGGTACGTAGGTTACTCTCCTTTTGTGGAAATCCTGCTGTTAATGCTTATTTTTGTCTGTATTCCACTGCCATTGATGAAAAGTGATCTCTTTGCTATTTGGAACAACCCTCCAGTATTACCCAGTGCCAGGGACTCCTTAAGAAGAGAAAAGAGAGACCTTCTCCTTCTAGAAGACTCCTGTACCCACGGGCAGTCACAGTAGGCAAACTCTGTGATGGGAGACTACATAGTGATGAGAAAGATTGTGCAGCTGGAACACTTAATTTCAGATTTTGTGGGCTGACAACTTTCTGGCAGTTGTAGGCAAAGCTGTCTCATATCAATAAAGTTCCTAAAGTAGTTCCAGATCTGTGAGAGACAAAAATAATATGCAGTAATCTTTCTGTGTCTTTCTCTGTGGCTGTGCCTTTTGGCATTTGTGATCAGTTACTTCTGTAAAAAAATCTTCTTATGAGTTAATATTTTATCTGCTTGAGAACCTTAACAAGTTACCTCAACAGCTAATTTTGTCAGAGCTATCACTAGTACTCATTCTGGGGTTTTATTTAGTTTTTAAATCAGAGCCTACATAGGGATCCATTTGGCTAACCCAAGAGGGATTGCTTTCCCTTTGAGAAATTGATAAAAGTTGTGCTAAATTCTGTTCACTGTTTCTAATGTGGAAGCCTCTGAATATCAAAGCTCCTTTCTTTATTTTTATTCCAGAGCCTTTTCTTTGACATATTCAAGTTAATAATTATATTATCTTAGTTGTTTTCTACTGTTGCAGGCTACTAAGAATAATTTTACAGTTTAAGGGCTATTAGTTTGTATTCCTTTTTATCTGCATGGTATCATTCTTTATTATATCATTTTATGTCCTGGAAAAGCATCTAAGAAAGTACTATGAGGTATTTTAGTGACGTAAGTGACAGTTTTGGCCTTATGTCTCATTATCTGAAAGACAGCATCTCCAGCAGCACAGACATATCTCATTCTGCCAAGGCCCAATGTAGAACATAATGTGTGAAAGAGACTCAAAATGAGGGGAATGGATCTCTTTCTTGCTTAAAATACTATGAATTTTATTCCTTTAGGGTAAATGACTATATTTTATAATTCCTGTTCTAGGGACAATAAATAATTTTAAGCCACTGAAGTGACAGGACAGTACATCTGTGTGAAAAGTGAATCATTTAGGGAATAAAAATGAGCAAGATCACTTTGAATTAAGTGCATGAGCTGACAGCCTGAGTTATTGTTTCGATATTCAGACAGAAGAGTGCAAGAGCTTCCTTTGCGCTACTCCTATGGCCAGAGATGCAAGAAAAAGTGATCTCAAGCTTTAAAACTGTTAGGATCTGGCTCTGAAGCAGAGATGGTAGAAACTCTGGTATCCAGCCCTCACCTTCTGAGCTGTCACTGGTGTCTTCTGGTGCCAGAGACCTAGAAGTTGTAGGGTCTAAAGGCAGCTCTGGAACATAGGAGACATGATGCAGAGATCAGGAGGACCTCTGCAGTCAGCCCACCCAGAGATCCTGCTGGCTGTGGGATCTCTGGCCCCAGCTTAGATGTGTGAGGAAGGTTTGCACACACCTGACAATCATGTTAGTTCCTGAAAGCTGACCAGTGAAATTGATATTCTGTTAGGGCTAATGGTGCTAAGAGTATTTATTTGTTTGAATAGATGCAGCAGCTGGAAGCTTGCAGAGGTGTTTTTTTCATTTTGGTGGGGGAAATAGGGCTTTTAAAATATATATAAATTAGATTTTGATCTAATTTGGTAGTAGAGTTTAAATTTAAACTTTTCTTTTTGAAAAGCTCTTTGGAATGTCACTTTTTACAATGACATGAATTCTAATTAAAGAGAGCCTTGCTATGTCTTACAATGTCTGGTGAGGTCGCAAAGGGAGAGTGGCTGCAGGTTATTGATTTTGGGGCCTAAAAACATTCAGTAACTATTATCTGTAGTTAACAGATCCACAGGACTCCTGCTGATTAATTCCCTTATCTGAAAGCCATTCCTTTTCATACTGTAAATGAAGTCTAATGCTCCCTGAAGGGGTCTATAGTTTATAGATTTTATAAGTGAATGAGAAAATGAATGCATTATTTTCTTGCCTTTTTGTGGTGCTGTTAAGTTATTCACAGAATGTTCCATTTTAATACAATTTATGCTTTTACCAGCATTTTAACATTTCACTGCAGAAGAAAAAAAATGAGCCTTTTATCATTCATATTGAAAAAAAAGCTTAAGCCTTAATCCACTCAGATTCAGTAACTATTATTTGATCTTAAAGGATGGCACTCATAAACTATAGAAAGGCAAGGGCTAAAACATTCATTATGGTGTAAATGTTACAGTGCATCTCATATTTATAGAAGGGACCATCATTATGCAGACCCATTACAGTGGATACTTGTGGCACTGTATCAAGCAGTATCTCTGAATTTTATATCAACTCTATGAGCCTGAATGAAGTACCTGTATCTTTTCATTACATTCCACTTTTCCTCCTATTTAAATCAGCTCCCTGTGGAACACTGTGCTGTTGCATAAATATATACAGCTGCTGCAAAGGAATTAGTGAAGGCTCTAACCATGGAAATAAGACTGTGTAGGGTCTGGTTAGGTTATCATTAAAGTGTACACGTTGCTTTTTTCATAAAGGGAAAGGAATATGTCCTCTTTAAGGCAGTGCCTTTATTGAAACAACCTTAAAACACTCTAAAACCTCCAGAAACCTGGTCCAGCAAGGCAAGGTCCCAGGTAAGTGCTCTGCCTCTTCCACCTGAACTTGCACTGTGCACTCTGCCCAAGTGTTTCATTTCAAGGAAAACTAGGATCTCACTCTCATGCAGTTTATTAAACCATACATCATATAGAATTGCCTGATTCATTCACAACTCTCTCATACACATTTTCTATATATAAGAAAAATAATATTAATTAAAATAAAAGTTATAATAAAGCTTAAACTATTAGATGTAAATCCACCTTTACATAGCAGTGTGTCCATGTTTTTTATGGTATAAATACTTTCATATTTCACAGCAAAAAATGGTTAATAATGGAGAGAAAATTTAGGGAACTTTCTTTAGTGATTAAGTGTTCCTTAATTGTCCAGTATATGAATTCTTCTGGTTCTGACCATAGTTGAAAGCAAACTAGCGACTGTAATGTTGATCTAGCTTGCAGTTTTAGAGTTGGTCAGACTTCCGAAATGATAATACATTGAATTTTTAAAATTTCAGTTGTCTTTGTAGCTAGTAAATTAAAAATTCAAACAAAAATGGTAGATTTTTTGTCATCCCATCTTGGACCATATGTTTGATTTGCTATCAATTATATGTTGCTTGCATTTTAGCTATATTATTAGAATACCGGATATTTTCTAAATTAAAATTGTTAATTCTTTCCTGACCTTTTAAAAAAATTTCTCATTTTAAAATCTTAATTTTCCTCAGAGGTATTTGTTTACACTGTATAGTATAATTGCATTGTTATGTAAGGATTTACAGAATCATAGAATCGTCTAGTTGGAAGGGACCTTTCAGATCAAGTTCAACCATCAGCCTAACAATGCCAAGTCCACCACGAAACCATTTCCCTCAGCACCACATCTACCCATCTTTTAAGTACCTCCAGGGATGGGGACTCAACCATCTCCCTGGGCAGCCTGTTCCAAGGCTTGATAACCCTTTCGGTGAAGAAATTTTTCCTAATCTAAACCTCCCCTGGCACAACTTGAGGCAATTTCTCTCGTCCTATTGCTTGTTACTTCAGAGAAGAGACCAACCCCCACCTCTCTCCAACCTCCTTTCAGGTGGTTGTAGAGGGCGACAAGGTCTCCCCTCAGCCTCTAGGCAAAACAACCCCAGTTCCCTCAGCTGTTCCTTGTAAGACTTGTATTCCAGACTCTTCACCAGCCTCTTTGCCTTTCTCTGGACTCACTCCAGAATCTCAATGTCTTTTTTGTAGTGAGGGGCCCAAAACTGAACACAGTATTCGAGGTGTGGTCTCACCAGCGTTATGAACATAACTAGAATAAATTCAAACATACGAATCTCAAAGAAGGTGATAGGGACAGTAGCTAAAATATATTTAAGCACACTTTAAAAATTTGACAAATTGGGATTTTCACAGAGATGTAAAGACTTTCTGCTACAGGAGTGGAGCTGTTGGTAGCAGTTCCAAATGTTACTAGAAAGAAAGAAAACCTTAAGCCTTTATTCCCCACATTTGGGAAAAAGAGCCTAAATAACTTCAAAGAATTATAAAATTGCTCTCCAAAATGCACTGTAATACTCTGTTAGCAGTGAAATAGATTGCAAACAAGTATGTTGTAAGGCCACATATGAGCGCTGAATTTATTCCTAATTATTGACATTCTGTTTGGGGAGAGGGGGCGAGTCAGAAATCACCTGTTCTGCCCACTCTGTCCCAAACGGCCAGCTGATTTGAACTCTCAGAGTGTTAATAGTTCAAAAGATTAAGATTACAGCACACAAGGCCAGGAAAACTAAATATTTGCTCAAGCTTATTTTATGCAGGAGCCAGATGAAGAATTTGTGAATGTTCATTTAGAAATGAAACATTAGTCTTCTTCTAAATGGTGCCCTTCAAAAATGGGCCTTTGCTCTCATGTCAGAGAATTGCTTGTTTTGGAGAAGCTAGTCCAACTACTGAATGTTAAACTGTAAAAAAAAAAAAGGAGTTGTTATATCACCGTGTTTCTAAACTATCGGATCTTTTATTGCCTGTTTGATGGTCCTGTTTAATTTTTCTGTGGTTTTATGAATTATAAAGCGAGAGAACTCCTTTGCTTTTGCTGCAGGCGGTGTTTTGCTGTTGCAAGCCTGCTGTCTGAACCCTGACGCGAATTGCAGGCTTAGATGTATTACGACCTGTCCTTCTCTCCTCAGAGGTGTCATCGAAGACACAGCAAGGAACAAAGTATTTCTCTCCCGTGCCCTAGCCTGGGAGCAGTCCTCAGAGCACCCCAGGCTGTCTCGCTTAACAGGCTGAGAACAGCAACCAACCTCCCGCAGCCCAGGCACGTTCAGTCGTGCAAGGCCTCGCAGCGTGCCTACGGGCCTTTGCACACACGCGGGCACAAGTGCCCTCCGTGTAGGGCATAGGGAGGGAAGGAAAATGGGGAATCTGCTGCTGTGGGAGGAGGTAACCGCGGTTGCCATCCACAACGCGGGGCTGAGCGGGGCTCTGGGCAGCACAGGGCTGCGGAGAGAGCCAGTTAATGAAGCGTGACAGGTAAGGGAGGAACGAAATCACAGCCCTGGGCAGGCAGACCATTTAAAATGGTAATACAGTCAGCCCTCATCTCATCTCGGTGCTGACACTCCTCAGCATTTGCCTGCGCCGCTCATTCTGCACAGATTGTCAGGTAGACATCAAAACAAGCATGGCAGGCAAATAAATACAGGAATCTGAGCAAATACTCTCTCTCCTGCAGGAATCGTAGACAAGCGTGACTGACAGGAGCTCACTGCTACTGATGATCGCGTTTTTATTCTGTGACTCCACTCTGTGGGTTATTTCTTGTCATGCCCTGCATTTCAGATTGCTTATGTAGGTCTCTGGTAAGCTCCCCAAGTCATATCAGCGTCTACGAATATAATTTTAACTCACTGTGTTACATCAGATAGCTCTCTGAATGATTTCTCTACAGCAATTTCAGGGATAAATCTTTGTGGTTTAATGATGAAAGTGTATTAGCTAGGATTTAATAGGTCAGCTATCAGTAGATCAGGTAGTTTGAATTGCTGCTTTCATATTTTTTCTGCTTAAACTGACTGTACCTGCAATTAGATGGAAAAACAATCACATGACTATTTTCTTTTACATTTCAGATTTTTATGCTCAAATAGAGGCGAAGTCCATTATGTCTTCATGTAACTCTTATTAATAGAATTGATGTCTCATGGCCTGACAACAATCTGTTGCATAGACAGGCCTGAGATACTTCTTTGTGGTAGGCATAAAAATTACATCCACCATAGTTAGAAAGAAAACTTTTTTTCCTGTCTGGAGTCATAGATGCGAGTGTCAGTATCCTACATCTCTGTTGCAGGGAAAATCACGCAGATTACCTTCGTCTTGACAGAGCTTTACTGACTTTGGTAGGCTTCAGATCAGGCTTATTAATATTCTAGGTCTTATTTAGAAATTGGGAATACTAATAGTTGTCTACAAAAGAAGGGTATATGAAAGAAAAATTAGTTCTTGTTGATAATGCAGTTTGGGATTCTTGCACTGAACAATTCAATGCTGCATCTAAAAATATTCTTGTTGGCTCTGATTTCCTCTGCTCATATACCTTTTCCTTTGCATGTGGGCCTGTCCATGTTTATCTTAACTTTCTTAATTCCCAGTTTTTTTGCTTTCTGAAATATTCAGAGTGTATAATTTTAGCAGCTGTTCTGTTCTTTTGGCCAGTTCCATGTTGCTGGTGTTGAAATGGAAACTTGTGATAAATTCACCTGCTGGGTGGCATTACTGACGCTGGTCAGAAATGAGGAGAAGGCACAGATTTTCAGTGCTCTAAATGTCCTGCTGATTAGGGCTTTAATCTGAGTTTTATCACAAGCAACCTGTGAAGGCATGGTGATTGTGTCATCCAAAAGTAGTCCTAGTGTGGTACAAATTTTATTTCAGGGAATGCAGGTTTCTGACTTTCCCAGCACTTTGGGTTGCTTTAGGAGTAAAGGTAAACTTTAAAGAATTTGATTATGTGCCTGAGCTGTGTGCAGACTGTCAATTTCCTGGACTTCCTGGCATTTCTCCAGTTCTTACCTTGGATCAGCTGGAAACGAGCAGTAAACAAAGTGTCCTTTCTACTGTTTGAAGTTTTGGTTGGGGGTTCTTTTGATTAATTCCACCCCAAAATTATTTATATGCAAAATCTGGAAATTATGATTGGATGTAGTACATTTTGCAATGCCCATATATTCTTCTCAAAAAAAGCCTATTTAAAAAAGCCTTTCATAACATGGCCATGATACAGAATGTCACACATATGTATTTGGCATTTTTGGAGGTAAGAATATATATATATAGTTATCGACATACAGACTTCAGTCATTTTGCTATTGGTATACAGTGTGCATATTTTCTGTTTTAGTGTCTGAATATGTATGGAATCATAGATATGCAGTGGTATCTCCTTGAACTTAATAGAAGTCTGTGCCTTTTTCAAGAAATTTGTCTGTGGAAAAATATCCAAATGTATTCCTTTATTAAATGAACAAATCTCACTGCTAGGCTCATCCAGCTTGCAATCAGAGGAAATGTCTGATTCTGTGAATGCTTCCTACTGAATTACACGGAATATTTTCATTGTTGTGTGGAAGTGACACTTGAGAGTTAGATGGAAGTGCTAATAATTTGTGAAAGATTTTTTTTTTTATCTATGAGCAGATCTCAGTAAAGATAATTTGCTGTATTTAATGCTGTTTAAAATAAAAAAAAAAACAACACCAACCCACACTATTCTCCCACTGCCAAGCCTTTTCATTACTCCCAGAGACCTTTTAACTGAGAGAAATAAGATTACTTTTTCTCTGTTTGCAGAAAGAAGCAGTGAGATAATCATATTCTTTCAGGATGATAGAACTAGATAATGAATTTGCATTTCAGAGATTCCATACTTAAAAACTTATTCTGTACAACACTTATTTAGCCCATACTTTTGAGGAAGAAACTAGGTAAATGATATTAAGGTGATTTCCATGTTTGATGAAAAGTCCCTCAGTTTGTGAAACAAATAGCTATCTCTCCTTTTAGAGGAAATGGCATTTTTGTGAGTGAAAACTAAATATCTTTCAAAATTTGTGCCATAAGACATTATTCCACACAGCATGCATTTACGCTGACTGAAGCAAATTAATGGCAAAGAAGAAAGGATGTTATCGCTGTTTTGTTAACTATGATTTTGGTAGGGATTTTTCAGCTTTGCTTTCTTACTCTTCACAAGCTGATGGAATTCCTAGTCTGAGGACTATTTAATCGGTACTGGCAGTTATTTAGTATGCTTTGAATTCCTCTCAAAGAAAAAAAATGTATTTTTTTTAAATCTTGCATTTAATTTCATAATCTAGTGAGTGAGTAATCTGAGTAATTTCATTATCTCTTACAAGGTCCTAGACGTTTGCACCTTTCCTTTCCTGTGGTTTGATGTAGAGAGAAGTCTACCAGACATTTTATATACTGTGCAAGCTCTCTAGCATGTTCATTGAGATAAATACAATTGCAGATTGACACAGCATTTGGTTACCGTATCACATAGCTAAACTGTTAAAGGAGTTTGGGATCTTGCAGATTTTGCATCTTTGAAGTTGTTAACTGAAGTTCAATTATGTTTTCTTGTTCTTTTCAGCTCTTTTGAGTTACTTTATCAATTTTTTGTAGCGTTATAGAGAGTTTGGTAATAGTCTACATGTTGTACACACAGTGTAATTTTTTTCTATAACCAAAATCATTAAATCCTTGCTACAAATCATCTGCCTTTAAAAAATTTTGCAGCCATTTTATTCCAAACTTACACTCATCACCCAAAGAAACCTGTAATGCTGCTGCATGACCCCTCAGCTTTGAAACTCTAGAAAGAGCTTTTTGTTGCACTGTTTATTTATCCACTTATTTTTTTTGTCATTAGAGACTTTGAATTTATTAGCCACTTAACATAAAGGAAACAACTAAGTAAACAACATCCAAATATAGCAGTGCATTAGGGTGACATTTTTAAGGGTATCTTTCATGTCTTAAAACAAAGACTCCTGTATAGTTATTGCACTTATTCCCTATGTGTCTCCTGGTTCCAGATCAGGACATTGTGTAAGGGGAGGCAGGGTATTTTGGCAAGGTTTATCTCAGGCTTACAGGTGTGACTCTAACTCATGCTAGTAATACTTTTTCATTCCTTCTGCCTGTATCCTTCACCACTCATCTCACCCGTCCTCAGCTCTGCGCTTCTTTCCTCCCACCCTCCCCACTTACTCAGTCTATCTCACCCATAAGACACAGCCTTTCTGTCGCTGTTTCCCATTCTCTTCTGCTCCTCAATTGTGTTTTCTGCTTCTCCCTTCTCCTTCCAAACTTTCACCTTTCAAGGAAGTAAATGTAATTTAGGCTTCATGAATGATGAATCTGGTGTTTTTTACTAATTGCTCATTCTCTCCCATCTTCACCCAGATGGCAGGGGGTAGGTGAGGCAGCTTTGATTTTGGGATAATTCTTTGTTTGAATAGGGACCTGGGTTTTTAATGTATACATTTCTGAAAGTACATGTTCCCAAAGGCAAGGCTCTAGAAGAATGTCTTTCTTTTGAAAGGTGGAGGCTGGCAAGATTAGAGGCAGTTCTTGGTGTTTGTAGGAGTTCACTCCTTTGCCTCAGGCTGGCTCAAAATAAGTCATGCACAGGAAGGATATTTTCCTGCAGTTAAGATGTGCCATTGTGCTTCAGGAATGGAGCTGTCAGCCATAGTCTTTATGCCTTAGACAAACATGTCAAAAAATATGTTTTAGCTGCCCACTTCTTTCAAAGGAGAGGAAAATGAAGTCAGTGTTAAGAAGTCTAGACCCTTGAAGCCCACAATCAACTGGGACACTGACAAGGGTCAAAAAGGTATTAAGATCCCAAGCTAGTTCCCATTGCCAGTCTGACTTTTGACTTTAATATGGGCTGAGTGAGTTCCTTAAAAAATAAAGAAGCTTTGCAGCTGATGGATAAGCTCTATGGAAAGCAGAAAAGATTACTGCAATATTTTAAAAGAAGTGTTTTGTATCTGCCCTCAAAAGTTGTAATTAACCTGTGTGAGGCCAGAGCTATGTATTATGAAAGAGTGAAAAGTATCTGTGCTGTTTGCAGAAGAGGCAACTCACATATTTTACAGGCAGTCTGGCAATTTAAAGTATAGACTTTTAAGGCTTTCATTTTAAATTACAGTGGCATGATCTGTAACTGCAATATACTGCTGTAAACCATGTTTACCGTACTCTGTATTTCCTCTGTGGCTGTTTGTTCCTCAATGGGATCTGAAAGAATAATTCAGACAAATTTCATTTATTGTTGCTTCACACTTCTTTGCCACAATAATGTGCTTAGCTAACAGGTTAACAAGTATGCCCTGCTCACTTTCTTTTTATATGAAAAGATTTAACAAGACCTACAAAGTACCTTCCAAACCTTACAGTACTCTGAAGATCTTGCAGTAATAATAATGTTCCTTTTCTCTTATCAGTCTTTTTTCTCTGTTGCTCTCCTACTTTATTGTCTCACTCATCTTTTTTATAACACCTGACAGGATGCTGCCTTCAATCCACTCCCTCCAGCAATCATATTATGTGGGCTTGATTTTGTGTTATGTATATAATAATATATTAAACAGGAATCTTAGCAGAAATAAATCATTTTAACTTCACTGGTGCTGAATAACTCAAGCAAAATGTGTGTAAAAGTTAAAATTACTTCCTACTATCTACAGATGGAAATGTTGAAATTATGGCACTTTTAGTTTATATGGTACCTAAAGAAAATATAAAGGGAAGGTTGGTGTAACAGTAATGCAGAAAACTCAATAGGTATTTCCCCTCTCTTTTTTTAAAAAATGCTCTTTTGAAAGTATGTTTTCTATACAATTTTAAACGTAAGAAAGTTAGAAGATGTCATCCATGCTTCTGGTAAGTTCTGAAGAATAAATACATAAGATCTCCTGGTGGTGGCAAGTTATCCTGTTGATTAGATACTCTTAATAGAAATCAAGATACAATATAATGTGCAAGAAGCACAGACTCTACTTTTTTATCTGATTATTTATCCTTCTGCTTTTGAAATCAGCTTCCTGAAATTCCAAACTGTATTCATAAATTCTGCATAAATGTAGTGCCAAAACGTATAGTCCTTCATCTCTTATGTGTCTCAGGAGTGCAAGAGTGCTACTAGAGCCAGACAGGTAACTCTTCATATGACATAGGGAGGTGTTTTTTTAAACTAATGAACATTCCATAAAACAGGGTTTTCTCTAGTTTCTAGTTATTCATGTAAATGCAGATGAGTTATGTTTTGTTTTTGAATAACAGCAACAGCACAAAACCCAAGAATAATCTAAATTTGTGTGACCTCTGCAGTGATTTTTTTGTCATTTTTTTTTAATTGTTAAAGATTCTGCTTTGTTTAAATGTTAGAAAATTCTGTTTACAAGTTTCAGTCATCCAGTCAGGGATGAAAATCCATGTGGCTTAAAAGTGCCACCTGCACACCATAATCAACAAGCATCCAATATCAAGAATGAACAGTAAACACAGAGAGCATAACTAATTATTTGAGTAAACTAGAAAGTGAATATTTGCATATAATGAATGCATTCAGAGATATCATAAGTGTCCAAAAAAAAGGGGTGTTGTATCACGGAATCCCAGAATTGTTGGAGTTGGAAGGGACCTTCCAGAGATCTTCTAGTCCAACTCCCCTGCTAAGCAGGATTACCTGGAGTACATTCCTCAGGACGGCCTCCAGGCGGGTCTTGAAAATCTCCAGAGAAGGGGACTCCACACCCTCCCTGGGCAGCCTGTTCCAGGGCTCTGTCACCCTCACCATAAAGAAATTCTTCCTCATATTTGAATGGAACTTCCCATGTTCCAGCTTTTGCCCATTGCCCCTCGTCCTGTTGCTGGGAGCCACTGAAAAGAGTCTGGCTCCATCCTCCCTCAAACCACTCTTTAGATACTTATAAGCATTAATAAGGTCTCCCCTCAGCCTTCTCTTCTCCAGACTAGAGTCCCAGGTCTCTCAGCCTTTCCTCATAAGGGAGATGCTCGAATCCCTTAATCATATTAGTTGTCCTACATTGGACTCTCTCCAGTAGTTCCCTGTCTCTCTTGTAGCTTTTTGCATAATCGTTTCCATAGTTTCAGTGATTACTTTGCACACCACCTCAAATTCTGTATTCACTGAGAACAAAACCTAAATTATAAGCTTGGCCTTTGAATTTTCCATGTATACCAAATACTTTAAAATGAATTTTTGATACTACAGTGCAGTAACAGCTTTGTCCCTGTTCACAAATTTTCTAATCTTGATATATTTTTCTTTTAGTAAATCTGTCTAAATGTCAGTGATGTGTCATAGGCCCCTTAAAATTAACCCCAAAGGTCAAAGGGCTAGCTTTAGGCTCTGGTGCAAGAGTCTCCATGGTACATCCTTCCACGGTTCTGCTTTACCAAGCATCCAGTCATTCCAGCAGTTGCTTCCTTTCCATATACATAGGACTCATTACTTTGGAAAAAAAGAACAGGAGGTGATGGTTGTGGAGGTGGGAGGTGCATGCGCTGGTCTTCCTTTGCTTGGGGAATCGGGAAGATGGGAAGAACTGTAAGGTCACAGTCAACCCCAAATTTATGTCTCAGCAATCAGGCAAATCAACTCAGTTTGGATAGTTTTTCTGCTTTTCTGCCTGTGCTCCACCCCAGGGGGCTATTGACCTTCTTTTTATTCCAGCCTTTTACCCTAGAAAAGGAAGAAACTACTGCAGTAAGTTTTTTTCATGGTACATTAAAAAAATCTGAGATATCTTTTGTGACCCTAACTTGACCTAAAGATTCAAAAATTCAGCCTTCTGCATCTTATTCTTAGTTTCTCTGAGGACCTGTTTTATTACATACACATGAAGACAGTAGGGGGATTCATTAAATAATTTTAAATAGAAAGAGAAGTATTTATTTCAAAGTATGACATTACTTTGTTTAATTTTGCAAAATGAAGAACTCATTATGAGCTGATGTTGGTGGATTCAGAGTTCAAAAATGTGCATGACTTCAAATATATCTTTTCTTTTTATTGGCAGTGGCTGTTATCAATGTATGAAGTATGACAAATCCCACATAATGGAAAGGCTGATGACATGTTGTACATTGGGCATGATCAACTGAAAGAAATGACCAAGGCCTTCTCAGAGCTGTCAGCTGTTACCTTTGAGGATTTTTATCTTCCAAAATGAAGTGGAAGTAGTGGAATACTGTGAAGAAGGAAATACAGAGGTGGAAGGGAGAGCCAAGGTAAGAAATTTTAGATCAAACCACTCAGCTTCAATCTCTAAAAATAAACAGAATATTTGCAAGCACCTGGAGGGTTGCGAAGAAATCACTATCAGACAACATGGATTTGCCAAAAACCAGCTAATTTCCTTTTGACAGATTAACAGGCCTTGTTATGAGTTACAAAGCCATAAAGTCATTCATCTTGAACTTAGTAAGAGATAATTGTCTTTTTTGACATTTTCATAAATAAGCTAGGGTAACATAACTTTGATGAAACTATTATAAGGTAAACTGTAGTCAAAGGAATCTTATCAGTGATTTACTGTCCAAAAAAAATAATCCAGTGCATTCTGGGAGGGTCATTTTTAGGACCATAAGAAAGACATAAATAATGAAATAAAGAGCATTAAGGGTATAAACACATTAGAGGACAGGGCTTGAATTTGAAACAGTTTTGGAAAATCGTAAGAAAAATAATTTTTTGATACTGGATTAATGTATTATGGTCAAGTTCAATCTTACTTTTAAGCAACGTTAATCAACTGCACAAGTTCTTTTTGGAGAACAAGTGGTAAGTTTTGTGGGAAGGGAGATAGAGTTTCTAGCTAGTCTGACTAGGTAGAAAAAAAGTTAACAGCATCGTGCCATTGCAATAAGTAACAGGTACAAGCAAAGGGA
Source organism: Calidris pugnax (assembly GCF_001431845.1). NCBI lineage: Eukaryota > Metazoa > Chordata > Aves > Charadriiformes > Scolopacidae > Calidris > Calidris pugnax. The sequence goes on from NW_015090774.1 coordinate 1,359,360, forward strand.
TGTCCGTGACGCAAAAAGCTGTTTTCTTTACCCTGTTTAGTGAGATGTCAGTAAGAGTAGAGCATCCAGTTTGAGGCAGCACATCACAGAGTGTGTGTGGGAGAACAAAGAGAATAAACAGTGGGCAAAAGGTGTGCAAAGAGTGAAAGAGATGAGTAATTTAACCAAGAAAAGAAAAAGGAGAATGAGGAAACACAAGAGGAGAGTTTTGAGCATGCAAAAGGCAGTTGCAAAACATGAGGAGGAACAGAACGAACTAGGTGGCCTCTTGAGGGCCCCCTTAGCTCTATTTGTCATGATTTTGGACAAGCGTGTCTGCAGGAGACCTTTGCTCATTGCAGTTTTAAGTACAAGTAGAATTATATGGTTTTGTTTTCAATAATGTGCATATGCTTATCCTTATGCTTTGTGGGTTACTCTTTTAAAGTTTTGGGAGTTTAATTTTTGTATTTAGGACCAGTTTTCAAAACGCTGATAGTTTAATCAAAAAGTGATATTTCCAACTGATTTTCCGTTAACCTGGTAGTGTGGAAAAGGCTCATTTTAAAGTGCTTGAAGAAGAGTGAAATATATTACTACTTATTTTATGTTCTTAATGAAGACCCATTGCAGAACTATTGCAAAGTTGCAAAGTGAATAAATTATTTTATACATTAATATTACTTGTATGTTATAGTGGTGCTGTTTTACAAAACAGCTGGTTTCAAAGGATGCCTAACTTTCTCAATATGAAAGCTTTTGATATTTTCTTTCTGCCACTGTTCATTTGATTGGTGAAGCATAGACAGGCCATCTGACAGGCTGATGATGATATGTAGCAGGGGAAACACCTCAAAAATGTGTAATTTAAATAAATAAAAGTTACCTCCTGTGCTAGATCAGGTCAATTTCTTTTTTGGACTGAGAATAATGGGTCTCTGAAGACTTGCCCAACCTTTCAGCTAGAGGCTGAGGATCTATGTCAGTGATCTCATTGATACTCAATGTCAAGTAATTAAAAAAAAGTCTATGTCTGAATAAAGCCAAACATTTATACATACTCTTATGAGTAGTAACATGCTCAATGTCAGCTCTGATTCCAGTATGGGTGCTCCAGTTACTTGAAAATTCCATTACAACAGGGAAACTAATCAATTTATATCTACTTTCTAATGTAATATTACTGCAACCCCATATTTTACAAACATTTGAAAAGACTTTATGTCAAGTCTCTCATAAATACCAGTAACAAGTGGTGAAAACAGACAAACAGACTTTAAATAGTGTAAGAGGATCTTCTGCGTATAGAATTATACCACCTTGGATTTCAGTAATGGACAGTTTTTCTTCCATCATCTACAGTGTCCACAGGACTTGTAGAAGTAACATTTTTTCTGGGTTATTCATGAGTCTGAGAACGGAGACTCATGGCCATGCCCTGCTCTATGTCACTGCTGCTGCTGCTGCCATCATTGCTGATTTGGTGGAGGATCTGAATACTCGTGGCAGTAGGGTGAGTTCAAGTAAGATGCTAGGTGAAAGAGCTGAAAAAACTGTGGAAACTTGGTACAAAGAAGTTTTAAGTAGATAATTATGTTCCAGTGATTATCTATAACATTGTATTATTTTGCTTGATTTTTTGTCTCAAAAAGCATTATAAATATAGGTATACCTTCAAACAATTATGGTTTTCCTGCTAATCCATTTCTAGCATGTGTAAAAGCAGTCTGATGGCTGCAGTAAATTAAGCTATTTGCATAGAACCTTGTTGTTAGAGATTGATGAGGCTTAATGGGTTAAGGGTGTGTATTAAATATCTGGAAAGTACATTAACTGGAGTGATGCCAGAGTTGGTAATGGATAGCTGCTAACAGTTAGGATTAGGGAAGACCATGAAGGATGGTCTTCAAGAGGGACAGAAGCAGGAAAATTTCCAAATGGTAGATGGATTTTTGTGGTGAAGTGCATTGTAAAAAATGGTAGATTGAATGTAACAACTCAGGAAAAAAGTGGCGAGTCAGTAGGGATAAAGAATTGTAAACTTTTATTCCTTTGAGTTACAATGAGAAGGGAAGTTAAATATCATGATGTTTAAGTCATACAATAATATGATATTACAGCCTCATGTGAATTGTTGGTACATTCTTACCCTTCAGTGAAATTATGTGTGTGCAAAAGGGCATCCTAATTTGGCAATGAAACCCTAAGGGGACTTGTTGAGACAGTCAGGCTTTGAAGGAAGGACAGGGAAAGCAAGGAATGTGATAGAGTGAGTAAAATAATGTATGATTTATAGATGTACAACAGGAGCTCTAGTGTTCCCTAATCTGAGAACAAGGCAAACGGTTGCACACTTTGTGGCAAAGGAGATTTGATGATGCACTAGCTGCCTGTGGAGTTTATTGCCAGCTGCAGTGGGGACATCCTGATTGCGGAGCATCCTGATCACGGAGGCTTCGCATCCCTGATGAGACATGCCCTGAGGATCTTTTATACACTAGTCTGTAGTCTTTATTGGACACACATCACTTCACTGCTTATGCATGAACGTCCCAGTTTGGTGGATGTCTTTCCCACTTCCATTTTCCCTTCTGCCTTCTGTCTTTAAATTTATTTTTTGCCTTATGCCTAAAATCTCAGGTTACCAATTAATTCATGCCTTTTTGTCACTGCTTTTGTTATTTATGAATTTTTATTATTTAAAAGAGAGTTTAATTCTCCTGCTAGCCTATGATGTTAATGTAAATTGTATTATTGTCTCTGTAGACCACAACAAAGCACAGCTAACACTGCAAACCTCCTACTCACTGCTGCTCTGAGTGCCTCAGACTGTCCTTGTGCATTGCTTTTTCAATACCTGTTTTCGAAAGAATCTGGGTTGCAACATTTAGCCCTCTAGCTTATGTACAATTAGTTTCCTCCTCTATGTATCATGTCTGACTGGATATATTGTTTTCTTAGGATTTTTATACTGAAAGTCTCCATGGTTTAAAAATGTAATATTGAATCATTTTCTTGAACATTCATTGCAGTACTTTTATCACATATTCTTGGAAAGGCCTGGATCATAAATATTTGTTAGACTCCAGAAAGTCAGGACAAAAGTAGTTAAATCTAGTCTACCAAGAAGGATCTTTATGAGCCAAAACCAATATGTGTTTCAACTCCTTTGTAAGAAATGCTTTATTATGCATCATTTTCTGTCTAGCTTGACTAGAGTTTCTGTTTAGGTTGTTAAGTGCAATATCTCAGTTTAAAAAAAAATTAATTCTGCTTGCACAGCGGCTCAGACTCAGCAGTTTGCTCCTGTATTTAAATGACAGACCTACGGCAGTGCACTTAATTCAACAGTGCCGAGTGAGTCAGCATAGCCTCATGTCACAGTGCAGATATATGACAAGGGCTGACACCAAAATGGGGCTTGTTTTCCTCCTCTGTGTTACAATCAAATGTGAGCTGCAGCTTACCGTCAGACTGCCTGACACTGGTTCTTAGCTCGTGTTCACCTGCCGTAAAGATCTCTGCTGGAAAGGTGTATTTTAGGCAAACATAGTAAATAGCAGTGGATCAGACTGAAAACGGAATGAGGAAAACTAAAACATCACATCTTCTTAGCTATTAAATATTTCCTTTAACAATCCAATGTATCTTCTTATTCTATGATAGGTACATAGAGCTTCTATAGATCTAAGTCTATGTTTCTGTGTTTCTGGTGAAATTGAAAACTGGATCCAGTTTGTTCTGCTACCAGCTTCAGATGGATATTTCAAACAGCAAATGTGTGAATATCTAGCAACTAAAATATCATGTTTTTAATATACATAAGTAGGGGAATGAGACAAATCAAGTAAATATCAGTAGACCATTTTCTTCCTTCTGCCAAAGTTCATTTAGTCTCCATAGTCCTTACTGTAATATGTGCAAAAACTTTAGTGTAGTGCACTTTTAATGATTCAGCTCTTGGATTTCTACTGCCTTCCTTTTGCAGACAGTAGTTATTTTTTTCTCTCACTTTTTTTTTTTTTTTTTTTTAAGTGGCCAATCATTGTCATAGAAGCCATTTAAAAACATTTATTTTGCAGTGGATGCTTTGCTTACTTTAATTCTTTATTAGTATTTCACTAAAAAATGTCATCATTTTATGTACCATTAATTTAAGCTGATTACCAATATGGATCCCAAAAAAATCTCTGATCTGAGGGCCTTTTAATGAAACCTAAGTATTTGCAGCAGGCTGTACTTAAAGATCTGTAGTATAAGGTGAGTACTGTGATTGTATGCATAAAAAGCCATGTTTCCCTAAAGCAATTGAGTAAATGTTTACATAAGTAATTGCATTTGCAGTTGTTTAGTTTGTATGTGCCTTTAGGTACCATAGGAGAGTTATCCCTACTGGAAATCTTGGCCAATGTGATCAACTTAAGCACTCATGAGGCAGTCTAACACAAACGTTTGTAAGATCAAGTGATAGAGTTCTAAATCAGGTTTTATTTTCCAACTTGGTTTTCAACCTTTTACTGAAACATTCTCTAGGAATTATAAAAAAAATTCTAGCAACAATTAAAAACTAGACTTTATTTAAAAAAAACATCTGCAGGCTTGGTTTGATGGTTGGACAGAATTTTGTGCTGGATCTTATTTTATCTGAAACATTTTGACCATCCATAGAACATAACTAAATTTTACCCAATTTCTTTCTTTTGAGCTAATGCTTAACACTATAACACCGTACATCCCAATACATCCTCTCTATCTGTTGCCAACATGATTATATATAAAGCCTCAGGATTAAATTTTGAATTCTTTGATTTTGTTAAAGAGACTGACAGAGTTACGAAGGAAAAAGTTTGGGGGAATGCAATTCCTCTTCCCTTTAGAAAAGTAATTTTAAAATAGAAGTTACATTATTTTCCACTTTTTGCTATTAGTAGATCTCCTGGGTACAGTTACCTTAGAAACATCTTATTCTAAAGGAATAAGAATCTATGGAACATTTTATTCCATTGATACTCTCTGGAAAAATGATGCTGGTGATAGCAGTGGAAAAACATTCAGTTTAGATGAAGCAGAAGCCTGAGCTCTAAGATGAAGTTTGGGTAAAGGAGAGAAATCTGGGTTTGGAATGTCTGTAGTTGAGACAACTTCATGCTTTCAAACCTCTTCTGCATAAGACCAGCTACTGACTTCATGGAGAGGTTTGTATTCAGGTGTCATCACTTTATCAAGTGTATAAAGATCCTCTAAATTAGAGTGCTATTTTAATTTAATACATATATTAGAATATAATTACTTAGTTAAGTTGCAAAGAAATATGATTCAATATTCAGGTCTAAAGTTGGTGCCTAATTATTATTTACAGATCTTATGATTATAACAAAGCTGTAGTAAACAATGGAAATTCAACCTTTCTGAATTATTAAAATAATGGAAGCATTGTTGCTGTTAATTACAGTCACTTTAAATTTCTGAGAGCTGACAGTGGCACTTGCTTTGTTTTGCATGAATCCCGATGGGTAGAGTAGCATCATGGTCAAGTAAAACTGTTGAAACTCTTCCTAGAAGTCTTGCTGAGTGTCGTAGTTTTTGCCAGATTGACCAATCAGAATGACAGGTTGCCCCTCTCTCCCCGCTCTAGGAAGAAAGAGAGGAGAGGAAGAGATAAAGAGATTTATGAGGTTAGAAAAAAAACAAACTACTTTAATGAAAATATTACTAAATAATGAAGTAATAAATAACTAAAAAAAAAAAGGTTTAACAAAAGTATATAGTATATACAAAACTGTATCAAGCTCCCAGGATAACTATCCAGCAGGCACAGGGAAAAGTCCCAGACTGGACTTGGTGACAGACCGGGACTGGATTCCGGATCTGGAGTCAGGAATGCTCAGATCAGAATCAAAGGCAGATGAACAGAGAGGGTCCTCCATGGATGTCAGCCACTAAAGATGGAGAGCTGACCCTTTGATCCCTCGGTTTTTATACTGAGCATGATGCAGATGGGATGGAGTACCCTGTTGGTCAGTATTGGGTCACCTGTCCTGTCCGCTCCTCCCCACAGGTGTGACCCCTCTACGCTTTTCCACTTCTGACCCTCTGACAGGGCAAATAATGAAGTTACCTGACCTTGGTGGTTATAGCAATAAGTATAAGCAAGGGCCTCTCTGCCATTCCTTGGTGTAATCAGGTCTTATCACTGTGAGAGTGAATAGTTTCTGAACAATATGCTGTTAATTTCAGAGTTTAGTTACTTAGAAGAGGCCCAGTTTAAAAAGTAAAATTACTGAACAGAAAATTAGTTCTGTTTTACCTCAAACCAGGACACTGAGTATGTAGGATGGGATTTTCTTAAACTCTAAAAAGACACTTGAATCTACACTGTGCTTCAGATATACATGGAATCCAAATCTACACAGGATCATCTGAAAATTGTAGCCCTCATTCAACATTTTAGCACTTTGGAATATGCCTGTATGTTTATGAGAGCTACATATAGGTCATTCTGTTGAAATGGGAATTCTCCAGATGGGACTGACCTGAAGGCAAGACTGTATGATCCACTGTGATCCTAGCAGTGACTGAAAGACACTTGGTAAGAAGCAGAATAATCCTACCACCTATGAACATTAACCTCCATTTCAAGAAGTAATGCAATCTCTATTTTGTGGTTTTATTTCCTGAGAGATTTTATGTTACATCACATACTGTTTGCGCTTTGTTAAGAGGATGAACAGGTAAACTTAGCTTTTTACAGTCATCTGAATGTAAGGCTTACTCCTTGTGACTGACAGTCTGTTAAAGCCAGTAGCAAAACAAACAGTGGTGCAGAAGATCTAGTTTTCTATATTTGTAAATCTCAATGAACAAAAGCTTCAACAGCTCTCACGTACAGATGCACACAAAAAGATGACATATCTAGAAATGTAAAATATTTGGATAAAAATCAATGGATCAATGTGGATGCTCAGGTGAAATCACCTTCAACTCATGATAATAAGTCATGATACTTAGTAAGTAATTAGATAGGTATTAGGTAACATACTTATCTAAGTATTATATAACAAGTTAGCAAAGTAAATACATGCCACTAGCATTTCATATGAAATTAATCTATAACTGCTTCTTGTACTGTTTGTTTTCAAATCTGATTTTTCAAAGCTTTGATTTTTCTCTCAGACCGTAACAGAAGTCTAAATGAAAGAGAAAGATGTTCTCAGAGCTTCTGGCTGTGTATTGAGGTTTTTTTTTTTTGTACTAACTCATTTTAGAATAGATTTTCTTTGAAATGATAACTGATAGATTGGGGAGTATTGAAAACACCTGAGAACAGAACAGCTGCAACTCTGGTTTGTGAGAGGGAGGAAATGCTCAATGAGTACTCGATCAGACATTTGCCCAGGATCTCAAAAAGTGACAAAGTAACAGTGGCAAGGAAAAAGAAAGCCTGGAAGAGAAAGAAACCTATTTAAAATTGCATTAGAAGTTACATGAAATACTGTGGAGGTTGAACGGGGTATATTCTTAAAGAGCTAATTGAGATTTTAATCTACTATTGAGAAGGTGAAGAATAAAGTTAGCATGATATTGTTTGTGGGGTTTTTTCACCTTAGATTCTTTTTACTGCTAGCTTTCTCAAAGAAAAGACACTCACCTCTCCCAAATGCTGTGTATGAGTCAGCGAGACCTTATTTATTCCAGGGTGCTGGAGCCATGTCTTTGATCGTGTCTTGTCATGTCAAGTTAGCCAGTTCTGTTAGATTTAGGGAGATGACGTACCACTAGGAATTAAGGATTATGGTCACAGCAGTGTCAGGCAGAACATCAGTCATACACTTCTGAGAAGAGCACAAATCAAACAAATTTTTTAGTATCACACCTTCAACTGACCCCTTGGAGAATGGAGTTTATATAGTGGGACCATGTATGTGGCTGAGGTAGGTCAGTATGGTGCTATGGAAGTTAATATAGCTAGGCAGCTTGATGAATGTCTGACCTAGCATATGCAGGGGAAAGTGCCTGAAGATTGCTCCTAAAGCATTATCTCATGCTCAGAGAAAAGGGAGCCAGTCTGCCTTCAGTTTAGAGACTTGAAAAAACAGAATGAAAGGCTGATGTGACAAGTCAGCAGTGAAGAGAAGTATTTGCATTATTGTCAGTCCAATCAGAGATTTGGAGTCATTATTAAGCTTGGTCGATAAAGAAGAGAACACAAAGAAATCAAATGAAAGATGAAATCCCCATTAAAAAATGAAAGTATGTTTTCCTGTAAAGCTTTACTTTGAAAATTATTCTGTAATTTCCTCTGGCATGTGTTGCATTGCTCTAAAAAGATCTTGTCTCTCTCTGAATTCATAATTACACCGGGGTATTGTAGGGACTAAAACTCAAGATTGAATTTTACATGTAGGCATCTTTATTCAGGCAATAAAAGCAAAACGCTATATACCAGTGGCAAAAGAACATTTGGTAAGGGCCAGTTCTCCAGCAGACCAAGCTCAAGGAAATGAGCCCATGGGTTCCTTGTGCCTTTGCATCTTTAGTTTAACAGGCCTTTGTGTGTTGTACCACTTATTTCCTAAAGGTTGCGTTCTGCCATGAAACTTTTATGCTTTTATTGACAACTTAATTGATTTAGCCAAAAGTCAACAGATATTCAGGCTCTCAGCAGCACTTTGGCATTCAGTTCATATGAGATGTCTTCAAATGCTAAATAAATAATGTTTTCCATCATGCACATCCTCTTTGTACAATATGACTGGTATCTTTATGTGGATACTTGCTAATTCACTGCCAGATAATACACATGTTGCTCATTAGTCTATTATCTAGCATTTTATCAATCATCCTCTTAAGCACCCATCACTCTGGTTGCAACAGTTACGCTTCCTATTTTTCAGGCCAGCTCAGTGTTGCGTTAATGGGCAGTCACAATTCCTTATTGTGCTCCGGCCTCTCTCCTCCATGAAAGCTCTCTGCTGACAACAAAAGAATTCCGTTATCATGACAATATAGAGTTTGTGTACTTGTGGCTGGCTGCAAAACGTGGCCTGCAAAATAAACGTGGGCACTGGAAGAGGTAAAATCTAGCTGACTCTCAGAGTGTGGGGTGGGTGTGCAGGACTGGCGGCTGCAAGACAAAAACATCCCCCTTCCCACACACACTTATACACACAGGACGTCCTTCTCATTTGTGAATTGCTTCTGTTGGGAAGCAGGAAAAGAGACGAGTCAGATATTTATACCCTCCCCAGTTCTGAAGGGGCGCCCTGATTGGCGCCAGTGAGAACGGCTGTGACACGCTGGAGAGGAGCCGATTGCGTCATGTTCTTAAAAGGTCTGCTGGCTGCACGCCTTCCTGGCACCGGTGGCTTTAGAGAGAACTGATGAAGAAAATTTTATAGCACCAAAGAATTATTCTGAACTGAGGAAATGTTCAGCTCCGCTACTTAGTGTGTATGCAATTTTGTAGCTAATGCCAAATAATACATTTGGAGGTAGATGGTGGAAAAAAAAAAAAAGAAAGCAGAGAAGCACAACAACACAGGGCTACTTTATTGAATCACCTTTCCTAGTAGGACCATAATTTAAGGTTTGTTACAGACCGTAAGCTAAAGCTAATTATTTTTTTGGAGGGGTGGGTGGGGTGGGGAGAAGAGTAGTTTTTTTTAATCTGCTTTAATTTAACATTCTGGAAACATCCTTTCCATTTTAGGTAGCTTTTTCAAACTTAATCATAGGGGTGTCAGAGTATGCAAATGTCTAGTTGTGATATTGTTGGGGAATTTCAACGTTAACTTTAATGATACTACTTGCGCCTGTATTGAGAAGTATCCATGGAAACAGTGCAGTAATTCATAAACTTAACAGCTGTACAAAGTCTTTCTACCACAAATATGTTTCAGCAAGAAAATTAAGAACACACTTTTTGTGTTAATGTCACAAAGCTAAAGTCAATAATTTGAGCCGTGCCAAGGTATAAAGGATTATTCAGCATTTTGTGACTTAACAAACTGAGGAAACCAAACCAGAACCACACAGCCCCCCCAGCTTCCCAAGTAGATAACATATCACAAAAAACAAGCCTGAAAAATAATTTTCATGTGAACTAAGTACAAAGGTATAGTAAAACTGCTTTTATGAAATTTTTTTTTTTTTTTAATTATCAGATAATAGTGAAATAAATGGGAAGAGGGATATTCTGTTGGGCTGGGTACCTGCCCAGCCTATACTCTGTGTTCCTATTTAAGTCCAGTCCTATTTAAGCATGAATCAACTTGAGTAAGGTAACATGATAAAAAATAGTAAACTAAGCACTCCAAGGCCTGCTTTCCAGGACAAAGTTTTCTGTAGTTTATTACACACCTGTGAACATATCATTGTGCTCAAGTTAAATGTCAAACAACTCTGTTACCTAAATAAGTGCAAAAAATTTTGTTCTGCTGTGCTCTGAAGTGGAAATCAAGGAACTGGTTTTCTAGACTTGGACTTTTCAAAGACTGGTCGTCCAACTTCAGTCAAGTCAGTCAGTGGAGACCACATGTTAAAAAAAGTGGCTCCTCGTTTCTATTTTCAGCGAAAATGAATAATTTGTGTTGCTGTGATCCTGACTGGGAGACCACTGTGCGTTGAGGCATTAGTGACCCCCGTAGCAGCGAGCCTGTGCTCACTGTGTGCTGCACACACAGCGTGTGCCCCAGCCCAGTGCTGTGCTGTGGGACCCCTTTGCCACGGGCTAAACTGAGTCTGCAGCCAACTCCCACCCCGCGCTGGCAATTACAACACATGCATGTCTTTGCTTTTACCTAAAAGTGCAGCAACAAGTCATCATGTGAAATGCTTTTTGTTTGACAGTAGAAATGACAACTAGAGCATTTTTCTCTTAAAAAAATTGTGTAAGAGCCCAAAAGACCAAAATGAGGCTGCCTTTCCATGGATGGGATCTGCACAGCATGCCATGCTCTGGTTGGAGGTCTGTTCAGCGCTGCCCGGCTCAGGGTTTCCAGCATCTGAATGGACATAGGATTATCTATACTATCCTCTTTTTCTTTATAGTTTTAGCTCCAATAAATGGCATTTTAAGGGATACTTTGCTACAGGGTCTGAGTGCTTTTCTTAGTGGGATCATCATGAACAGCATTTCCTGGTGCAAAACATGTATGTAATCAAGGTAATCAAATAAATCAGCTTTCTAAAATGCCAGAGGGATTAGACATTGCTCACAGTAAGAGCTGAGGCATTGCTCTGTACACATCGCCTTTTTGCTTTGAATCTGGAAATTCAAATACTGATATGCTATGTTGGTGTCTGCTACTTTATTCTGACATTGCTGGTTTACTACTAAATAACTTCTCATACAAACTTTCCTTCTTCTGCAGAATGACCCTGTGTGCTAAACCTCAACACATTTTTTCAAATAACCTTCTTTTACAGTTACTAAAATAAGCTGCTTTTGAGATAGACCAGGTTAGAAAAGTTTTGGAGGAAATTTTGAAAAAGATGAGGAGCACCTTTTCTTGAGGCCTCTGTATCAAAAATAGATTTTCCAAATCACATTAAATGGGGGTAAAATAATTTTTGCTGTCACAGTTCAAGGAGGCAATATCTGGGGTAGAAATAACCTTTTTAAAAAGACTTTTAAGAAGAAGGTACAGTTGAGCTTATAACACAATACACACTTCAGCATTAGTGTTGGAAACTATTCCTGTATCATCTTAATACAATTTTTACCAAACAGGGTTATACAGTAATTTCTTATTTCCAGTGAAATAGCAGGTTGGACTTTTCAATCTTGCAACACCTTCAGGTTATCAGAGCACTGAGAGCTAGCATGTGAAAAATAGGAAGAAAAAGTGCAGCCTGAGTGTTGCATCCACATTTAACAGCCAGTCCTCAAAGGCAGGTGACCAGACAAGTCAAACACAATCAGCAAGACCTTAGAGCAAATGTGAAAATGCAATTCCCTCTGATGATAACAAGACACCACTTGTGTATGTAGGTGTGCAGTGCAGATTAGCAGAGTGATCTGCACTGGATCTGAAGTATGGAGCCAGCACAAACAGTGGGTTTTGCTGCAGACTTGGACAGATGATGAGTTAAGGGCAGTTTTCATGAACTGATACACAGTTCTAGATGTAATTAAGTTATGTGATCCCTGGACATTTGCTGACAAAGGATTTAAGAAAGTTCCTGATTTCCCTCACCATTCTTCAAACCATAAAGTCCCTTTCAGCTAGAGATTCCTGTTTTCTCTCATCACTGTTCAGGATACACACCTTTCTGAAATCCTGCTAATGACTTCATCAGCACAATTAAGCTGTGGGCATTGCTTCTGTTGTGCTCTAAAACCAGGGCCTTCCCAGGTTGCTTTCGGATAGATCAATAAATGACCATCTGTGCTGATAGGCCTAGCTCCTCTGGTTTCAGTCTGTGATTGTGCTTTGTGCTTCCAAGGCTTCTGCTATCATTATACAATCATTCACTGTCTTATTTTAAGGTCACTGTTAGTTCATCGACATGAAAATGATTTCTTAGATATTTATGTATACATTACTAACTTGACTACATGCCTTTGATATCTGTGTACTAATGGCAACGTTACTTACAAAGAAAGAACCTTATAAAGGTTCTTCCTTTGGTTACAATATGTTTTTTGAGACTGGAATGTATTACTTTTTGTTTACTTTTAGTATTTTTCAGTGCAATTATTTGTTTTAATGACCAGGGATACTTAAAGAAGATCTAACCTGGCTATCTAGAGGACTGTTTGTAATTTTGTAATAAATGCAGATTAGCAATCTTAACTGAAAGTACTGTGGCTAATTTTCCTTAATTGATTTTAATACAATTTTCACTGTTTACACCAGTTCATATTCAGAGCTATTGGGCCATGTGTTGTATAAAATGTATCTTTCCCTTATCTGTCTGGTGTATAAGGCACGTACCTATCCTACTGAAATTCTCTCACACTTACTTATACATGCCTTTCTTGTCCACATATAATTCTTTATTACTACAAAATTCTTCTTAATATTTCATTTCCACTTCAGGTGCTTTTCTTCCCTTTTAATTACTTCTCCATTCTTATGCAGCATAAAATAGAATGATGTTTCATAACTGAAGTTAGATTTGCTCAGGTGTTGCAAATAAAAAATAATCTTCAGAGAAAGTAACTTTTACTTACATAGTAAGTAAAAATGGATTTATGTCCATTAGTGGCTTTCTTCTCTTATCAAATAATTATTAGAAATAAAGACTTTTTAGTTTTTGAACCGGTTTATAAGCCCATATCAATAGTTTTCCATATCTGTGTGAGGGTATACTAAGAAAAGCACAGACACTGTGTTTAATCCAAAATTACTTATAGAGCAAGTGGAAGAGATTATAGGAAGTGAATGAGATTTTGTTCTTTGTTGACATACAGACGTTCCTAGTAATTTTACTATGATGTAAAATTATGTCACTTCAACACGGACACCATATTACAACCTGTTATCCTAAGCTTTTTTTTTTTAAGTCCTGAGAAAATATGCTTTAGATATCTTCCCATCTTCTACCAGGTAATTGTAGAACTGAAAACACTTGATCCCAGGTAGGCTTTCTGTGTCAAATCCAACAGATATTCTTCCAAAGTATTCAAGACAAGGAGTAACTCTTTAAAAAGTGAAAGGTTGAAACTCTGTGGAGTATAATGAGATGGGACACTTCACTATGGTTACAGAATCAGAATAGTAAGTGTTGGAAGGGACCTTTGGAGATCATCTAGTCCAACACCACTGCCAAAGCAGGTAAAGGGGTTACATTTCAGTTTTCTCCTCTTTTCTCAAAAATATCAGTAGAACTTCCTCCTTTCGTGACCAGGAATTTTTCTTAAGCTCTAAATTAATGAAAGATATTTGTAAAAAGATTTTGACTCTGTTTATTTCTCCCTGAAAAAAATGTCTCCTTAGATTCTGACAGTGTGATAATTTTGGACATTACTGATGTGTCTTGAACTAATGATAATATGGTAAACCGATTGGTGAACTTGGATGTAAGCATCTAATTATGCCTGTTTATGTTGTTATGAAAATACATAATGTTCTTTACAGAGTCTTCATAGATAATGGAATTGATTAATTTTACTCTTGCTAGGTACACTATGAAAGCATTGACTGCCTGTTGTTCATTTCCATACATCTTTCTTTCCTCTGTTATCACTAAAGTCCATACAGGCAACTTCTATGACATGCTTTTGAGAATTTCAATTCAGGAGAGCCCATTTTCAAGTTCTGCACAAAATACATCTTTTACATTCTTTTACTTTTCCTTATTGAGGCCTTATGTACTGATGAGATCAGTGCTTTGCTTTTTCCTTGTATCCTTTTCTAATCATTCACTAATGAATTTCAAGACAATGCCTGCCAATTGCATAATTTTCCCAATTTGTGTTGTGCTGTTTTATGTCCTCCATAGAATTACGCAGATACTTTAAATTGGAGACCTTTCTATACAGGTCCTTGCAAAGCTGTGGCATGCATGTAGTTCTGTTTCGGGTGACCCACCACACTACTGAGAAACCCTGCCTTAAATAAGCGTCAAACCACTACGACTGTACAGAGTGTATAGCCATATGTCACATTAATAGTTTCCCACCCACCATGATTTGAGAATCTTTGCCAATTACACTTTCTTATGAGTGGTTCCCGTTGCTCCTTAGGTCAATCCCTGTCCTTTAACTTCCCTAGAGATATTCTCAAAACCTCTATAAAATTAAGGTTTTCAGACTTCTCTTGCCAATTTTGCACAGTCTTTATTGGTTTGGTCAATGTAAGCAAGAGGAGAATCAGTACTGATATTCCAGTCACTGTCATCTTGATCCAGATCACTCACTCTCCAACGTGATTCAGACTAAACAACTGACCTGAAAATATGATCTCTCTTTCTCTTTTTAAAGGAATTCAGAGGAAAACAATAAGGCTAGTAATAAATGAGTAATTATTTCAAATGGATCTGCAACCTGCTAGATGCAGTAGATTAACTCTGGTAGCAATCTAAGTGAATGGTAATTCAAATGTTGTGAAAAACAAAGCCACACTGAACAAACAAGTATAATGAATAATGCTCAGGCCATCAGTCTAAAAAAAATTAGAGCCCTTTGTGGTCTTGAAGAAGCCATTCATTAAAATGAATCAGTCTGAATTACGGACTTTACCACTAAGGAAAATATAAAGAACAAATCAATGTAATTTATAAATTGTAAACAGCTAAATTTTTATCACTGGCAATAAAACCACACAAGCTCCATTTTCCTATTTGCAGATATAGCAACTTACTCAGTGATTCTTCACTCACAATCCTTCGACAATAACTGACAAACCAGCTCATCAATATCTAGTTAATGGCTTTAATTTGGTTTACTGCTTTGTTATCTCTCTGTAGGCTTCTCTATCCCTTACACCAACTCATATTTATCTCACATATCTGCTGCTATAATGATTAGTGCTGAGGCTCTTATACAACCTTTGGTACTCTAAGGGACACCTTTCATCTTTCATTTCTTAATGTACTGTTTATTTCAGGTTACAGTGTGATGGAGAAATGAAACCATAAACATCTAATAAATGTTTAAAATATTGCAGAAGGGTCAATGGATCACCCTATTTACTCTGTAGAGGCTGTGGAAATATCATTCTAGAGTAGCAGTTGTTTTCAGCCTAGGTTCAGGGACAGATAACACTGTTGTCTTAGAAACTTGAGGTCCAGCATGCTCCAGCTCTTTTTTTGACAGAAGTGGGAAAACAACAGATTTACATTCTATGAAAGATCACAGATGTTCACAGGGACCACACACTTAAAGTTTACAAAAGCATTTCTCTCTAATGCAGTGTGCTCGTTACTGTTCATATCCCTTGTGCTTTCCTTTGCAGTTTATTCTCACTGAATCTGTGACGTGTCCATTGAATAATATTTGTTGGAGATGTTGCAAGGATGAGCACTAGCAACCCTTTAGGAAAGCCAGCATTTGACATCTAAAGAATCTGTGCTTACCACCTGTTTTTATTAGAAGAAAGTAAAGAATCAGATCACTCACATTCCCAGTTGCAAATATTTACTGGGACAAAAAAAAGAAAAACAGGTGTCATACACTGGGGCTTTTGCAATGCCATAACTTCGCGAAACTTTTGTTACAAGAAATAAAGAATCTTGCTTTTGTTATATATGACAAAAGTGCTCGGGATAGCAGAGAAAATAGGGAGAAAGAAACTTTTATTAAAAGATCCGTGGCTCTAAATCCCTAAGCCCTTTTGCATCCGATGCACGGATGTGTACGCTCTCTGCATCACAGCGCTATTCAGCAGCAGCACAGACTGAGAATGGCTTCCAGATACCTCAGCCAGGGATTTTCAGAGAATAGTAGGAGTGGGGGTCCGGTATTTGTCAACAGACAACTGCTAATGAGAAAAACTGAAGCTGACAGATGGTCATGATGTGATCCTAGGGTGATGTATCACATCTCTGATCCGTAACATTTAAATGCTAACAATATTATATTTAAGGATATATTTTAAGCATAGCTGCTTTGTTCTACTGGAAGCAATAAAGCTCATTGCTGTAAAAGTACTGATCAGGTCCAGTCAAATTTCATCTGGGATGTGTTAAGGTCACAGTCCCTCCACCCTTCTTGCTGGTGCTCAGTGGGTTTGGTGGCACTATCAAGCCAGGAAATAACCCCTCTCCTTCTATTCTGGCTCTTTGGGTTGGAGAACACTTTCATGCATGTAGCTTCTCAATTTTCCCAGTAGTCACTCGCAGTTCTAGGTTGGTGAACCTAAATGTGGTATTTTGTCACTAAATCTTAAAAAGAAATGGAAATACCAGCAATAAGTCATCAGGAGTTACCTGTCCTGTTACAGTGTCAGCTTTGTAAACTGTTGGATGCCATCCAAGTATGATCACTTTCACAGACAACAACCTTTCATATACATTATCATAGGTTCGAAATCAGCAGCAGTAACATCTTGTGCCCAGTGTCAAACAAATTGAATTGCCATCACTGGAGGCAAAAAGTCAGTTGAATCTCTTGTAGTGTGAGGATAAGGGATGATCATGTGGTCAAGCTGGAAGAAGTAGCTCTTGGATG
This sequence comes from Calidris pugnax, assembly GCF_001431845.1. Taxonomy (NCBI): domain Eukaryota; kingdom Metazoa; phylum Chordata; class Aves; order Charadriiformes; family Scolopacidae; genus Calidris; species Calidris pugnax. The sequence continues at coordinate 1,376,455 of NW_015090774.1, forward strand.
TACATGTTACAGCTTCTGCTTTGTGCAGCATGATGCTCATGGAGTCCTGGGTGTGGGTGAGGAGGGAAGGAGAAGAGGAGAGGAGAGGCTGGATTTGTATTTCTTTCACAATTCCAGTGATGGTTTGCTCAAAAGGCAGGATCCACAAATAGCATTAACTGATGCAATCTTACTGGTGAGAGACACGCAAACACCATTCAATACAGCTGAGAGTCTGATATGGTTTGTCTATACTGTATGTTATCTAACTAAGCTGTTTTACATAGCCACACTTAGAAAATAGTGGCCTTAGGCTGTAGTACTGTAGAAATGTGCATTTTCTGTGGAACTGTGTCTGTGTAGGTACTTATCCTTTTATACAGCCATTCCCCACGCGAGATGTTTGATGACCCACATTTGTTGACCATTAGGCCAGCCAAATACAGCAGAAAGGGTGGTATTCCAGACCTGTCACTCCATCAAAGTGGTTGTGTTGTGCTGGTCTACAGAGTAATTACCTCTGGTTTAGAATTCTGTCAACATCATGCCTATACTGATGCTGATTTGGATTTTAAACAGCTTTTAGCACAGTTTGGTGAACTGGGTAACTTGAATCTCAAGAATTAACTTGCCATTCGGACCCCTCCCCCACGCTGAAAACACTTTAAAATTCAGTTCTCTCCAAGCTCTGGGTGCGTGTGTTTGTTTTGGCTTTCTGTTATTTGATTTCTAGCAGAACGTTGTAAAGTTTATGTAATTTTGAGCCTAGCACTTAATGTGTCCCCTGCAGGCAGACTCCGTATGAATTAGAAAGAAATTCAATTACTGAACTACTGATAACTTATCTCAACAGAATGCAAATGGATTAAGATGGCTAAATGTTCACTCGCTTATAAATGTACCATTTAACTAGAAAACATGCTCTTTAAGAAAAACAACAACATGAAAAGCTATTCTAATGTTTTATACTTTTAGGTTTTTATGCATTTCATATTACGCTATTTGCAAAGCAAACTATGGTGGTCTTTGTTAAAATAAAGTAGAATAAAACCCACAAAAATGGTTTTAAAAGCATGCTAAACAACTTATTATGTTTCCCAAACAGATACGGTTGAAACGTTTCCTCTTTGAAAAACATAAATGACCCTTTTGATAAAAACTGGTACACTTATTTGATACATAGATTTGTTTTTCTAGGACATTATTTGCAATTATACTGAAATTAAGACTTAATTTTATGTAAAATATGGTCACTCCTATGTAGGATCACTAGTTATTATACATGGAACAATGAGCTAATCTCTTTTTCCTGTAAAAAAAAAATAATCTTTCATGCAGTTTTTGAGTTGATCTTAATTTTATATATATACAACCAGTGGAGGCACTATCTTTATACATGTTTACATAGTTAATGAATTAACCCATGTTTCTCTACGGGCTTAGAGAAACAAGTATATAGCTGTTGGCTCTTCTCTGGTGCATTTCCTTGAAAAAAAAAATAAGAGAATTCTGTTATCTGTTTTGTAGTTGTCGTACATGAAACTGGCTGTCACGTGGTTTTGGCAGACTGGTTAGACTGGAATTAATACATAGAGACTAAGTTTACTGCTACTTTTGATCTCAAAACTTTTTATGCATTGTTCTGAAGGGCGATAAATTTTTAACAAGAAAATAAAAAAGAAAACCCTTTAAAAATGTTTTATTTGTGCCCTGAAGAATCATACTAGGAAGTCATCCTACCAATACTGCCAATTAGATTAACTTAGTGTTTTATTCCACTGATAAGTGTTAGATAAAGATGTAAATTTTGTAGGCTGAAGTCAAGGAGGTACTCTATCTTCTTTACACTGAATAGTTAAATACACTCATTGAAATCAATGGCAAGAATCTGGGTACTTGATTCATTCCAGTGGACCTTTAGAAGCAAATTTGTTAAGAAATATCCCTGTATAACTTTTATAAAACTAATATTTCTTCAGATCATAAACCAATTTTTTTCTATTTCACAACAGTGAAGACATTAAATGTGACTTGAAGTTGTGGGGTTAGAAGGATGAGTTTCATAAAAGTGTTTTTATGAAATGAGATTGAAAGAGACATAATGAATGATATATATCTGGTGTCACTAGCATAGCATGTTATTATTATTGGATTCTCCAGGATGTGCAAAATGTGGTTTAAAACCAATATCCTGGGATTGGGGCTTAGTCCTCAATGTATAGGGCTTTATAACCCTGTCAAAAAAGGCATTCACATATATATTTAATCATAAGTATGGAAATATTTCAGCTACGGTTGTAGTCAGGACCAATCCTGCAGTCTGCCTACATCTTATAAAAGCAGCAACAGTTCAAAACACAACCAAACAGCTTTTCAGAGGAACGTTGGTGTGAATGAGAGGCTCAGTGAACGGTGCTGGGTGGGTTCTGCCTGGGCAGCCAGCATGTGCCTAGCACAGACTGCGTACCCAGCACCTCACGGCCAGCTCCTCGCAACCACAGAGTCACAGTCAAGAGCCTGGTTTGTCCCGGGTATAGTGGTCAGTTCAGCAAAAGCCAGCTGCCTGATAGATTCAGTAAATTCTGGATTAGGAGAGTCAGGAGCGAGACTCTTAAGTGACAGTTTACATGGTCACATTATCTTTATTACTAAATGGTTTCTTCCTTAAACCAAAGTTCTCAACCTACTAAGGCTCCGTAACAAGCACAGTGCTGCACTTTAATAGAGTGAACTGATGTTAGCCCAGCTGGAGTTTGCAGCACCAGCCTATTGGTAGATTATGACTGCAGTATCATACATTATAGGACCACGTTCTCAGAGCAGAAAACAGTTCTGCACAGATAAATAAATTCAGATACATGTTATGATATTGACAACACATTTATGATTCTTTTTATTCTTCCCTCAGAAGAATTTTATGAGTCATATGTTAGTTCATCTGAATAATAGCTAACCTACTATCATCACACATTCTTCTGCCAGCTTGATGGGTCCATGAGAGAAGATACAGCTTAGTACACATAGCAAAGCTGCATAGTCAGTTTAAATATTGAGGTGTGCTGGGGTTCTTGCTTGGGAAGGTTCAAAATAGTAGAGAGCTTTTTGTACAGAAACAAATAATACAAAAAAGATAGCAAAGAAATAGATTTGTTAAATATTTATCTCTTTACCATTTTAGTACATTTCTGTTTGCTTCTTTTTCTCTATTTTCTCGTTCTTCCTTTTTTTTTTTTTTTTCTAGCATGGTCCAGCCAGAGAGGATTGATATACCTTCTTTTTTACTTTTTCATTTCAACTGAGTGAAAACTAAAAGCAGATCTGTCCAGGACTTTTTGAAACCACCCCAAAGAGAAGTCTATTTCTTGGGGCTTACTATACTGTATTTTGCCATGTAAATGCAAAAGGTACCTGTAGGCTATGCGCCATCAAGAGGAGAACATTTTTTAAACTAAGGTGGTATATTCCTATCTTCAGTCATCTGTGTCTGTGCTGAAAGTAATGTTATCACAGCTTACTTCAGCTGTTTTCAATAGTATTACTAGAGAAGATGTCAATTAACATAACAATTTTAATACCTAAAGCATCTACAAACTATGATTCTTATTTAATACTAAAGTTGTTGAGGAAGGTACAAAGTTTTATCACAAAAAAGTACCGATAAACAGAGAATTACTTTTGCAGGCTATCCTAAGCAATTACTACACTACTGTCTTCTCTGAAATTTGCATCATTTAAATAGTTCCCACAGAAGTCACTCCGAAGTCTTAACTGACTGGTCTGAAGTCCTTTGCTCACCCCAGCTGTGGCTTGGTTTTATGTGACAACAAAGGAAAGAAAGTTAAAAAGTTATTTATGCTGAAAAAAGTTCCATCTATAATTCTACTCAAAGTACAATCACTGCCAAATTACTTCTGTTTTCCTCAAAGGTACCTTCAGTAGTACTAATCAAGGCAATGCAACAACTTCCACTGCCAAGGATGATAGAACTGTTCTATAGCCAACAAAAGGCATTCATTGACACTGTGCCAAAACAAGATGTGCTTCTAATTATTGACATTTTCTGCTACAGTGAAGAAATTGTTTTAAACAGATGTACCTTAAAGCACACACTTCTCACAAGTTTCTTTTACTGTGTTAAGACCATCCCAGATAGATTTATTGATCATAAAGATCAGTTTCTATTCAGGAACACCACTTGATCCTATAACAGCAAACTAATGTCAATCTTTTCTTAAAATAAATATATCATCTACTGAAATTTCCAGTACACAAACAGCTGTTCTAAGCCATTTCTTAGCATAAAACTTATGATTAAATTATTATTTTGTTAAAATTTTCAGATATTTGATTAATAAAAAGCTTTGAGCCAAGGAAGGGAAAAAATCCTAATGCAGACAAACCTCTTTAAAACCTTGTGAATTACAAGTTCACCATTCCTGCAGCATAGTCTAAAACTATGTTGAAGGTGAACATTTAAAACCAGACTACATATATCTATGTAAGCAACTCTTTACAATATATAATTGCATGATTTCTTTAATGTAAATTTTAAATATTGGCCTTTTTTATTGCATCCTGAAGGGGTAAATGCTCCTGCAAGACAGTAACGGATAGATGTAAGGTAGGATAAGACTGATTCAAGGAGCCTCTAGAAAGGTGGAAAATTCTTTTTTATTATAAGTTGGTCTCCAACAGTTTGAAAGGACCATTAGAATACTTATTCTGCCTCTTAGGTCTCTACAACAAACATTTACTGCACTACTGAGACTTTTTTTTTTTTTCTCTAAAAAGCCAAGTGCAATAAGTGTCTGAAGAATGCAATATTTTGCTTTAGTACTGGGTATCTGATGTATACTTACAAGCTGGGATGAAAGTTTCTTATTTTCTCTTTACCAAAAGCATCTCTTAGAAACACCTCAGACTTCACAAGGAAGGAACAAGGAATAAGGACAATAGAGTGTATTAATTATTTGGGGAATTGTTATACAAGAATTTAGGGAATAAATATTAAGGGAGATCAGAAAATGTCTCAGAAATGCAGAGTAATTATCAAAAGAACCAACATAGAAAAATCAACTATATCACAGTTTATAAAGATAAATTGTTTCAGTGTAAATAAAGAAGTGTTTATCTTGTAATTCTCAGTACGGGACCTTTCCCTGGAGGATATTAACACATAATGATCTGTGGTAGTAATAGAAGACAGTGCGGTCTAAGGGCAGATTTGAAGATTTTGCTCATCTTCTTAAGGAATTAATCTTTCCTTAAGCTGAAATCAGTATCTAAATATGCTCTATGATATCTGCAGCTGGATCAGTAATTTATATATAAACAATAAAACCATTAAATAAACAATACTGTATAACTAAGGGGTGAACATAAAATGGAAGTAGGGAATGTATAGATTACGGCTATTAAAAAATGTGAAAGGCAGTAAAGAAGTCTATGCAATATAAGGAGAATGTCCCATTAGTTAATAAGGAACGAGAACGAAAAGTCAAATAGTAAAATGCAGAAGAAAGGCTGTAGGTGTAGCCTATGGAAGTAGGGAATGTATAGATTACGGCTATTAAAAAATGTGAAAGGCAGTAAAGAAGTCTATGCAATATAAGGAGAATGTCCCATTAGTTAATAAGGAACGAGAACGAAAAGTCAAATAGTAAAATGCAGAAGAAAGGCTGTAGTATTTAATTATTATTTTTTTTTGCATTTGTCTGCATACATTAAAAAAAGTGACCTGCGATGATCATTTCAATAAGGAGGAAACATAGGCTGCAACAGGGAAAGAACATTTAGATAATATGACTTCAAGTTAGCAAAGCTTGATGAAATTCACTCTGGAGTACTTAATGAACTTGTGGAAACCTCTTGTGGTTATTTTGGGGAGCCAGCAGAGAGATCCTAGAAAACTAAAGCAGCTGTAGTGTAGAGCTTCTCTCTGACTTTGGGGATCAGATGGAGGGAATGTTAGAGGTCTTAGAAATTATGAACCAACCTTCTTGGTTTTGTTAATTTAAAAGATACTTAAGCAAATTATTAAGCATCCTACAGATATCTGGAAAATAAGTAAAAGCCAGAATTGATTTGTTGTTGAAAAATCCATCTGATTTTCTTCTTTGACATAGTAATTGGTCTAGTAGAAGGCAGGAAAATAATAGATGTTATAGATCTTGACGTCTTCATAAGCAAAGTAGATTAATACAGTCTACAGTAAAATTACCATTTTGTGGAGTGATGGGTCTATAAGCCCTGCATAGCAGGGAAGAAATTAACTCCAGCAACAATTAGGAATGTAAAGCTGTAAAGGGACCCATTTGCAGAATGCAGTACTGGCAGAAGACTAGGAAGGGAAGAAAGCTGTTTGGGAAAATCTGGTCTGTGTGTAGATTGGGTTCCTAAGGAGGTCACATGCAGATTCACCAGTGGAAAAAAAGGCATCCTGTCTCAAAGCTGTTAATTGCAAAGAAGGTCTCATAAACTGAATAAGATCAGTATGTGTCAACAACAACAGGCAGTAGACCTGCCTGTGGGCAAATTTCTGGTCTGGGATAAAAGAAGAACCAGCTCGCAGTAGTCTTCTGGATGATGATGATGGAGGTAGCAGCAAACTCCTGATACTGTCTTCTGTCAATAAGTGGGAGGCAAAGACATTTGAAAATACAAGGAGGTAGATTGGTTCATCCACATCAATCACTTCTGGAGTTAAGTAAAAGGTTACAGGCGTACAAGAACAAATACAGGGTATTTCGGAATAGATTCAAATTTTAAATGTAGACATGAGTAAGAGGTCACATTTAACAAGGAAGATCTATGGGTAACCCCAGGAGACATCAGGTCTCAGAAATATTAACTGAGTTGTAACTTTTCATCTGAATCTTGTAATCTCTTTATATATGTCTCTGCACATTGTACCGCTAAGAGTACGATGATGGAACCAGTGCTCTGGCTCTTCCTCAGTCTCGCTCTTGCTTATTCCCGCTAGCTGAGTGTGAATAGGTACATACTGCTGTTTTGTCACATTGCCTACTAATTTTCCTGTAAATGTCAGGAAGCTGAATCATTCCTGTTGTCTGACCTGTTCAGTCTGTACTGACTGATACTGCTGCACTAACATAAACCCAGGAACCAGCTTACATGAATTTGACAAATGTTGCAAGGCAAATGCTGCTCAAGACACTTCTGCCTGCCGTGCCAGCCTTATGCAGTGAGAAACACCAGAGGAAAGGTAAGTAATGCCTAAGAAATTGAATGAAACATCTCCAGCACAAGAAGGAGAAAGTACCCAGATGGAAGCATATTTCAGAGGAGAGAAAACAGATGGTTATACCTAAATTATCACACCCAGAGACTGGGAAAAAGGACAAAAAAACGAAAAAAAAACCAACCTGCTGGTCAGTAGGTAATGAGCCTTAGTAAAAGAATTACTATGAAAATGTTATGGACATGAATAGGTTGTATTATAAATTGTTATGAATGCAGCACTAAAGGATATCAGCATTCAGAGTCACTGTTGTTCACCTGCTGGGCTCTGTGCCATATAACATCTATTAAATATCTGTTAACCCTTTACAGCTAAGTGGAAGTGTTACAGCACAGTGTAATCCCATGGCACATAAGATAGAGCATAGATAGTGTGATATCTAGGAAACATAGCTTTTGGAAGACAGTGTCTGCACCTAAGAAATAGTATAGACGTTGGGAGTTCGAAGATCAGCAACACACAGATCCAAATCACTGAACCCCAGCAGTTAATACAATTATATTATAAATATATGTTTCAGTTCTGTCATACTGTGGTACTTCAAAAATTTAATTACTCTTCTTCTATTCTTATATTTGTAAAGAATCTTGGATTTATATTCCTCTCTGAGCAAAGAAACAAAACCCAATGAGTGTTTTACAACCCCAAATAGGATTTCATCTCTAATTTAGTCTCATTGCTCTGCAGTCATTCACTGTGCAGTAGAAATATAATAAAACTAGTTCTGTAAATGAGTGTAAATTTTGGTTCTATATTGGAACCTCATCAGAAGTCATTCAAGATTATGCAAAGAATGGGACAACAACATGAGAGAAACAAACAAAGCACAACAGATTTTTTCAATTAGAAAAATTGTTGATTAGTGCCCTAAAATGCCAAGAAAGTACAAGAAATATGGGCAAAAAGGTTAAGATGCAAATATATATGTAATTATTATAATTTTTTGGAACTTTTAGACTATTTAAAAGTAATTAAAAATTATACATTTTCAGAGTTGAAGATTTCTTTAAAATAATTTTAAATAAAGTAAAATTAAGAAAATTAATAGATCTCTTTATTCTTGTTGGTACTGAGAAACATTTTCATTAGCTCAGACATTTGTGTGGGACACAAAAAACATTTTTTTTTGCCCTGTGGTATTAATTAGCAAAATTGTGAGTGTAGGCTGGATAAACAAACTTACAAGTGGATAAAATTAAAATTTCACCTTTACAAATGGCATTCAGTGTTCCAGACTAAAGCCTGATGAAACATGGTATTGTTTCATAATGCGTTCAGGAGGTAATTAGTATACTGAGCTTGCATTTAATCATTATATTGTCTTATACACCTTTCAGAATGCAATGAATTCAGCTTGATGTTAAAATTTTGATCTTTTAAGAGGAACACACTTCTAAATATGCTTAAAAAAGAAGGAAAACAAATTATGAAAAATGTGCCTTTGATTTACAAAAAAAATTATGTTTAATATACTTTATTATGCTGTCAAATGACATTTTTTAACTGTAGAGGTATGTATGGCAGATTTTTGAGACCGAGGTTATATTTAATCTCACTTTGTTTTTGGATGTAAACTATGCAGTATTTTGGAGACAGCTGTGTTCCTGGTTTTATCTGAATCAAAGGTGGCCATGTCTCAGAAGATGTGCAGTGCTATGTCTCAGATGACATACCCAGTCCTTCGTCAAAGTATTTTGTCCTTCCAGACTCACAGTTAACCTCACAGTTGAGGTTAAAAGGGACCTCTGGATTTCATCTGGTCCACTTTGCCTGATCAAGCAGGGCTATTCTATGAGGATGTTATGGGACAAACCATCAAAAACGCCTGTCTAGGAAGACCATATCCACTGTTCTCCTCTCATCTATCAAGCCAGCCATTTCATCATAGAAGTTTATCAGGTTGGTCAAGTATGACTCCCCCTTGGTGAATCCATGTTGACTGCTCCTGATGACTTTGTTGTCCTTCATGTGACTAGAAATAGTTCCAGAATTAGTTGCTCCATCATCTTCTCAAGGATCTAAGTGAGGCTGACCAGCCTGTAGTTCCCTGGGTCCTCCTCCTTCTTGCCCTTTTGAAGATAGAAGTCCTCTGGTCCTCAAGCATCTCTCCCAATTGCCTTGATCATTCAAAGATAGTTGAGAGTGGATTTGTAATGGCATTAACTCCCTCAGCACTTATGGGAGATTTCTATGTCCAGTTTGCTAAAGTATTCTGTAATACTGTGCCTCATTAATGACCAGCATGGATCATTCTTGTCTGCTTGAAAAATACCATAGAGTTATATTGTAAGTTATCTCCCCTTCAAGATATCCACAAAGTTTAAAGTCTCCTGGACATCATCACTCATGGTTTTTCTTCGGCCTTGGCAAAGGTGGTTTTGCCATAGCAATATTCATGAAGAATTCTGCTACAGGCCTCAACTCCAGTTTTCAGCTAGACTGTGTTCACTCTCCTCCTAACCTTTGACCTCTTTCCAAATGTCTCCTTTCTCTGGTTCTTTGTCACTTCAAACACAAGGTGATTATTTTAAGTTCTTCAGCTCTTAGTGTCCTAGTTCTCCTTGTCTTCTCTTGTTCTGTGTAGGACAAGTTTTATTTTTATCATTTGTCCACCATCCACTTGCCAAGTTTTCAAACCAGCACTGTCGCAGTTTTTCTGCGCTGCTTTCCCACTTTGGATGAGCTCCCTGAAGATTTTGCATAAACATCTGCATATCTTCCACCACTTTTCTCAATCTCTTCATGTGTTAGGCTGAAACTAGTACAAGCTTGTTTCCAGTTCTGTCCCTCTTTATGGACTGTCTTACACACAGATTCCATGTTTGTTCAGTCCCCAGTATGATCAGATTTTAAGATAATTAACATGACCACACAAATAATGCTAATACAGTGAAAGAGTGTGGATTCATACCCATCAACAGAATACATATCACCTTAAATACAAGCAACACTAGGAAATCCATAGTGCTGTTTCACAGGTGACAGTGATCAACTTTCTGAAGAACTGAAGAGGCTTTAAGTAGAACTTCTTTAGGCTTCAGATAGCTGGATCCAAAACTGAATTCCAGAAACTCCTGCACATTTGGCTGCCTAATCAGACTTCAGAAAAACTTACCAGAAGTAACAAGCAAAAGTAAGTACATCTATAGTTCTACCTCCCTAAAGAAGGAGGGTTTGGATGCTGACTTATGTTTGATATAAATTAATGAACAATCCCAGGGCTCCCTGCTTTCTCTAATCATGTAACAGCTAGTTTCCAGAGTCTTGTGCTGGTCATATGGCAAGGTCTCTTTGTCACCAGTGTACTGCCAAACAGAAAGGCATTGCTGTGCTGTGGTTTGGGAAAAAAAAATTACTCCTACCTGTTTGTACAGAAGTGTGAGTTGTAACCATAAGTGTGCGAATTCCCTGGCCTGTGTACAGAAGTCAGGCATTTAAGACTTGAAGTGAGGCAGTTTTACACAAATTCTTGTTGACAAAACTCTCTGTTTTTTATTTTACTGAGAACCTATTCTGAAAACAGCTCAGCTTATACCATTTTTTAGGTCCTCCATCTTAAATACAGAGGGTCTTTTTTTTAATCAGGTACCAAAAAAATTTTTTGATTCCTCTGAACCCCATATTGGTATTATTCCTAAAAGCATAAAAGCATAACAGCAGCGCAAATCTGAAAGAGGCATATATTTGACTTACTGTGTCTCAGGTCACATTTAAATACTGAAGAGCAGCATGAAGGTCCTGTGAGCGTAGATACATTCACCTGGTGCAATGCTCAGATACTGCAGCGATGAAGGTCTTAATACAACAGCGGCCTTCTCTTGTCCTCAGAAAGTCCACCTCTGTTCCCAACAGTACATAAGAAGAAAGAGTGTCAGAAGCTGGCTTTATCTATGGTGGAAAACAACCTGTGGGGATCTTAGGAAAGAGAACAAAAGCCTTCCTAAAATAAGATACAGTTACTCCAGCAACTGAGTCAATATGACTGTTACTATACACAAAACACGAACAAAATATTACTTTCCAAACAGTTTATTGGTACATAACTAAGCTCCATTGTAAATATTGTCATTATGCATTGGTATATTTTCCTTTCCTTAGTGATTTTTTTTTGCATGTAAGGCACTAAAGTTTCACATTTGTAAATAAAACACATACAAGAGTGCATCATAACTATAAAAATATGTAGGGGCTTTATAATTATATAAAAGCTTTGATAAGCCATTGAGTTTGCTATGAGCATGAGTAGGATAATGCACATGGTTTAATCAATACACCTTTCAAAGGAGCCTCATTTGGGAAAATGCAAAAGCCATATCTTGCAGTAAGTAATAAATATTTCATTAATTTATCTCTAATTTAACTTTCACTCCCATTGGCAAACCTCTAGTGGTACATACTTTTTTCCTCTTGATTTTATTGCCCCGGTAACATGCAATCATCTCACAGCCCTTTGCTTTCTGATCTGTGGTATATTGCCTCGCCTTAGATTAATCTCATAGTCATTATCTCATTTAAGCAGGTAATATTTGAACACCTAATCAGCTTAAAGCAATTTGAGTAGAATAATACAGGCTTACATTTGGAGTTCAGAAACACGTCTGAAACAATGAGAAAGTGATTTGACAAAAATATATGATCTAAATTATTCTCTTTATGCATGAAAATACACACAGCTTTCACGACATAATTAAATTGCCTATGTATCTGACTTTTTAATAATGAAAAAGCAAACCCTAGAGTGTTTAGATGATTTCCTATGTTCATTTAAATCAAGGAATTCAGGCATTTGCTCTTCTTGTGGAATATAGACAGAATAAAATGAGCGCCATAGCTTTTTAGGGTGGCAGATTTTACAGAGATTTGTTATCTTTCTGTTTTAAGTGTTCATTTTTAGTATTTGCATTTGAATATATTAATTGTGGTGAGAAGTTCAGTTTATTTTGTTATCTAGCTATAGAAAGTAGTATGTTCAGATTTCAAACTTGTCAAGTTGCAGTTTTTGATAGATAAGCAACACATTTTTTCAAGGCTTTAATATGTTCTATGCAGATACTAAAGGCTTCTAGGTGCTCTTGGAAATCAAATTTAGACCTTGCAAATTAATAACAACTGATCCTGATGCAAGGTTTTTGACTGGCAGGCAAGAGCTGATGCTTGATCAAGACATCAAGACAGTTGATGTCTTGAGACAATGGGAATGCTGTCCATCTAGAATATAAAAGTTCTTCAGAAACCTGAATGGAGTTGAATGAAGAATTGTAAGGAAAATTGATATAGTGTCAAATGGGGTCTCATAAGATTTGTCTACAAATGGGACATGGAACACTAACAATCTGAGTCCAAATTAATTTTTAAAGCAGGTTAGCAGTATGAAAAGAATTCCCAAAGTGAATGTTGCCTCTGCTTTTCCTCCCTGTGTGTATCATTGAAGCAATGCTATAGGTTACATGTGTTGTCAGTGATCTAAGTTGAATTGACACTGAAGTTTACCTGTAAAGGCTTAGCTGCTTGCTTTGTTTGTAAACAGACCCTTGCCTTGCTTAGTCTGAAGGTTAGATAACAGGCATTTGTTAAGACATCTGCTCAGTTCTTCATATGTAATCCATTCTCTCTGAAGCTTCACTTCTCATTCCCTGAACATTATCCAGCCTCAGCTTCTTCAGATGCTTGCCTCATTCACTAGATACTATCCTTCTTCTCAAAAAATGTCAGTAGCTTTTCACACTGCATCCTATTGCTTTCTTGCATTCTTAGTTTATTTTAAAATTAACAAAAATTCAGGAATTTCATACATTTCTGTACTAAGTATTTGTTTTGATATAATCAAAATTTTGACAAGCACGCAAATTTGGTCCTATCTGCCTAAATCCTGGGTGGAAGAACTAACCTACAGAACCTGCCCATCTGCAGTTGCGGTTTCCCTCACTTTCACCAAATGTGCATAGTAGCAGCGCAGTAAACGATTAATCCCTCTCACAGTCCTCTAGCTCTCTAAGAAAATGTATGACTTGCATTTACCTGTTATTCAGTATTGTAATGCAGCCAATTGTCAGGTTTTCTCTTGCTTTTAACAGTCTGGGTATTCTAGCACAAGGGACAGAAAGATCTATATTGCTTTTTATGACAGTTTCAGATACTTGACATCGTGAAATAAGGGACCACAGAATGACAAGAACAATTTGTTACAAAGTTTGTATGAAAGTACCCAGCAGTCAAGACATGCTGGACTGAAGACACTCAAGAGTTGGTCTTTTTTTTTTTTTTTTTTTTTCCCTTGAAAAGCCTTTAGAAGTCCGGAAAATAAAACCCCGGAGATTTCCGAGGGCGTTAAATCGTTTCGTTCCCCGTTTGCGCACACGCGTACGTGT
>NW_015090774.1:1390146-1487475 GCF_001431845.1 Calidris pugnax
TCAAGAGTTGGTCTTTTTTTTTTTTTTTTTTTCCCTTGTAAATATTTAGTATTTTAACAACAGAAACTTTCTGAATCTGGATGTGCAGTGCAGTTCTTCTCAACACTACTCCCTGAGAAACACTTCTGAGTTCAGTGAATTTGCAGTAGATTCTACACTGAGACTTATCTGCCTCTTTGAGAGAAAATTTATCTACCACTATCACACAGTAATTTTAGCAGGACTTGTTCTGATACTGCTGTAACATCCATTTGTCATTTAGCTTGTTGATTAGCCATTCATCTTCTCTAGAGAAGAATACTAGATGTTTTCCTTTGGAAAAAGGGCAAACAAAAATTCCGTGCACTAAACCCCTAAAATGTCCCATGGGTTCAATTTGGATACTACAGACTCTAGAATGTCGCATCAGGAAATGCACTACATTTTATATATCTGTGCTTCTGTAACATGGTTTCAAAACCTAGTAGTTGTTAGAAAGATATAATTACTGTTATAATTCACTCAGTTACCCAAATTAAGTTGCATGTGCAATCCAAATATCAAAATAATGTCAGAGCATACCCTCCCGAGCAAAGCAAAGTTGTAACCCCAGTGGAGGAATGTTTGATAATCTGGTTTACAGTTGTTTGTGTCTGTGGCAAAGAACATGATTTAGACATGAAAATAAAGTTATTTATCTTTAAAGGTAGTACAATCAGTTTTAATTGGCAGGGGAAAACCCCACAGATGTGTCCTAGTGGCTTTTCTGCAAAGTTCATTGAAAGAAAAAACTGCAAAAAGGCCTCTGGGCTAAAAAATAGAGTAAATAAAGCATTATACATTTAGAAGCTAATAATACAAACCACAGGAAAGAATGTGTGAAGAAGAACACAAAACCTTGTCTCATAGCTAAATAGAATAGGAGAGAATTTAGAGAATAAAACTGCTTTCATAATGGCAAATTGCTAATTGTTTTGAGACTTATTGTATTATTTATGCTGCCACAGTGCACTGCCATTAAAATTCTGGACCTGTATTATTTATGTGATATACTCAAACCCAAACTATTGCAATTTATATGTTGAGTGTCACCACTCACACACAAGTTTTATTAAAAAACAAAAATTCTCTGAAATGCAATAGCTCCCAACGTTGTCTGGTGACAGTGAAGTGAAGATACTGTTTGTTCCTCTAGATGAGATGCATATATTCAGTGTCATTTTGGTTTTCAGACATGGTAGGGAAGAGGGATCATGGTTTTTTCAATTTCTCCTTTCCCACATGGCAGCATTCATCCTTTGGTGTTGTCAGGAAAGAACAGTGTTTATACTTCTCTTTGCACTGGAAACTGATATAAAAGATGTCAGAACTTATGTTCTGCTGCTTAGGCTGCTAGAGACATTTTTCACATTCATCCATTCCTGAAGGAAAGACACTTTGCCAACAGGTGTGCATTTAGTAGACTACTGTCCCTTCACGCTCCGTCTGTGTGTTTTGAAGCTTATCTTTCTCGGATTTTTTCTTGACCGTTGCTTTTTTTATTGTTATTTTTGATCTGTCTGACCTAGTTTAATACAAACTTCTACATTGCCACAATGTAGAAGGCACCCTCAGTTATCCCTTTTCTTGGTGCCAGCTCTGTTCCTCATAAACATCCCTTTTGCATAGATATACTTGGGGCAGTCTGGTTATGGTTCACATGCCCAGAGCTTAAGGTCTGGAACAAGACATACAGACTTTGGAACTCTTCAGTAGGGGCTCCCCTATAGGGGAGATCTGGATGGAAAAATAAAGTACTTCAATTACTTGCCTGTGAAGGAAATGAAGATATCAGTATGATATCACATTTATCATTACAATCTGCTTAAGTTAGCTGTTGGGTGTCCCAAACTCTCTCTCTTCTCTTCCCAAATAGATTGCTTACTTCTTTTGTTCAGGAGTTCCTGGCTTGGGGGTCTGATCTTGAGGGTTTGGAAGCCTCAGATACTTATGCTGGTTAGCTTCTGTAAAGCTGGAAGCCAAGCTCTTCTTGGAATAGAAACACTGAGGACATAGACCTCTGATGCTATACCAGAAGGCCAGGAGCCCAAGAGCAGACTACACAGAAAGTCTTTATTGTGCTGGTAGTCTTGGGATCCTAAATGCCATTTGCTTCCCTTGATCTGCCCCTCTTTGGAAGGAGGTAACTTGAAAGCCTGTAAATTCACATGAATGGATTATTCTGCCTCCTGAAGTGATTTTAAAATAATAGACCCAATCTGGGAACCTGGATATGCATGGCAGGATGATAAAAACTTTACACAGTCTCTGATGGAAGCCTGCTTGTGACTTAGCAAAAGTTTGCCAAGACGTCCTGTTCCCATCAAAAGGTAGGCTGATATAACATAATTGTATGGAAATAAAATCTTTTACTAGAAAGTTCTCAAATGTCTTTATTAAAGATGCTTAACCCATATAAACTACTCTCTGGGGTTTCAGTCTAAATTGAGTTAAAAAGATATGAAGAGCCAGACTATTGCCATAAACATATTGGAGCTGAGGAGTAAATAGAGATGTTCAGAGTTCATAATTTCAAACTGGAATGAAAAGTTTTACATCGATGCTCATAATAGTCATGGTTTTTTTCATAGCATGGATTCACTTAATGGAGCATAATGAGGAAGATAAATTAATGCCTCCTGATTCCTAACCTCTTGTTCCATTCATTATCCTTCTTTGATTTCCACTCAGTATAATGATGCCCCTACTTCCAGATGTTTCTTTATTAAATTCCTTCCAGGAAAAAGAAAAAACACAAGTCATCCCAAATGCTGCAAGTTCTCAAATCATTATCACATTTTACATATCATACACACATACCAACAATGTTAATTAGTGAGAAAGGCTTGATTGTTCTTTAATTACTCTGCCAAGAGCTGGTATAAAATACAAAGCCACAAATTATACGACATAAGTGGATTGGTTTTAATGATATCTTCATGTACCAACATGCATATTTCATTACTAAGCTTTAGTTATTAGCATTTTAACGTGGCCATTAATAATAAAAACACTGGTTTGTGTACATGAATAAGAAGATTATTACTGCAGAATTTTAAAAGGTGCCTGACACAATGGTGCAGGTTTATGTGTTATGAAGTTCCCAATATCACCATCAGAACAGGGTGTGCAGATCATAAAGCTCTTCCTAACTGTCACCCAAACTGTCATGTCATTATTTATTTTATGAAGTGATTCCTTATTGAAAAATATGCAGTCTGTGGAACAGAGTATACTCCTCAGAACATGCCCTATTGGGTAGAGGGTCAAGTCTGTCCTATTTTCTGTGACTCTGAAGATCTGGCTTTCCAAATACTAGTGTTCGGCTTTGGGGAGGATTCCTCTCATGGTTCTAAGATATTACTCCTGCATCTGTAGGCTTAAGGCTGAGATGAGAGTTGGATGCAAGTCCCTGCCTTTCTGCGTCGTCTGATAGCAGTTTATTATGCATAAAATGAAAACAGTATGCTCCCCAAGCTGTCTTCCCAAGAAAACATTGCGCACCCATTGACTGAAACAAGTCTCATCCTCCTTTACATTGAATATATTTTTAGAACAGTGATTTACTACTTTGAATAAAATAACTATTGTCTGACTGATAATAAGACAGTGCTAGTTTAATTTGGTACATTTGTTTGTTTATTACTGTCACATTATGAAGATGACATTTAGGTATCAACTTTAATTTGAGCAAATAACTTTGACATTCAGCAATGAAAGGTCAATCTCTCAATTTTGCTTCCTATTATTCAAATATGTACAAACTTCCTTTTCTATACCTGCACCCTCTCTTATACTACAGGATAGGAACAGCCATTTGAAATCAAAAAGGATTGTAGGTATCTGGTAATGGAACAGTCGTGTATTTTCTATCATTTTTCCATTGTCCTTTAAAACCAAAAAAAGGAGATGAGACATTTCAATCAGATTTAAGAAAGAGAAAAGTCATCAATACCTATTGTGTAAGTATGAAAACAACTGGGCTTGCCATTTTTTTCTCCAGTCTTAAAATACTGTAATTTCACAGAATAGTTCTCAGCTGGAATAGTTCTTTCTCTATATCTACATTCAAGCGTGCTTGTGTCCTGAATAATTAAAAAGTCTATTGTAATTGCCTTTTCGTGATATCTAATGCACTGCAAAAATGTCACATTTTGCTTTGCTAAATACAATTGAAAAATCTAGGAGAAGCAGATGGTTTGGCATTTTGAAGAAGGTAGACTGCAGAAGGATGCTGAGTTAATTCACAGGGTTGCCTTGTTCAATTCAAAAAGATGCCTTGTTCATCCCAGTGAGGAGCTGGGAATACTATAGGACTGATGATCTCTGTAGGACCGATGATCACACTCTTCAGAATTAATTATGCATAATCACTTTGAGAATCTTCCAAAAGCTGAGATGTTACATTCTTGAAGGAAAGCCAAGAACTTCTGTACTGTAACATAGCGCAAGAGACTGCATTTTGAACAGAGATATTGGGATAGCAGGTGAGAATCAACAAACACCAGAATGCCCTTTTAATTTTCTGAAGGGAAAAATCCTGATCCACTACTGAAAAGTCCGGATTTAGAAAACCTGAAATACTGTCTTATAGACTAAAGGAGAATAACTGAAATACAGAAATAACTGAAAACAGAATAACAGCCTCCCTTTGACACAGGGAAATGACTGGCTATGGTTGTATTTTGAGCATATCCCTAGGTATTCCTAGGAACTTCTAAGCTGAGCTAACACTTATTTTTTGCTCACTTGTATACAGTTTTAGAGAAAATGAAGTACTTTAGAGGAATGGATACTCTGCAAAGATGACTGTGTGAAAGCCTTGATATATATTTAATCAATTGAGAGCTTTATTTTCGCAATCAGTGTGGGATAGTTTTGCAGTCTAAGGATAGATAGCTGTCATTCCTCTTTGATTCTGAGCGACTTTTTCAGTCTCAGTATGACTCACCTTTTCTTTGCAATGGGAAAGACAGCTCATGGTCCGTAGTGCCAAGAGAGAATGAATGCATTAAAAAAATTGTGAAGGTGGCTGCAAGTGTTAATGATTTCCCTTTGTTTCTCTCTGGTGACTGAGGCTATTTATTGCCTGCCAGTTTTGCTTGCCCATTTTCAGATATTGCCAGCCTTCATTGAAATGATGTGGAAAATGATTCCATTAGGAACAGGAAACAAATACTCTATGCTAACATAATTTAGACTTTAATTATTTGCTTATATATAATTTTTCCAAAGCATCCTAGCTTAGAAGAACACAAATATCTGGCATTCATTTAACCATCAACTTCTCATCTCATAGTTCTGTGAATGACCCTTTCCTTGATTGTTCAAACTCTGCTTTAAAGACAGAAGTGGGAATTTCTTACTTTTTTCTGTCACTGGTCTGTCCTTTGACAAAAAAATGAATTGATTTATACAACATTTTGTGAAGTAAAGGATATGTTTTCCCATTTTACAGATGTGAAACTATACAGCCAAAAGGATACATTAAAATTGTGTCTGAACAGTTTAACAAATGTAGGGCTTGGTTTCCTTGTTTTGTACTAAATGTTTTGGGGAAGTCCAAAGCCCAGCTCCTGTATCTCTAGGTGGAGGTGTGGAGGTGAAATATCAAAGCAGAAATACAGACAAGTTCACTTTCAAGAGAATTGCAATCTTAATGCTGGTTTGGTGAAACTGAAGCTACTTGTATCAAATAGAAATGGAAGCATTGCCACAGAAGGAAGGCACACAAAATTCAGCTGTTTTATTGTTTGATGGTAGCCAGCTGGCTAATAGCACAGGTGTGTTAGTGGCTCAACAGTTTTTCAGCCCTCAGCTGCAGAATATGCTGATTCTTCCTCATCCAATTAACACAAAGAGGTAGAGGGAGGGGAAAAGGAAGCTGAAGGTAAGAAATAAAGGATCAAAGAGTACAAAACTAGGCTTTATTGGAGTCACTATGCTCAGAACAGCTTATCCAGCTGTGATAAAGGGCTGAAGTGGTCAGAAGACCCTTGGTCGTGTTATGGACTGAGGGGCAGTCAGACTCTGGAGGTGTTGAAGGCAGGATGCCAGTGTCAGGTACTTTACCTAAATGCTGTCTTTTTTTGTCCTATCAGTCTCCCACTTTAAGCAATTTTCTGACTAGGAGTTTTTCTATCAGATTTTTCAGTAACCTCATACTTGCTGTGTGCATGGTAATAGAAACTTGAGCTATTGTGTATTGTATTGTGTATTATAAGTGTGCTGTACTTTGTGATTATGATAAAGTGAGAAAGCATGTGCGTACCCTACTTTCAGTTCTTTACATAGTGACCAGGTTGGCTTGCACATTTACATAGCTTTATATTGTGAAGTTTCTCCTTTCAGTAAGGAGGGACAAAGCTATTTTTATGTTCATTGAAACATAAATAATCCTATACTTACCCAAGGACAGAAAGATCTGGATAGTGTGCTATAGGGATTTCATCTCAGGCCATCATCATGGGAAATTTATGAGATGCTTAAAGGTGACCTGGAAAATGTCTCCATTTGATTTGGAACCATCCCTTGTCTGTTTAATACTTTTAACTTGTGTGTTTATTAGTGCCCTGGCAAACACAGGTCCTTGGCAGCAAAACCTGAAATTTGGTGGGTATTAATACATATGTATTTTTTGAGAGCACCACAATGGCATGATCGGTTGTGGTTACACAAGCTGAAGGTATTAAAAACAAAACAAATCCAAAAAACATCACAGTCCCAGGAGAGATAAGTGAGATTTGTCTGTTTGGGACCACTGGAAGGAGACTGCACAGTAGATACTGTGCAGTCATAAATTTGTAATGTGTAGCCATTGTGGCTGGGGGGATAAATATTCAGTACCTGTTATTACCTGATAAAGTTATACATATGTATGGATCCATTTTATGTGATAATTAGAGAATCTAGTTTTAGCATCTGCTTTTACCTGATAAACCAACTTTGCTACTTTAAACAAAGGAAAAGCAATAATTCACAAGCTACAGACATCACAAAGATGTGAAACAAAGCTATCATAAGGCAGGGAGGAAAGAAGGACAATGTTTCAGATCCACATCCCCTGTAAACAGGAGACTGTGCGACCAAGAACAGCTTTTTTCTATATGGTTTATAGGAAATAATTCTGCCTGCTTTCAGACTACTTTTGTAAACAATTGAACTAAGTTTAATTTTAAATAAAATGAAATTATGGACAAATCTGTCCATATCAAATATGTTTATTTTGGGGAAAAATTCTAAATATGAGAGCTTAACAGGATAGCTCACTTTTGCAGCCCACCTCTGACAGAGAATTTGATGGATATATTTTGATAATCCATTGTCACAATGGTCAGATAACAGCTGTCAAATAAATAATACTGAAAGAGAAGTTAAGAATTGCTATTTTATATTCCATTCTTAGTCTTGGGCATAATGTGCATGCTATGTAATATTTGGAGTCCTTACTCCTCCTCCCCAGCAGAGGTGGTGGGAGGAACTGATCTGAGCTTTGGATTGTTTCCTTGCCTGCTGATGAGGTGAGAAGCAGTTTTAGAAGGTACTACCTTTTTCAGAGCTTTTAAACTCCCACAGCAGCTTCAGTATAAATTATTTTCTGTCTTTTCTAAGTGCCACTTCCTTAAAAAATTCCTCTTTGATGAAGAATATGTCTTAGCAAGGTGGCCCCATGAAACAAGGAAGTATTTTTGTGAGAAAATGGAGAATGAGATATAAAGTAATATCTTCTGTACATTGGAAAAGTATGGGAAGAAACCCAATGATCCCAGAAGTTTTTGATGGGGTGTGAGTCTATGTTGTGTCTTACTCTTTAAGAAAGGTGCCCAACAGCTTGTGATGTAGAAAAGCATTCTGGTACTGCTGGCATTCATGCAGCACCTTCCTCTGAACTCTTATTTTGGCTGCCACTGTTTCACCCTGCTGCTGCTGCCTTTTCACAGACCCTTTTGGTGAGCAGTAGTTTGCACAGATTTCCTCCTGCCTGGTGCCCCTTTCAGTTGTCCTCATCAGACAGTTGATGACAGCCCTCTGTTCCTGCAGACAGAGCCTGGCAGAGGGGCTGTGTGCCATAAATGCCTTTGATTCTGAGTGGAGAGGCAGGTGGGTTAAGTCTCACAGGAGGGATGGAGGACTTAACTAACTACATGGCTGAAGGGAAATACATCCCACACCTGATATTCATAGGTTAAGGTCAAACCTGTAAATATCCATAGGATTAATTTGAACATGACACTCCTACCTTTATTTTTCAAAGGGTTTGGAGTCATTGGTAGAAAACTGCTATTTCATAAGGTGTGAAGGCAAATTAGCTACTCTTTCATTCTTTGAAAGAATAAATGTGTTTGCTTATCTGAATAAATTAGCTATTCCTTTAAAGCTCCTTCATAATGCAAATGTGAAGTAAGCATGGTAACTTTTTTGCCCTCCTGAGTTTTATTCCACAGCAAAGACATTTTTTACAACATCTGTTCCTCAGCTATGTTGGTCTTTCTGTCACTTCCTCCCTACCCTTTTTATGTGGGCAGCCTGAGGAAAAAAGGCCAAAGCAGAGGTTTCTCCTCAGTGGCAAATCTCTCGGAGTCCATTGGTAGCTGAAATGTAATGGTTCTGTCTTGAGGCGACTCAGGATTTCCTCATGTTGAGATGGTTATAATTAATTCCCTGATGATCCCGTCACCCCTTCCTTCTCTCTCACACCAGGCTGGTCTTATGTGAGATCCCTCAAGGCAGTTCCAGCAGCCTGTCAGATGGCGCTGGGCAGACCAAGCAAGCTAGAGCACCCTTCCGATGAGTGGTCAGTCAGCCTAAAAGGTGTTTCAATTGAAGTACAAGGTGTAATGTTCTCCTTTCTCGGGAATATTTAAAGTATGATCCTGACAGAATTAGTACTCTTATTGATGCTATGCCTGACTTCCATCAATAATCAAAAAATGGATTATAAAGTAATTACTAACAAAACACATGAAAAACACAGAAATGACAGAAACAATAATTAAAAGAAGCAGATGCTTAATGTGGATTTGTGACTGTGTATTTTACTGGAACCAAACACAGGTCGTGTATTCAAGGACAAAGAATTCAACCTGTATCTACAAGCTTAGACACTCTGTCCAAGAAAGCATCTAGATTTCATAGAATGCCTATGTTGATACCTTAGTTCAGATGAGGAGTGGCATTTTGAAACTAATTTCCCAATCTTCCAATTATCCTTTAGTTTGTTTTGTGAAGCATCCAGTCTGAGAGACCAAGCTGGATATAGTCCAAAATGTGGAAAAGTAGGCAGTGTGGGCATTCAGCTGCATGAGGGTTCCCTGTGTGGTGTGACAGCAAAATGGTTTGATGGGCTCCTTGATGTGTAAACACAGTCTGTAGGACAAGAGATCATTTTGCAAATAGGTATGGATTTATACATTGTTAGGTGACCAGGATATTGCATAGAGTTCTAGTATCTACAGTTTCAAAGGATTATAATTATGCAATCATAAATTATGAAGCTGATTCAAAAAGATATCTTGGAGCAAGAGACATAGCGAACTGGATCTGTAAAGTGGTGGTGGGTTTTGTTTGCTTGGTTGGTTTTTAAATTTTGATTACTGTAAATAATAATCTTCAAGAAGATTATTATGGACTAAGAAGCTTTTTAACATACTTGGCAAAAGGTATGATGTAAAACCATGGCTAGAAGATAGTTTGACAATTTGAATTGGTGATATGCATCACTTTTTTTTTAATGCTCAGGATTATTAATCTTTGTTATGAACTTTCTTGGGAAAAGATTAATTTTCCCTCTCTTGAGGTCCTCAGATCAAGACAGAATGCCTTCCTGGAAGTTGTGCTCTAGCACAGCACAAATTGTAAGTCCCACTGCAGGGAGAACTGTGATACACAGCAAGTCGAACTAAATAGTGTCAGACAAATAGATCTTTCTGGCCCTAAAATCTATGAATCTGTGTTATCAAATTTATATATGTCATCCTCTTACACAACTGAAACCTCATTTTGAGCCATTTTATAACCACGGGTTACCTGACACCTATGCTCTCAAGCTTCTAGCGTGCTCTTTTTTTTTTTTAGTAGTAGTTCTCTGTCCCACACACTCTCAAGGCACTTCTTCCAGCCATTGCGTTCATGAAGATAAAGTGTTCTCCAAACAAAAGAGCACAGTGCCCTTTTGACAGGTGGTGCTGTGATGTAACCTTAATTACTCAAACATACTGCTTGGGATTTTTTTAGAGGAGTCAGGCACTCACTAGCTGAGGGGTGAGAGCTGATATTCTTTCCCACAACTGAATTTGTCATTTCATTTTATCTAGGAATGTTCTTAGCACCTAATAACCTTATCAAAATTTAACCTTTTCTGCTAAAACCTGCCATAGGATTTTTTTTTAATATTTTTTTTGTAGGGAATGAGATTAGGCCCAGTAGCTGTATTTCTAATCCCTTTGATTTTTTTATTTTTATTTTTTTTGCTTTCAGAAGCTTCAGTGCTCCATGTGTCAGCATGAGAGGGAGCTGACATTTGAAAGGAAGAGAAATGATTATGTTGGGTGGGTAGGGGTTTCATAACACTGTTTAGAGAAAGATGTGTTTCTCCTGTCACCACAAAAAATATCCATTTGAATCTGGCCCCTAAACACTTAAGACTGAAAGAGTCTTGGATATTGGACCATTGGTGAAGTGAATGGGTCAAAGCACTTTCCATTCTTGGATTTATTTTTGAATGATTTAGAGTAAGCATTATTAATAGAGCTTATCTATAAATAAGGTTTTTAATATCGGGCCACAAATCTGTAGTACTCTGTAGATATTAGATGGAAAATAGGCGGGTACAAATGAAGCCAAACAGATCAAATTTTCACAATAATAAATAAGAAATAATTTTACCTGAAAAATTAAACAGTCTATAACATGAGTAATTTGAGAGAGGAAATTGAGGTATGGCACAGAAAATCCATATGATACATCAATATATGATATATGCAGTTGATGAACGCATCAATAATAATGAAAACAAATAATAATAATTTTTTTAATACAATAGTTAAGATTGTTTTGAAGACCATTATTAAATAGTTTACTTATTAGGGCAGAAAATCTATATTTAATCTGTATTTAAAGGGGCTTTTGGAGACTGCAGATAGAAGCCCCTGCATGGACGCATTCTCAGCATGTGGGGGCAGCATACTGGTGCTGAATCCTGATTTTACCGATTTATATATCGATCCAATGATTTTAATCTATATGATGTAATCAAATACATTATGATTTTACTTTAATCCAAATTATTTTAGGCTTGCAAGTGTAGGCTGCTTTGTGACCCATCTCATTTGTCTAATTTTTGCTGGTGGAAAGGTCTCTGTCTCACCTGTCTCAAAGATCTCTGATTTTTCCCTGTTGTGTAACTTCCTCGTCACCTAAGTGAAACTAAGCTGGTTTAAGCTGCTTGCGTAGCAGCTTGTGCTGACTTGTATATGCTAAATTTCTATCTTTCTTATTCTGTCTCCAAGTAGTTATCAAATATTATTTTCAAAATTACCTATACTTAAGTGCACTTATTACCAACTAAGAGAGTAGTAAGTAAACGATAGCTTTATATTTCTCCTGCAAACTATAAATATTAATATAATGAATATAAACCCAACAGCAAATAAAGCCTTTCAGGTATATCAGTTACAAGTCAATAATATTCACAGAGAGTTTTGCCTCGCTTTCCTCCACAGTGATATGTAAATTAAGATAGTATATCTTTTCCAAAAAGTTACTTAGAATACAGGTTTTTTTGCCTGTGTTGATAGAAGCTTTAAAAATATAATTCATTGCTAAAGTGCTTTATTAACATTCTCAGTGCTCAGTGACATGGTCTGTTATTTGTGTCCTGCAAATTAATAGCATCAAGGCCAGTTGCCTGGAGACAGCATAAGTATTTCTGTCTTTAGGAATCAAAGGAGCTCTGGGAATTATATGAAAAATATGTTTAATTAAGTAGGGACAAGTTGGGAATTAAATGCATTTAATTTAAGGACACTTTAGAAGGCACCTCACTTTATGTGTTTGTAGCTGCTGCAGAAGCTGTCCCATTTAGTTGAACCTGCTGTCCAATTCTGTTCTTATTTTCTCAACTAAATACATATTCAGCTCAAAAACAATAAGACAAATGGGAGTAACAAGCTGGCCAGGAGATTTAGGCTTATGTTAATTTTCATTCCAGTTGACTCTACCCAGATTTACTCCATAAGAAAATATGTTTCTTTCTTGACCCAGAGTTACTGTAACTTGGAGAGAAATGCCGTCAGTTGTATAATCTGTGTTGCTGTTCACCCAAGCCCATGCCAAGTACCTTTATCGTACTTTCCTCACTTCTCAAATAGATTGCCAGGGAAAAATTCATGCAAAGCAGTGCTCTGAGTTGAAAATTAATCGTTTCTTTACAAACATTCTTCTGCTTTAATATGTACCTTTGAGCCTATTCTACATAGTGACACAGCCTATTCTGGTGAGAGATACTCTGCACCTACGAAGCTCCCCCTCCGAGGCTGGTCTGTGGCCAACTGAGAGCAGGTCTTGAGCATCAGTAAAGCAAGGGATTTGTGTCCTTCTGAGAGACAGTGACATCAGTCCCTGCTGCAGGTGTGTGCTTCTTCCCATTGTGCCCTGTCAAAATACCATATTCAAGCAACATGATAGACAGCTGAGGTAGACTTTGGAAAGTTTCATTGCAGTGCTTTGTTAATTAAAATTTTAAAAAGGGCTGAAGCTCAAGAGTTATGAAAACACATATCAGCATAAAAAGTGTTATGGTTGTTACGTTTGTTATAGAAATGGGCAATAAGTACTGTTAACAACTAAGCTTTTATTTGCTATTTGAAATATGCTGAGTTGCCTAAAACTTTCCTGCTGATGATTTTTAGTATGTACCACTGAACAAACGCAGCCTTTATTTCCCAGTTGAGAACAAGAAAATCTCTCTTCTCTTTAGAGCATCAAGAATATGGAATTCCTCTTCTTCAGTTTACAAGGACCTAATGACCATTAGAAAGAGGGCAGAGAAATTCAAAGCCCTTAACTCCTTTTTTGACTTTCACCTTCAGCTTCAGAAGCAGCAAGCTCAGCAAAGAGTGGAAAGGCAGTTGAGTGGTCAGTATTGGCTTAACTGCTTATAAAAAGGCTCAATGTTTGGACTGAAGCATCACATCAGTGTATGAGTATGCCTACAGCAATGAAAATATAGTGAACATATCCAAATTTTCTGAAGGAGGAAAGGACAAAAAGAGCAAATACTTTGCAAATATACATCACATGCTGTCTGTTGGTATTTTACAGTTATACGATGAAGAACTTGTCTCTGACTGCATTATCTGGCTTTTGAGATTTTATATTGAACTACAATTCACTTTACCCTTTTATCTGGGTAACTCCTTTTCATGTAATCCTAAAGTGACTGAATTATTTACCTTTTAATTTGGATCTTTACTCACCTGAATTTGCATATAGTGTCCAGGAGAATGAGAAACTGCAGCCCATTTTGATAGAATTCAGAACTTCAGTAAAACTTCAAACACAGTTCTTGTTGAGCTTCCAAACTGTGTGCCACAGAATAGATGAGCCTGTAAGCAATTTCTGGAGGTTGTCTACTCTAATCCTGTTGCTCAGAGCAGGGTTACTTAGAGCAGGTTGCTCAGGACCGTTTCTAGTCATGTTTTGAATGTCTGCAAGGATGGAGAAACCACAACCTCTCTGGGCAACCTGTTACAGTGTTTGATCACCCATAAAGTAATTTTTTTTTTATGTTTAAATGGAACTGACTCAGGGCCTTTTCTGCCTACGTGATTTCCAACTGGTCAGCTCCCAGAATGTACTGGTGCATGGGGTTACCCCTCAGGTACAGGACTTCATATTTCTCTTTGTTGAACTGCATGAGGTTCCTCTCAGCCCATTACTCCAGCCTGTCCAGGTCCCTATGACTGGCAACACAACCACCTGGGATATCCTGCCAATTTTGTATCATCTGGAAATGGAATGAGAAAACCAGTATTTGAGATTTGGAAATGTCGTGCGTTTTACCAGCACAGCTTCTGAAACATGTCACTGCAGCAAGAGCTATAAATGTGGGGTTGATGGACTTACCAGCTCTTTTACTATATCTGACCTGTCTTACAGCACTTACAAGAATTTCTGCAAAATTCTTTTCAAATTCATCATTTTCTGGCAGTTTTTAGAACTCAAACTTTAAAATGGTGCAAAACCTGTGCACTTAAAAAAAAAAAAAGCCATAACAAGAAATTCAAATAAGGCCCTTTTGTCAAGTGTATGTGTAAAGTAAGCAAATTTAATTAACCCTATGACCTTCCCAGTAAATATTCCCCCAAGATAACTGTAATCTCTTAATTAAAAAGATATGGCTGAATTAATCACTTTAAATATTTAATTATATTGTTAAATAGAAGGAAAGGTACGTAGTTGAAGTATTAACAGAGGGGACTGAAACTGAGCTCTGAACTTTACTGGTTTTATAACTTTGCAGGGTTTTTTTGTGACTTGGCATAGGCTTTCTAAGAGAAAACAGGCAGAGAAAGCATGAATCATTCAATCAGGCATCCCACAATAAGAACCATATGGTAGACATCTCATGTAGTAGGGACCTACAATACTCTTTTATGTGCCCCCACTTGCTGCAAACCTCAAACTCATTCCAAAACTGATAGGAAACTCTGGATTTATAGTAAAAGATAAAGAAGCCTTGGTTATGTTGATGGCTGTCTCTCCAACCCTATACTTGTTAGATGTTACTCCATATGACCAGTATCTGACAAAGCTGGATACAGAGGTCTCTACAGAAGCATTGTTGAAGTCTTGGTAGACTTGGTAAGATCAGATTTGTAGGAGAAGTATTATTATTTTTTTTTTTTTGCATTAGACCAACCAGCACAGCTGAAAAAAGAAACATCAAAAAGCTTCTGTGCACATGTGCCTTTCTTCCAGTATGAAAAAGAAGCAGCAAACTTCAAAGCTATGCACAGACTGAGATAGATACAAATCACTAGATACCTATCAATTTGCCTGACTGGGAGAACATGTATAGTATTTACAGGATAGATGGAACATAACCAGGGACAAATGTATTAAGATGATGATCTTTTCATTGCAAGGTAGATAATTTCATTTACAGACTGAAACATAAAGAGGCTAATGTGGAGAGAGATTATGATTTGTCACAAAACCAACACCTGTATTGGATCCCTGATATTTGGTATCCAAGACAGTTATAAATTGCATTGCAGAGTTACCTTTGAAGATGTTTTTTATATCTCCCTTCCAGTTTAGGACTGAGAGATCAAAGGTAAAGGGACTGTTTTGTGTGTTTCCCTTCTGAAAGTCATGTACATGTTGAGCTGGACCACTGTAGCTTTGATTTCAGCTGGAGTCTAGAAAGTTGACCAACTTAAACCCAATTTCCCTGGAAGGCTCCATGCAATAGCATTCATGTGACATCTAGGAAGAGAGACTTGCAATGGCAGCAAGGCAGTGACATTCTTTCATTCCCAGTCTGCCTTCAGTTTTATATAAAATAGCCTTCTTGTTGGTGTCTCAGAACTGCAGTTTCAACTCTTTCCTCCACTGTTTTTAGATGGGAGGACATAATAAAAGAAGCTGTATTTCACCAGATAGCACAACCTTGCTATTTTTAAATGACAAAAGTATCTCTACAGTGTTACTGTGAAAATTTGAAGGCACCGGTTTTCTAGAAGGGATTTAGGAACGGGCATGCTAGAGGACCTAACTGTGAGGGTGAATGTCCTCAACGTTTTATTATGGTTAATTAACTCAAAATGTAATATGATGGCTTGCCATTTTGTGTATCCCACTTGGAAAGTCTGTATTTTCCCATACACTGTGTAGGATACCTGGGCACTTGTATAGTTTTAGCCTGTAATCTCTCTCTGATGCAACTTCACGTTTATAAAATAGTTGTAATGCTTCCTTATCTCCCAGGGGGCTGCATGGCTGGGTGTACTAAATCACTATGAGATTCTCAGAGGCAAAGGTCTGCAAAGTATGTTGTGAGGAATAAATAGAGAACAGCCTGAAATTTTCAAATGCCAGAGAAGTAGAAGCATGAGATGTTAGTGTTATTACTGTTGTCTGACATACAAAAAGAGACACCATACACTTGCCATACAAAGAGCTCTTACTTTGCATTTTAGGAAGTAACAGAAAGAGAAAGGAAAAAAGTAAAACTTGCATGGAAGAGCAGAGTGTAACTCCTCTGTAAGATGTGCATCGTGCTGTGCATTCCAGCCAGTCATGCATGAAATCAAGGAGGTACTTTGCAAGCAGAACTGAAGCAGCACTTCCTTCTTTTCCTTCTTCAGGGAACTCACTGGTTCAGGGAGGCAAAAAATCTGACACAGGCTCTAAGGGACAAATAGTTAAGGATATTGCCTGACAGCAGTTTAAGCAGAGTTATACTAACATAGTGTAAAACCTGTGAAATACATTCTTTTCTCAATTATGCCTCAAACTTATTCACAGTCCACTACTTGCTGGCAGGAGGGGATTGCAGAGAGAGGAAAGCAAGCTTTTCCTGACAATACAAAAAAGGGAAAAGCTGATTGAAAAATATTTGGTCTGACACAGCAGAAGAAGTCATTTTAGGGCGAGGTAATGAATCATCTGTAACTTGCTGATGGCTGAAGCTCTTGCACAGGTATTTAAACTTGGCAGGTTGCCTAAATGCCACTGGATTTCATGCCGCATTGGTGCGTTTGTGGGCTGGACACAGGCACCTCCTGCAGCTGTGCTCAGCCGCTCGCTTTCCAGGCTGCTGAGACAGAGGCAGGGAAAAAACTCCACTCCCAGACTGGCCTAGGCTGCAGCAAGGAAAAATCCTTCTTAAGAATTAAATTTAAGATTTTTAGATTAAATTTGAAAAAGAATGTAATTGTGTTAGATCCTTGCATTGAGAACTCATAAGAAAACTAGAAAAACAATCACCCTCAGTTTTTTTATTCATCATGACAGGACTTCTAAAATGAAATTTTTCTGATCCATGTTGCCAATATGGCAGAATATAATCCATTCTGCACTGTTCATTGTCTGCTGCTATGTATAATCAGTGTTATACACACACTTGTTAAGGTATTGTTATTCCATTTTCTTACTTGTAGTAAGGTGATGGTTTTTTAACACTAAAGACTGAACCTGCTGTGAGAACTGCTATCTCAAAGGAACCATCCTGGTGTAAAATGCTCCGTCACCTCTCTTCCAGATTAACAGTACTCTGGCCATTTGATATAATAACAAAGCATTAACCTTTTTCTGTCTTTTACATCCTGTTTTTGTTTCAGGGCTTACACAGGCTGCAGAATCTTAAGTCTAGGAGAAGTTAGCCACTCTCACAGCACAGAGAATAAACACTGGAGTGCTTTCTCTGAACATAAAATTTACTTTGTTTATCATGAACCTTAAAAATCCTAAATGAACTTGGCACACACACACACCTCCCCTGACCCCCCGAAAAAAAAGTAATTAAGGACTTAACAGTCTATATTAAGACTATAGAGTCTATAAAACAAGTAATCCAAACTATGGGCAAGCATATGTACTATGTAATTTCTAAATGAAAATGTTTGCCTAATTATACAGATTTTGCATTCAGATAGAGATGTATATTTTCATTTATTTACTTTTCGTTCATTTACATTGTATCATATTGTTCTCATCCCATTGCATGCTGATCAAGTAAATGCTGGAATTACAGCCTAATCATAAATTTTAATGGAAGCTTTTTTGTATACTTTTCTGTTCTGCCTTGGTGTAACTTCACAGTCATTACCTAATAGAGAGTGAACCTAAAGAAAAAATTCTAGTTTTATGTTCTGTTCCATTAGGTGGCAAAAATCTCAGAGTTAGTACAGGGGATGACACTCATTTTGTAGAGGAGGAAAATAAGGCAAAGGTTTTTCAGGGAGCTCTCTGCGATGTCAGCTTCTCCAGTAGCATCTTCTTTTCCAGGCAGCTTCACCCTCCCTTCTTTCTGCTCTTCCACTTTGTTGCAGCTGCCTGTGCTGCTCAGGCAGTGATAAACCTGTGTGGCCACGGTGTCAGAGCAGCAGCTCTTCAAACCTTAGCTCTCCTTGTGCTCCAGGTCACGGCTGGCACCAGGTCCTGCTGGGTTAGTAGGGCTGAGAGTTGGGATGGGGCAGGGCAGCAGTGGGGTTTGGATTTCATACTGTTCTACTGCCTGTCACTGTGGTGGGCTGTGCGCTGATAAGAAGGTAGTGATTAAATTAAATGACTGATGTCATTTAATTTTGGTTCATTGTATTTGTTTATGGTTATCAACTTCTACAGCAATATTTTTTCTTTCCAAGCTTAGCTTCATCGTTATTTGTTAGCTGCATGATTAGCAGAGTGTTTCTTTCACAGTTGTCAAGGAAATCCTTATCAGATTTGTTTTTTGTTTTGCTGTTTATTAATGACATTCTCAAAGCAAAGATTTAGAGTGTGCATTCAGGAATTAAACCACAGTTTATCTGTAATAGTATAGTGCTGCCTTTTTGTCATGACTTCAGTTTATGTACCTTATTACTGAGTAGCTTCAAGATAGGAATTCATTAAATGAACATCTGTCTCAGTCATATCATGTGAACTAGATACCTGAAACTATGCTTATATTTTCTATTGTCTTCATAGTTTTCTATATCTCATTTTTCTTGTCTCTCCATTTTTAAAGAGAAGAGGCCTGCTTTCATTGGCCTTTCTGTATAACTCTATTCCCCAGATTTATGCATCATTCAGTTTTCCTTTTACTTTCCTTTCTTCATCCCTGTAATATGAATTTTATATCAAGGTGACCTTAATTGAGCTTGGTATTATAATGTAGTGTTGTTGTAGGACCAGCAGCCATCACATTTATTATCCACTAGCAATTTCTCTCTGAGAATTCTGCTTGCCAACAGGAAAAGAATGATGGAACTATCTAAGATGTATACTCATTCACATACTGTTGCTGGTCTCAGGGCATTTATTACTTTTTTTAATCCATGCCTCTAGATTCTGCAGTTCATAACTCATCATCATTGAAGTGTAAGAAGTTAGGTGAAATTTAATTGCATGAAATTTCAAAGATGCAAATTGGTCAGGGAAGGGGAGGCCATATTAAATCTATTAAGTTTTGAAAAGCATCTGATACTGACATTAAAAAGGCTCCAGAGGCAACAGCATTCAGTGCATGATGAAGTTCCTCAGAATCAATTTTGCACAGTCTCCTTATAAACTGACAAAAGCATCTATATATCTGTATTTGCAAGTGGGGCAGAGAAAGGCACTCAGTGTGGTAATGACATTAAGCCTCTAATTCCCATACTATTCTCTCAATCAACATGTGAAACACTATGTTTATCTGCAGCTTTAATTTAAAGGCAGAAGTAAGTTTAAGTCTCTCAATAAATGTGCTAGCAATGCTGTGTTTTCCCACTGGTAGCCAGTGGGTAACTGGGAAAGCGTCCCACTTCAGGCAAGCAGGTTTGCCCGCACCTTAAATGGCAACAGAGCAAACCCATGATTTTTCCAGTGCTGTGGTTAGTGTTTGTTTGGGTTTTTTTTGTCAGAAAAGGATGACTTGGAGGAGTGTATCAGTCTCAGTGAAGTCTTAATCAAGCTAAGGAGGGAGGACACACCTCACACCGACTGACAGGGCACTTCTCCAGCAATGGGCTGTGAGGGAGTCTCATATTTGGTCCCAGCTCCTTGGCCTAATTGAAAGGGGAGAGGAGGGAAGGGAAGGGTGCTGCTGTTCTCTGAGAGAAATGTGAATGTTTGCAGGAAGGAGGATTGCTCAAGATCTCTGAAAGTACTTTCTCTTATGTCCAGATGATAATGTAGTAACCTTAGCCATAGTGACTGTGAGCTGTAAGGAGTGGCATTAGGCAGTAATCAGCTATCCAGGTGGTTAATAAAGAATAAATAGCCAGACAAATTAGTCTGGGAAAGCAAGTCTTTGACCTGAGACTACATGATAGCTTTAAAGTTTGATGTGTGATATGTAATAATTTAATAAATGAAAGTTGAAAACTTTGTGTGAACAGAAATTGCTCTCATCTGTGCAGTGCGTGCTCATTTAATAATGTATCATAATGCGTCTTTAAGATTATTTTTTAAGAGGATAATTAAAAAATTGCAGACCTAGAGATTTTTCTGCACCTCCTTTACAGGCTGTGCACTTATCTGACTTGTCATATAGATTTCAATAAAAGCTTTTTGTAATTAGGTGCTGCAGGAATATGATGCATTACCATAAGCTCAACCCTTTTGTGCAAAATCAAATCCATCAAAGCAGTTCAGTACACAACTAAATGCAAACTCATGTTTTGCCGTAAACATGTGAGTTGTGATTAGTTTCACTGACTTCAGGGCGGCTCACACGCCTGAGTTTTGTTCAACAATGTCTGCAGAAACAGAGTTGCTTGTTAAACTGAAATAATAAAGGTAAGGACAAAGGAAGGTAGTGTTGATTCATTCCAAATAACTTCTTAGTTCTCAAATGTAAGAGTAATTTTTTCACAGCATCAAAGCCCATTTACTGGGGAATTTTAATTTAGAAATATTCTCTGAATTTCTATCTAAAGGCTTAATATTGTCTTCCCTTTTTCCTATAATGCTTTATATAACTTAAAATCATTTTAATCCAAATGAGAGCAATGATCACCCACTTTGTGCCCAGATTTCTTCTTAAAAGTGTCTCCATTCACTTTCCCTACCACTTCACTGGTATGAGTGCTCTTAAGCAAACAGTAAGCGAAGAGACAAACCCCTTTATTTCAACTTGCTTGCTTTTATTATCTTGGGTTATTTGCCGCTCTTATCATTGTAAACTGGCATGATAGGCCACAATTTCTTCTCTATTTTTTTGTAGCACAAGGCTAAGTTTTGAAGTTTAGCAGATGAATAATTGAGAAAAAAAAATAGCTACACTTATGGCAGTCCCAATGTTTGCAGTAGTGAAACAAGAACTGGTGTGAGCTGGTGGGTCATAACTCCTTTCACTGCCTTCAGTGAGACTGTGGTGATTGTGATGCTTTTCCCTTACCAGAATTTTAAACTAGATTTGGGGATAAAAATGTCTGTGTGGAGAAACAGAGATGACAGTTATGAGATACTTCTACTCTTTGGGTTGGTTTTTTTTTTTTCCCCTTTTCATTCAGCCTTACACTTCTCTTTGATGTGCTGCCAGCTTTGGTTAGAGATCTCACAGAGTATAGTTTATAGAGATGACAAGCCTAGTTACCAGACTTCCTAGGCATATCAGTGATCACAAGATTCACTCCAGTTTATACTTCAGCTTGTGTCATAATGACTTACAGTAATTAACCAGCTTTCCCTAATGTTCAAGTACGGCAACTTAGAATATGTTTGTCATATTAATCCAAGCATTCTGCCAAAGCATCTTGAATCTTATTCCATTGCTGGTTTCAATTAGGCAGTTTTGTCACAGTGATTACTTAAAATTAAGAAAAGTCACAGAACAATTAATTATGAATTAATTATGAATTATTAATCATGAATACATCACAGGAAAGCTGTGTCAGTTGTCAGAGTAAAAGGAAATTGGACAGAACCTATCCAACACATGTTATGTTGGTTTGCTCGTGGGTAAGTTATAAGATAAAGAGCCACAGTTTTACCTGAGCAGGAACTCGGACATGAGGAAGCATTCCTTCAATGCAACAATCAGAGGATGAGGTGCTGCCATAGTCAGTGCTGCCCTTCCTACTAGGATGTTCATATCTCTACAGGTCACTTGTTTATGTCTATGTCAGTTCTGAGTTGGCAGCATCATTAATATCAAAGTGTGAACACACCTGTACTAGCATTCGATTTCTTTAGAAGTTTGGTGTCAAAACAGCTTGACTTTGTATCACTGTTTTCCATTCTAATTCACAAACGGGGGAACCCATAACCCTTCTAGGTGATGAAATAGCTTCTGATCACCTCCTGGAAGCTTCAGAGTGCTAGCATCCCATCGCGTCCCCTTTGTGCGGTGTGTGGGGCCATCCCTGATGTATGTGGGCACTCTGGGCCCCTCTCTGTGGGCTGCCCCTCTTGCCCCTCTGCCTGCTGGACTGCAGCAGCCTGGGCTCTATTAGCACATGGCTGTGCCGGGTGCTGTGGGAACTTCTCCATACTGCCTTGGGAGGATGCTTTTCCAAACCCACAGACATTGGTCTGTAGGGGCTCCAAGTGTTACTTTATATCATGGCAACAACCCATCTGGTTTTTGGCTTCTTTGATTTGAGCTATAATTTGCGGCAGAGAAGCACTGCATCCTCTGGCTTAAGTCTTGATTTTTAAATGAAAAATTGTATCTTTCCTTCCTCTTTGTTTCTTCTCCTTGAGCACGCTCCACATGGGCAATATTAGCCTCTCCTCCTCCCCTGACATGCTGGTGACACGGCCAGCCCCACAGATACCTGCAGCTCCCCTCTCCTCTGCCACATGAGCCTCTTCCTCCCTCTGTCAGCTTCATGGCTGGTGCTCCCTGGTCAGTCCTGCTGACCTGCTGCTTCACCCCTTGGGCTGCAGTTCCTGTGCTCTTCTGTGTTATGGCACCTTCAGGTCTGGCCACCCAGAGACTCAGGGCCAGGTAGCGGGGAGAATTCCCAAGCCACACTGCATGGAACCAACGTGCAAGGATGCACCTCTCAGCACTCTCTCCACAGTGCCTCCAGGAAGGATAATAATGGAAATACCTACAAAACAGCATATTCATTAAGGAAAAAGTAATTGTCTCTCATGCCCTTCTCCTTTGTACCGTCTAGCTGAGTGCCTTGGTATCTGGGCAACTCTGCGCATAGCATGTGCGTAGTTAAAACAGCAATACAACTTATAATTCAAGTCACTTTACAACATATCTTTTTTTCCAGTCCCCCCTGCATGTATTTCTGCGGAGTTAATTATGCTCCACTGTAGGATCAATGCTTTACTAATTTAAATATGTTGTAACAATATTGAAACCAATGAATTTTACTGCTTCAAAAGGCAAATTGCTCTATGCCAACAATTAGAAAAAAATGTCTTTGTTTTTCCCTTATGTAAATTCTTTGACATTAGCATTCACCTTTTCAAGCAGGCATTTGTTACAGGACAAGTAGCAGTATTACATAAAAGGGTGGAAAGCAGAAAAATAATCACATCTCTCAAAAGAGAGAAAATTATAGTAATCTCTGTGATAAACAGAAAATTCTTAGAAATAAAATACTGAAGTTGCATCTGCTCTTGAGAAACCTGATCAGCACATACCGTACACAGCAGGTAGGGCATGTTCTCACACTACTTACTGGAATTACAGTAGCAATCCTTATTCCTGTAAAACACATAGTCTGCCTGATTTATTTTTAAAACTTATGATTTGCTTTTCTTCAAATGTTAGACACTCTGTGCTTCTGGAGTGGCATGCTTTCTGCCAACAAACTGTTTTGGGGGCAGGTACTTCTTATCTTACATGAGCTACCATGTTGATAATCCCTAACAATTGTTCATTTAAGGAAAGTAGATTTACTGCCTTTCCTTGTCTGTTTTTAAGTTCATAATCACTTAACTGTAGAAGGAAAGGAGAAAGAAGAGCAATGTCTCTTCCATGGAAATGCTCATGTTGGTTTGTTTGTTTGCTAGAAAAACAAGGGGTATAACTGGCAATTAAGTAAAGACTGTAAACTGGCAGAGTAATATCTCCCTTTTTGGCTTTGATTTTTAGTCTATTGTCCTTTCTTTTGCTGCTTGGAATTATGAAGCAATCACCAATGCAAGACAGAGACATCTTTTTTTTAAGGAACTGGAAGCGTTTGTCAATTCAGCTTGAGTGCAGTAACCATTCTTATGCCGAGGCTTAGAGCTGTGTAGTGTATGTGCAGTAGTTGAGGCTTGCTGGTTTATTCAGTTGACAGCAGGACTTTCAAAATGTATTTTATGATTAGGCTGGGGAGTGGCTGGGAACCGTCTTTTTTTTTTTTTTTTTTTTAATAGTGGCTCATGCAAATATTATCTTCACCTGTCTCACTCAGGAGTCAGAAAGTTTTATGTGCCCGTTCAAAAGTATGATGTGGAATAGTTGGAGGATTTTGAATTTATGGAACAGCTGTGTTTTTAAGTAATATCACCAATTTGCCTATTACGTGTGAGTAGGTGACGTCCTTACGCTGAGCACACTGGTGCAGAAATTCATGCAAGAAAGACGCCTGGGCAATTTGCACGCCCAGACTGCTCCCTGCAGACTGGAAGTTGCTGGTTTGCCCCCCCCAGCTCTGTGCAAGGCTGGCTTTGTGGCTGGGAGCAGGGGTGGAGCAGTGTAGTGTCTGGGTGACACCAGCAAGTGGCTTTGCCCTAGGTGTCTCTGCTCTTGCAGGGCTGGGCAGGTGACACAGTGGTCCCAGCACAAGCTCCTTGCCATGACTTGGGAGTGTGTCTCCTTGGTTGGGATAAGCAGAGCATGTGGTAGACCTGAATTGTCGTGAGGGGGAAAACAACTTCACCCGAGTCAGGATGCCCAGCTGGTCACACTCTAGTACTTGAAGTTGTGTAGTATCAGTGAGTTGGATAATAGTCTGTGTTTCTTCTAAAACAACAGGTAACCATTTACTGTACACGGTGTATGTCTGAAAATGCCCATTAATGAGTGGCCAGTTTACCTTCCAGTTATGAACAAGTAGGATTTCACAGCCTGGTTTGGGAGCACATGCTCTTGTTGCCCAGGGAGTACAGATCTTTCCCCTCCAGCTCTGCTTATGTTTGCTCCTCAAAGCTCAGCTGGGCTGTGGTTTGGAGCTCTCCGCAGGCTGATGTAAGATCACTTTAGACTCTGCAGAGCTGGTGCTTAAATAACATTCAAATGAACTCTATTCAGCCTCTAAGCTACTGTTGTACCAGGTCTGCTTCAGAAAGCAGTGCAGACTTTCATGTCTTTCTCTGGAGGAATAAATCTGAGGCTTCATTCACATGAAAAATCTCAGTATGATTTATTTACAGGTTAAGGACACAAGAACATCCCTATAAATAATACTTTAGCCTTATTTTTCCTGTGTGAACTTTT
The DNA here is from genome assembly GCF_001431845.1 of Calidris pugnax. Classification (NCBI taxonomy): domain Eukaryota; kingdom Metazoa; phylum Chordata; class Aves; order Charadriiformes; family Scolopacidae; genus Calidris; species Calidris pugnax. Next base: position 1,415,249 of record NW_015090774.1, read on the forward strand.
TTTTGTTCTTGCATTTTTTGTGTGTCTCCTAAGGCCTTCGGGTTATTATCACAGTGAATAATGCTACATTTTACATACCCTGCTGGAAAAGACAAGTTGTTTTCCACCAAACTGAAGATCTAACACCTAAATCTAGTCTGTGTAGTCCTCATGTTTGATATCCTTTCTCCTGTTAATTTCTGTCATGATTCTATTTCTTTCCAAAGTAGACACCTAACTGCAATTGGTCTATCTACTTTAATGTGTATTTCGAGATACTGCAAGTAGTCTAAAGTTAAAAACTGTTAGGTTAGACAGGTGTCTTTCAAATATTATTATAGGTGTGTAACAAAAAAGTGGGGGAAAAAAAACCCCATGTAACAGAATATAGGAAAATAGCCAGTGTTTCTTTTATTTTCATAACTTTCTTCAAAGACTAAGTATAATCCTTTTTAATTTTTAAATTACAGCTATTAATATTGTTTACTAGAAGTCTAGCTTTGACACAGTATACTGCCTGCTACAGAATATTATTGGTCATCACAAATAAATTATGCATTAAAGCCTTCATTAACCACTAACTATAACTAAAGTAAATTAATTATTTTAACTTAAGTAAGAGCTACAAGTCTGAACACCAGAACATTAACATAATTGCTAGTTTACAGAACAAAACCTGAGTTATGTAAAACTATGCAATTTCTTTGAACATGGGTGTCCATAAAGAGATTGTCCTTTGGCATTGATTTTATTGTTGCAATCAATATAAATATGTCTTTTTAAACCTTCTTCTGATATTTTAATATCTGACACTTTTAGCCCTGTGTGTGGGAATAAAATACAATTATACTTTTCTCACTGGGCTGCCAGAAGATCTGTCGGTGGAATGACCCCGAGGTCAAAGATATAACAGGCTACTTGCTGCTTTTTATGGTGTTTTTACTGGGACTATTTTTATTAGAGTTATAGTGGATGCTGTTATGCCTCTAGTGAGTCAGGGCCTTGGGACGTTTATGCCACCTGTCATCCTTTCTTAACAGCTTTGATCTTGCATGCACTGGTTGGAAAAATTATTGTGCCATTTTTCAGTTTCAGCCTGCAGTGGTTTAACACAGCTACTGACACTTTTTCACAATATGAGTTGATGCAGACAAGCATTTTTGAAGAGAGCCCTAAGGCTAACAATAATATTTATATCTTCTGCCATTCATGGAAAAGCAGAGCCAATAAAGCAGGCAACGGATCTGGTGTGAGTTCCCTTTTGCTCATTAATGTTTCAGCTGATTCTGTGGGTGTTCTGTGGAAGAGTGGTTGCTTTCATTTTCTCATGAAAGGAAAAGGCTATATTTCTTATTCAAATCTATTGCCTATGAGATTCTGCTTTAAGCTTTTTCTTGAAGGATGTTGTTCATCTCTTTTACACGGAGAGATGCATAACATGGAAATATCTGTGTGTTGTACAATGCTGGACTGGCCTTGAAAAACGGATGCACTGCGGGAATAGTATCTGACATGCAGATGGAGAAACAGAGAGCCTGGTTCAATAGGAAGTGCCTACAACCTTCCAGGCTGCGTGTCTCTCTGAAGGTGAAGGGGACTGCTTCTCAGAAAGGAGAATCTCTCCTTCCTGTGGTTGCACGTAACTGCTACCGTGCTCAATTTCTCACCCTGAAGGCTCTAACAGTCAGTAGCTGACTCCCTTGATATGAAGAGTATCCAGCTCCCACTGCTCTTCTCCCCAGCTGTGTCACAAGACACACTTCTGTCCTTTTCCAGCATCACTTAGCTGTGAGGTGCTGTGTGTCTACCTTGTACCCTTACGAGTTTTAAGAGTGCATTTTCTCACGAGCTTCTGTGCAGGTGCTTAAGCCTCACGTCAACTTCCATTCCTTAATAGCCTACTCAGAAAGCTTTTAAAAGAATTTCTGGTCCTAAAATAGACTGCAGAACAGAAATAGAATGTGGATTGCAATATCTCACGTTGTACCTGTTGGTACTTGTTTGGGTGGTTTAACAAAATGAACCATTTCCTGCCTATTTTATTTTTGAACAGCAGCCTGAATGTCCCCTTTATGATCTCATAATTGCAATGTGGCAGCAGAGTGTTGTGATTTACAGACAGGGCTTATGCTGTAGCTCCAGGATCTGCTAAAGAAGCAGAAACTCATGATCCTGTGATGCAATGGTGACTACCACTGAGGAGTTGAGAGCAGCAGCCAGGGGTGTCTCTGAAGTGCATGGGACCAGATCCACAGAACTTTTCTCTCAAGTGCATTTGGATTTGTGTTGGTTATAAAGGCCTGTATTGACTGATGCAGGGTGGTGGGTTTTTTTTAAGGTTATTAATTCAGGAAGGGCTAAAAAGCCCATTCTACTCACCTATTCACATTTTTTCATACAAGTATCACACATGCATTTGGATCCAAAGCAACCTGATAAGATTTTTAATAAAAAATGTCTTTAACAGAAGTGACAAATGAAGTCAGATCAAAATTTATCCTTTTAAGAGAGGAAATATGCTATTGTAGATAAAATGGGACTGCTAAAGACTGATTTATATATTAATCCAAAGCAAGAGAGAGGAATCCTAATCTGTGACAGGGATGGGATTTGTATGTAAAGTACCCTGATAACAAATGCCATTGTTTATATTGTGTATACACAATACACACATGGGATTTGTATGTATTGTTTGACCTAGTGTCACACACACACATATACATTATATCTTTCTGTTTTATTATTAATTTCATGGATGTTCACTTTCAAATGAAAAGGAACAAACCTACTAGAAAGAAAACCATAGAAGAATCCATAGAAGCCATTCTGAAGTGGCAGTGAATATGTAAAAAATGCTTTTTCATTTTCATGTTTAAAATGCCAGTGTGTGAGCCAACGTTTAGATGAAGTTGATTTGTATTATTTGGAAACTAGTCATGAAAGTTCAGGATAATTCTGTTTAAGTGTGGGCATCTGGCTGTCATAGTTAAATTAGGAGCCTAAATTAGAAAGAGAAAGTCATGTTCTAATGATGTTTCAGATCTTCAGTGGGCTGAATCACGTTTGAAAGTTACTTCCTTTGAAAATCATGGATAGTGTAAGAAATAATAATAGATTTCATTTAAATGGGGAAAATGAAGTGATGTGAATTTGGAGCCCATCTACAGCAGTGGCATTCCAGATGTTTCTCTTTTTGCCCAAGTTTATGGTGATCAGTGAAACTAGTGTTTCTCACCAACTTCATGTTATCATATCCATCTGTTCTTTCCACTGTTTCCCACTAGTCTATATCATCCTAAACAATGTGAAACAGTAAGGTACTGCTGAAATGTCACGGGCCAGATAGAAAGATCAGGTAATCACTCAAAGTTGAGATACACCGAGAATTCACAGGAAGATGAGAATAATGCATAGGAAGATCAGGGTGACCTTAAACCAGCTTTAATAGAAATGGAATGAAATGTTCTAGTACAAGGTCAGGTACTTAAGAACTACTAATAAGAAGTCTACTGTAAATTGAAAATCAGCGATAAAGACAGAGACACAGTTAATCATAGAATAATTACGTGATGCACCTCTGAAAAAGACAAAAGCCTTCCTAGAACACTAAGTTCAGAGACAGGGAGAGTATTTGTGCTATTGTAAAAGGTCTTAGTGAAATAATAATGGCTGATCATATTAAAAAAAAACTAGTGTGCTTTCATGAATATAACTCGGGAATGAGCCAGTTAAAGAAAAACACAAAAAGCAACAAGAATAAACCCATTCCTCATAATTCACAAACATGACAGATTTTATTTTTGTTCTTATGAGAGGACATTAAATCCCAGCCTGGTGACTTCAGAGCCTTCTTTCTTTACTGCAGCTGCCTCTCTCCCTTAATCTTTTTACAGCCTGAGCCCTTTACAGCTGCAGACTACTTCTGGTCCAGTCCCATCTCTGATCTTACGTCATTTGCTATTTTAAATATGCTTCTACTTGAAAATAAGTACAGGTTGTAGATTTAAAAAAGTAAACATTTAAAGTGAAATAGTTTTACAAAACAAGTGTGTAGGATGTTCGGGACAACAGGGGGCGTATCTAATGGTGGAGACTGAAAGAACTCTGATTAGCTTAGAAAACTTGAGTTCTCAGGAGGATAGGATTGCTTTCTCCAGAAGTCCTGTTGATGTCTTCAGTAGGGCAAGTAGCTTGACACAGGAAGTTACTACTTAGATAAAAGGTAAAGCAAACTTTAAAAAAAAAAAATAAAAATAATGGGGCTAAGTAATCTTAGATGGCAATTATAAAAAAAAAGAAAAAAATATAAATTCCATAGAATTTATATATTGGAACAGCATTGAAACTGGAGCAGTGGAGAAGCAAGCCCTCAAAACTAATTGATCTTTGATTCATTCACAAAAGGGATTTGTTATCCACATTGTTTGTGGTAGCAAGAGGCTGGGCTTGATGACCCTTGAGTTTTCAGCTTTTTAGTTTTTCTGATAACAAAATCTGTGAAAAGCAAGGTCCCTTTTCCAACTTTGCCAGACATCACCTTTTTTACCTTTTCCAAATTTTGAGTTCCACAAGTCTTAAGATTGACGCAGACTTTCTTCTGAGGTTTTAAAGAATCACTTAGTTCTATTATAGCAGAAGCCTGGTCACATTTAAATTGGGGTTTATGCGCTATTTTTATATCAATCCCAGGGCAAATTAATCCCAAGCACTTAGAACATTATATAGTCTTTTCTGTTCAGAAACTAAGTATTTTTCCAGCAGTAATTAAATTCACACCAATCCAGTGAATTATTGAATTTATGCAAAGATAGCTATCAAACCAATAACAGAACTGCAGAAAGAGTCGTTCTCTAATAAATTAAGAATTCTGTTTCCACCCACTTGAAGGTAACAACCATATTCTTAGGATATTGCACTGTATTTTATGCCATTGTATGTTGTGAGGTTCTGTGAAGAAAACATTAGTACAGCTTTGCTTCAAAATACTGGAGACATACTCATTATTAAAGAATGGGAGGTTTCCATAGGCTTAATTTGCAATGAGTTCACTCTTGATATCTTAGTTTTAGAGTTATTTATGATCCCTTAAATAAGTTACGGGTTGAAAAAGTTAGGAAATTAAAAAAGAGACTTATTAAAGGTTGGTAGTAATGAAAGAGTGATGTCACGTCTGTTATCTCTGTGTCTTTGGTTGAGCCATGATAATTTGTCCTAGGCTAACATTTACAGAATTAAACACTTGCTTAATTCTCATCTTACGTCACAGAAATATTGGTGGTAAAACCAGCTCATATAGATCACAATATCTAGATAGATAAGTATAAAAAATGGTACAAGTGAGAACTGCAGAAATAAACGATTTATTCAACAGTGGTGAATAGCCTTGAGAAGTACCTGGTGTCTGCTTTCATTGTGAATCCTTCGAACAGCTAAGTGTTAAATAATTTGTATGAGAGGCATGTTAACCTCAGTGGTACTGAAACTCTGGAGATTTGTGAATTATAAATAAAAGATTTTTGTCTGGTTTAGCAGCATGTGTCTGTACTACTTACTGTCATGCTGAGCAGCTGAAAATGAGATAGTGGGGGCATGATGTCACACTGGTATAAATTTGGATTTTTTTAGTAAAGCCAGATTTGAAATCAAAGACAAGACTTGTGGGAGCAGATTTTTTTTTTTTCCTAGTGTGCAAGTAAGTATTCTGGTAGTTTTATGGCTTCATTTGAAATGAACGTAACATAAGCAAGGGTGAAGTCTTCCATTATAGACTCATGATAAAAATGAGTGATCCATGTAGACATCTGTTACCTGTAACCACCTATCTGGATAGTTCCAAGTACTCAGATTTCCAGTGGGTTAACTAGGAGGTAGGCACCATTTTTGATATAATGAGAAAAACAGGAAATATTTCTTCCAAATGTCAATTCAAATATGACCTTGCTTTTGATTGCATTTCATGTTGTGTCATGTACAGCATGAAATAGTGCAAGCCAGGGGAATGTGACCAAAAAATGTGAAAAAGGTGAATTCTTTGTATTGGGAGGTTAAATAAGACGGCTCTCGTGGATGATTAAACCATGTCATCTCTGCCTTGCCCTCCCCTCCCCGTTCCATGAGGGATGTTATAACACAACTTCTGCAGATAGGTTTTGATCTACTCAGATGTGATGTCTTTCAATCAAGACAATTGGAAAAAGTCAGATGCTTATATCGTTAATTTGTTATGTCCTGTATATGGTTTAGAGTTCAGTACCTAAAAGAGGATTGCAAAGCCTAGCAGTATGCACAAAAAACCCCCCAAATTTTCACTCATTGTTATTGCTATCTATTTCTCATACAATTCCAAAAGTTGCCTGGTACTTTTGTAGAACAAAAGAGCTTGATTATTGTCAATCACTTGAAACCTCTTAGCTCAGGTACAGGAAGCAATCTAGCCACTAAGTACAGTGCAGGCTGCAAAATTCATCTGGGAAGCTGAGTAATTTATTTTTTTACTGTGCTCCATGCTGGAGCTCTGTGCCTGACTGCTGCTCTTTCTAAGTTTGGACTATTTTGACATGAGGTCTTTCAATTCTCTGTTTCACTCAGGTTGAGGTCATGACTGCTGTGTTGACACAGTCTTTTCTTTAATCACCTAATTTTAGACATGATAAGGAATAAGAGCAAGTAATGATAGGTGTATATATATATTGAACAAGTGCAAAATGAAACAGTAAGGAAGACTGTCATTTTGTTATGGGCTGCATACATCTCGATGGTTCTCTTTGAGAAAATTGAAGAATATAATAGCAATTTGCCATGAAAGCTGCATCTGTTAGAAAGTAGCAGATTATTTATTGCTAGAAAGTGATACTACAATAAAATGCATATAGCAGCCTTTTCCCCCAGTAAAATATTTTTTCAAGGGCCTGAAGCTGTGGGTTCTGTCAAACTCAACCTGGGTGGCTTGTAGCTACCTATAATGTTTGCAATGAAGATTGAGTTTCAAGTAGGATTTAAATTTTCGTGCACCTGTATATTAAACTCTCTTGCCTTCTTTTCGTGTGTGTGTGTGTGTACGTGTGCTGTCTTGCCAAGAAAATCATGGCTCAGTTTTGCCTGCCTTCCCAAAATGCTGTCAGGCTAAGGCATATTATCTTATATATCATCCATGAAGAGTTCAAGATTAATTAGTCTTTCACCCATTTTAAAAGCATCATCTATATCCTGAAGGCAGAGTATGGTGTTTGGCAGCCTCTTCAATCACTTCAAATTCTTCTCTGTGTACTGTATAAATAATCAGTGGCAAAATTACACTGTTTTGTGAATAGCTACAGATACAAGTGACATATTCTGTGCAATTCCACAGTCTTCAGTCTATACAGATTACCCCATTTGAGCATTATAGGAAGGATAATAAATATTTTTCATGTCTTATAATCTTACAACAAAAATGACATATTATTTATTAAAATTCATTCTGTGATTTTAGGTGCTCATGAATTTTTTATTTTCCCTAGTTCACAAAATGATAGTTGTTGATATGGGATGTGGAAGGTTTGTTTGCACTGCAGGAAGTAAAAGTTATTAAATGTATTTAGAAAAAACGGGACAGTAAATTATAAGCAGTTGCAGTGATGCTATTTGGATGCATTACCTACATGAGGATTATTAGCTACTGTCATAAGCAGATTTAATAACCTACTTGTTTACTTCCTTAAATTCCCCCTAATTAGTTCTATTTCTTATGAATTAAAATATCTGCCCAATATCCACAAGTACAAAAATACGCTGTCTGCCATAATGGTTGTGTACACAATCTGAAAGTACACAGAATACTTTATGTAATGACTTCAGTTTTGTGTATGGTTTGTTCGTGATGCTGAGATTTTACCTCCCTCGAGAGCCACTAGTGAACAGGCAGCGGGTGAGTGTAATGTAGACAGGCTCTTTTCCTGTGTAATGCACTGTGAACTGGCATCTTATTATCTCACTGAACACTAGGGTAAGTCCTATTAGTGGCCTTGGCTGTTTGTGTTAAAGATTGGTAACCAGTGCCTGAGGGTAAGACCCTCAGTAAAAGCCTTAGAGATTAGAAAAACCTAGAGCAAAACGCTATGTTTACTCTTCTCCATCCTTGTGATGCCAAAAGGAAGAAAAGTGTATGTGTGCATGTGTTTTAAGAGCGATGATTCTGGAAGAAGGCTTTACCAAAAAGGTGCATTTTACAACCTGATCTGACACCATAAAGGTTGGATTCAACCTGCTTTGTGTCTTACTCATAGATTGTGCGGGCAGGGTTTTCTGCCAGGACATGCTCTGGCCTCAGCCTCTGCGACTCAGCTGGTTGTCTCTCCCTGACAGTACTGCAGCTGATAGAATCTAAGCTGTCACTTATAAATAAATAAACAGGCTTCCTACTTTGCAAAAACAGTATTCATAATGTGAGCTGTTGTACTGCTTTCTCAATAAACTGCCTTTGCAGAAAATCTTTGTCAGCTGAACAATAGAATAATGAAGGTATGAGCTTTTTTACTTTATGCTTCAATACTGCTTTTACTTCACAGCTATTTAAAGAGGTTACAGTATTAGCCATGAAAAATGTGATTTTTTTTCCAAGTCACTTGCAGGTAAGTCAAAATATCTTGGCCTGTTAAGGAGTTGGAACACATGACTTAGTACATATTGTCTATTTTTAATGCCTATGAACTACTTTTGTTGGAATCACTAGGAAAAACAGAAATTACTGCTTCGTTATTCCCCTTCCATTTTTCTAGATAAAGCATTCATAGCTTCTTCTCCAAGGTCATCATAACAACATCCAAGACAATATGCTTCTCTCATTCTGTTAGAGAATTTTTAAACTTAATTTCCACTGTATTTGGACCTTTATTCTGTTGTACCATCATTCAATTAATATTATTTTTTCTAAAGTAACATCAGAAGGCAGTATCTGAATGTTTTTTACATGTAAATGATAGTTTTGAGCCACTGCACACACCCCGGCCTTTTATTAGTATCCATTTTAAAGATGCGATTGTGCAATATCTTGGAGCTTTATATAATAACTTTGATATATTCAAAGCAATACATTTCAGTGATGGAAATGTTCTAAAGCTGGTTTAAAGTTATGAATGAGAGAAATAGTTTGAGAATGTACCAAGGCACAAAGGAGATATTTATATTAATAAAGTCCCAGACATACAAGCATACATGTAACTTTCATCCTGGGTTGTATCATCTTTGAAACTCACAGTGAGGTGTGAACTCATGAAACTTACCTACATCCAGTTTGGAGATTGCAGTTTATGACCTGGTGGGTCCATAGGCATGGCCACCGGCTATTGCATAAGCTATAGACACCGTATATAGGGAGTCTATTAGGAGTCCCAGTAGGAACTCCAATAGGCAGGAGAACATGTACTGATTATGTTGACCTTCTTACCCCCCAGTTGCAGACAATGTTGAGTTAGCAAACAGGCTGGAAAGTTTTCTGAAGAGTTACCTAGGGAGGATTGGTGTCTTGTTTCTTTCTTTGATTGTCTTTTGTTTGGGTTTGTCTGTTTGTTTGTTTGTTTTTAAGGATTGCTTGGTCCTTTTAATGAAAAGTTGGAAGAAAAGCTGTTTTATGGGCATTAGCTGGCCTCCTAGCCCTGCCAAAGTACTGCAGCAACAGGCAGCTTCTCTGCTTTCCTCTGGGCACAAAACATTTGTCCCAACATATGTATAGCATTTAGGAGTCCCTAAATAGGTGCTGTATAACAACTGGCTCTTTTTATTATTGAATGGATTCAGTAAGTTATAATTTTGTAAAAGTAATTCTGAAATTCTCAGATCTCTATATCTTTTCAATACTTGAACCATGGCAAGCTATGGAACTTGCTCGTACCTACTTTATGTGAGCATTCAGTGTTTGCTATAACCTTTGCTGTTACATTTATTATTCTGGTCTTATTTTCCTGATTATTTCTGCTCTAACTATGAGAATGTCAAAGTGTGAGTATATTGGGGAGAGAGCTACAGAAGAAGGTAATCTCACCACACAGTGTACACCTGTAATTTCAGGGGAATATGAAATTCAGACACTGTGTGGATTTTGGACGTTTTCCACAAAACTGTCAGAAGAAAGCCATGGCCTTTAATGATCCCCAGCATCTATGTTCAATTGAGTGTGACTAGATGAAGCAAAAATTCAAACCAAGTCTCCTCAGTGAATTGTCTTCTGATTGAGATGTAACTCAGTGAGAGTGAAGTCACCCCATGAGAATGAATTTCTACTGAAAAAGGAAGTGGAAAAAACTGATCTGAGGCTAGGAAGTATTTTCTGGACACGTTGTGATGCAGAATTTTTGACAAAAACGAAAGGGATAGTGATAACAAAATTTTTGAGTATTTTTTTTCCTTAGAAATAAAAATGCTCATCACTCATACAAAAAAGATAATCATCTTAATTTCTTGCCCTTTCTGTGGAAACACATTCTGTTTGATCTGCACACAGAACTCATGGAAATTTTCATGAATCAGATGTTGCCTAGAGTTTTGTTATTTCTTTCTGTGAGATATTTCAGATTAACAACTGTCACCTTGTGTTGAATTAAAGAGCAGTTTAAAAGTCACATGCTTAGCTGTGCTAACTTTATTGGATTTAGAATTGGCAGGATTTCCCTCCCTTTCTACCTTTCTGCTATTCTTATCCTATATGTTTTCTCATATTTTACTATCCAATATCGGAGAATAAAAGAAAGGAGAGAAATACAAGGAGAGTTTATTACACAGCTCAGGAAAATTCCCCTAAAATGCAATCTCTTTTGATGTAGAGACAGAATAAAGTACTGTCTTCCTAAAACAGCATAATGCATTCAAGCCTTTTCAAGCCACTCTGTCTCCTCACAGTCTGGGAAAGTGCCTCAGAAAAGGGTGACCTTTTGGGGTGAATGGCAACCTACTCTGAAGTTCCTTTCACCCAGGGAAAATATATGGGATGTCTTGGGCACTGAAGAAATGTCCCTACCAGAGCTATAGTTTAGATCTGGTTTTATTAGTCCAGGTTCCTTTTCTCATTTGAGTCATCTGCTGGAGCTGCTGAAACCTTGATGCAGGAAAGCTCACATCAGCCTTTTGGAAACGCTGCCGGTGAAGCTCTCCATACCTGATCACCAGCTCGCTTTAGCAGCAGCTTTCCACATGAATGGCTGCTCTTGATCACCTTTTGAAGCACTGTTTTTAATGTGAATTACCTGCTTGAACTGAGGCTCTGGGCTGGCCATGGTCACTGGTAGGTGCTGGTCTCCTGCAGAGAGGAGGACAGGCAAGTGCCTGCACTTTCTGACTTAATTTGTTTACCCCAACCAGGGAAGGCCTAGCCCCTAGCAATAACAGGTAGTGAATTCCCTGGCTTTTAAAACATTTGCTTTTAGAAATTAATAAAATAATTGGTGTTTGTGACAAAGCATAGCAAACTGCCCTGGTTGTGCTAAATTTATGTTTTCAGGTGAGAAAATTCTTAGACCCGGTCATTTCACACAGCACCACCCCGAATGAGAGGTGCTTAGGAGAGAACTTGTTTGCCATGAGTGATGTCGGCAGTGATATTCTTCCAACCAAAATATTATCATCAATTTTGTAAATGACATGATAATTCTTAAAAGAAGTCTGACCCTTCAGACTCCTATCTGAATATGAATATATATGTGTATATATTTGTTGGACCTTTAGCTACCTTTCTTGGTTTGTAATGAGCATATTTTAAGTGTATAACTGTCTGCCCTGAAGTCTGCAATAGATAAAATGTAGATAGAGCATAGGTAATGAGAACGGTTTGTCACAGCCTTATAGTCTTCAGGGACCTAATATAAATCAAGGTCTAACTCCTCCCAGAGGTCTAGTAATTTTTAAAGTGTAGGTTTATTTTCCATTTGTATTCTGATAACGAGTCATATTTATTATGGTCTTCCTAATGGCAGGTCTTCACTCAAGTATTAAAGAAGATATAATTCACAGGTGACTAGAATTGAAAATAAAAAAACCCTGAAGAATATTATTCCTACATCATTACTCAAGCCATTTTTAATGAAAAAAAAATGTGCATTTAGATGAGACAATTAAAAAGGATGCAAATTAAGAAAAGGAAATTGAAAATTCACAGTACATGAAGAGTATTTGCATGGGGGTTACTGACTTAAAGGTGATTAAAATGTTTTCACTAATTAAACTATAGCAGGAAAATTGCTTGGTTATTCATATAGTTAATTACCTGGCTATACAGTAAGTGCTTTTCTTATTATATTGCATCATTTAATGGCTGGCTGCTACAGAAGTGGTGTGTCATAGTTTTGGTTTAAATCCAATTTTAAATCATGGTTATACTGAACAGTGGACTCCAGTTAAAACTGTATCAAGCACTTTAATTTGGGAAGTGTAGTTTTGATAAAGTAAATACCTACGTTGCAAATAACCAATCACCAAGGCTTCAGAGGCATTAGGGCTTGGTACACGAAGTTAGTTATCCTTCCATGTTGGGTTTATAATAACATAAGCCCTGAAGCGTGAGATTCAGTACTGCTCTACAAAGTTCAGCATTAATTTTGATAATAATGTTCTGTGAAAATTACTGTGAAGCCATTAAGTTACAATACTTGGATGGCAGAAGATCAGATTCTGATTCCAGTTGTACTTGGCTCCACTTGCTTATGTACACTCTGGGGCAGGATCAGGCTCAAATCTCAGACGCAAACCTGCTAACTTAATAAAGTTTGTTAATTAAAACTATATCATTTACCATGTTTACAGTTGTCTGCAGGCCGTCACTTTAGCTTCTGAACACAGCAGTCCCATTTCTTCAGTCCACAGGGCTGAAATACTGAGATGTTTCACCCTTAACTAGTTTTAGTAGACAACTGGGTTGAATAAAATGGGACTTTAATGCTTTTACTGTGGTCCACAAAAATGAAGTATATTTGTTTACATAGTACGTTTCAAAGCATTCCTAGGAAGGTCTGCCTTAATTTGTAATCTTCTATGTGTTTTGCCACTTTATTTTTTTCTCATAGAGGTGATTGCTATGGTATGAAACTTTTAAATACAAAATCCTGTTAAAACAGAAGGTGTAGTACTCGAAGAGAAGCATTTCTAATATCTCAGCAAACTCCTATCGACTTTCTATAAGGACTGCTGAGTAAGTTCCTTTTCCTCCATGCCAGCAAAAGTGTTCTTCTACACAAAAATAATGATTTTTCAGATTAAAAAAATGTATTTTTCTGGGACTTATTAATGTTCATGTATACCTAATTTCTCTAATGGGTTGTTATTATGTTACTGACTTCTTTAATACATGGTTGAAAGATCTTGAATTTCTTCTGTGGTGCAAATATTTCTTTCAACTATGATTAGAGTTTACATAAAAGAAAAAAATTAGTAGTCAGTAAATCTGTTCAATTCTAAACATTTAGAGAAGGCTTTCTAATTTACAACTGGCAAAATAAAGCAGATTACATTGCCATGAATCTTCAGTATGTATAAGTGGGATATAATTAGATGCACAATACTTTTATCTTAATTATATTTCATTAAATAAATAAATTTATAAGATTAAATATGTATATAGATTCAATAAAATACACTTTTTGTTAGTGCTCATAACTTTTGTTTGTTCTTGGAGGCAGAGTTAAGTTGCCTTTGGTATAGGTGCCACAAACACAGAATGTTCTAAATCTCAAATGGACCCAACATATAGGTATAATTCCCAGAAGCATAAAAAGTATTCAGTTATAATATATAATCCCAGCTGACATCTGCTTTAGAGGATTACAAAGTCTCTATATAATTATACCTTGGAAATATTTGTTCACATTGGCAATGTATTCTTAACCCCCATGCCCATACCCATTTCTTGCTCACTTTGACTGAATATTTGTTCATTTGGATCTCTCAAATTTACAGGGCAACACACTTTGTGAATCAAACTTTATCTGGTGCTGCCCCCAGCAAACATTAGGCCCTAGCGTGAGTATTGTGTTAGCCAAAACCTGAGCAGGAGTTGAGTAAACAGCCATGAGATTTGTGTAAAGATGTCAATCTATATACATTTACATTTCTGTCTGCATTCCTAAAATTGTTTATTCCTGCAATTTTCTTTCTCTTGCTCATTCTGCCACTTTTTCTCTGATTTTTTTTTTTCCCTGAAAATTTCCTCTTCTTCTTAGTTCTAATGTTTATAACGCGTTGCTATTTTTTACTAAATATTAGAGTGAAATTTAAAAGTTTACACCAAATAGAATGTGACACAAATGAGAAAAGGAATCCCAAAAGGTTTTTTTGTCTATGTTAATGCAAGAGTCACCTGCACCTAAAAAAGAAGAGTGCTTCATGATCTATGACTTGCCTGAGTTATTTATGATAATTATGGAGGATTCATGTATTGATTTTTATGCTAATTAGCTCATGATTTAATTCTGCTAGAAAAGAGTGTTTCTATCAGGTTATTGTCATGCTCTTAGTGAAGGTACACTATCTACTGGAAACATTTCACAGGAAGGTCACAGTGAAAGAAATTATAACTAAATTACTAGTGTTAGAGATAAGCTTCCTCTTTTCAGTTTTAGTCTTCTTGCATATCTAAATCACAGTCTCTCCTAATTAAATGTCTCAACCTTGTTAGCCCAAGGTTTACTGTTAGTGAGCATGAACTGTTCATGCTTTAAGCCTGTAAATCTCTTACAATGATAGAACGGAGTGCCACCCTGTAGGAGTATTTCAAGTGGAAAATACCCAAATGTCACTACTGAGCATCAGAAGACTGACACATGAATTCACTGTCTCCTCAGCTCCTTTTTTTAATCCTGTCAGCTACATGCTTTATTTAACAGAGGTAACTCATGGGAAGTAGTTCAGCATGGCCTGCATCTTTATGGGTAACCTGCCTTTCCTCCATAGCAAGATACTTTTGCCTACTCTGCCAGGAGGGAAACATTATTCTCTTGCCTGAACATTGCTGGAGAGTTTTACACTGAAAAAGGCAAATTGTGTGATGGAGCATGTTAACAATTTAAAAGTACGGACCATTGTATGCCCAAACACTCTGTAGTTTAGTAGTTATCAATCTAGCTGTTTTTAAAGACACACTTCGCCACTGATTTTGGAGGAACATATGTGATGGATGATTACTTTTACATCAGTGGTAGCCGTTTTATACTGCCTGAAGAAATTCAGCAAAAGTTAAGAGCTGTCACAGGGCACTGGGACAAGTAATCATCCATCCACCCATCAGCAAATTAGCTTTTCCATGCAAGGGCTCTTGCTCGGACTACGCATCAGACTGCTGTTGGTGGGTAGGTATTTTGCTAAAATCTATATATTCAAGTCAGTTTGCCCCTGTATGAGGAGCTGAAGCATATCACCTGCAACTTGGTGTACTTGATATTTCACTTGATGCTGTTCCCCACAGATGGGGAAATCTTGTCTTCTGGCTAGTAAAAATTTCTAAATGACAGCCTGAGGTGAATATGAGAAGCAGAATTCACTATCTGGCCTGGTTATAATTTTAGTAAGTTGAGAAATCATGAATGAAACAGTTTATCTGTCAAGAAGTTACTGGCTACCCAACAGTTTAGACCTGTGAGAAACAGTTCTCCCTACCAATATTTCACTTGAATACTGGAAAAAGTAAAAAATCTCTTCCAAATGGAATGTGCTTTGGTTGCTCTCCTCCCCTGGCTCCTACCCCTCAGAAAGCAGCATCTCCTTATGTACATCTTATTGACCTTAATAACGGTGAACAAAATTTAGAAGACAATTTAAATAGAAGGTGAAATTGAATCCTGTTTTTAATGAAGTATGGTGTTGGAAAAAATCTGACTGTGGATGTTCTTGTATAGAACACGGTGGGCAGAAATGGGAGAAGTTCTAGTAATTCAGGAGGTCTCTGTTCTTCTAGTATGTTCTCCATAACACATTTGTTAAAGATCTTCCTTGTTCTGTCTAGTCAGGAGTTTCAAGAGACGGAAATCAAAGCTTTTGAAAAGCTCTTTGACAACTTGATTTTTATAGATGTCAAGAAAATATTTCTAATATAGTTTCTAAATTTCTCTTATCTTAATAGTATTCAGTTGTAGTCTCTGCATCACACTAGATTATTTCTTTTCCCCACTATCTTATACACTTCCTTGATACACATCTGCCTCTAGATACTTTCAGGCTCTTTCCTACTTATCATCAGCTATTGGCGGACATGCAGAGTCAAGGTTTCTATTTGCCACAGTAGGACACAGTACTCTGTCTTTCTTAACCTCATTTGGAAAAGATCATTTTTAAAGGTGAGTGAGCAGGTCAAGTTCCTTTATTCTCCCATTTTTGCTTTCATTACTAAAGGTGAAATTCCGTTGCCTTAAAAATTGGCATCTGGTGACAGTTTAGATGTATTAAAGCATCCTGCCTGCCCTCCAGCCACCACTGCAGAGCAGTGTGGGTCTCCTCTGCCCTGTTCACCAACTCCATGTTGGTGATTGTCCCCTGAGGACGTATCAGAGAAGATTGGGCAACTTAATCATAATCAAAATGTCTACACTGGACATGGACAAGTGAATTTAAACCATCAAGCAACATGATTAAAAATTGGCTCCTGAAACATTGTGAAGGATAATAACAAAATAAAAATACATGTGAAATAATTCTGTAATCTTGTAGGAGATCTTGTAAAACAACTGGGAATGAGGAAAACAGTTTTCTGTAGCTCAATATTGAATTAAAAGCATGAGTTTTTCAAGTACAAGTATTCAGGCTAAGTTACATTATTGTATTGATTTTACCCCCTGCATTAATTCTTTTGTTGTTCTACAAATCATACCAAAAGACTAATTTGATATAAAATAGTGCTGACATGGAAAAAAACAAGAAAGGAAGACCCTGCACTAGTCAATATGATAGGATCAACACATCATTTTTAAGCTGTGAATGTGACAGCTGTGTCTTTGTAAAAGCCAAACTAATAAGGTCAAAGGAAAACATCTGTAAAAAGAAAACTGCTTGTATAGCAATGTTTCATGTTGCTGGCAAAACTATGAGGTAGCTCTTCAGCTTGCTTAGTGCATATAACATTTTCTGTTGATTCTGATATTATTTTGTTACTTTGTCTTAGTTATACTGTTTTCCTCACATTTTAGCTGTGTTTTATTGTGATGGTACCCATCAATAACCTTTATATATGTAGGATAATTTCTGAATCTTTTTCTTTCTTCCAAAGATTTGTCTATTTTGATTAAAATTTCCACTTCCTACTAGGTTTTTTTCCAAAACAGTTGACATAGTAAGACCTATTTAGCCACTGAGAATCCCCAGGAACAATCTACCAATAGGAATAATAAAAATATTATTTATTATTTGTTTCAGGAGCTCTTAATGCATCCCTCCAAATATGAAGGATAAGAAATTCGCTGTACTGAATGAGTTCACAATAATGGTATTGACTTGATTCCTGGCAATAGCAATTTTACAATAAAATGGAATTGTCACTTAGGAACATGGGAGTTAAAAAAACCATGGACATAGTCTTGTATAATATTTTTATTGTAAAAAAATTTAAAATCATTACATTCAAAAGCATCCTCTGCCTTCTTGAGGACTTGAACTTTGTTCTGTTTCTTTCTTCACAAAGCATACAATAAAGCATTCTCTTGAATTTCCTTCATGGTATATAGAGAAGCTTACGCAAAGCATATTAAAAATGTTGTTCATAATGTTGTTGAGCACTAAACAGCCTTGATCTTGACATAGGCACACGCATTACAAAATAAAAATAAAGGTTTGCCTCCAGTGTTTTAGTTTGAGGAAATAGGAAATATGCAGCAGAATGTCTATAAAGCACCGCCAAAGATCATGCAGTAATTCTATACTGTTCCTTGAAAAACAAACTCGGTGCCAGTTGAAAAAAAAAAAAAACAGTAGTAATCACTAGTTCCAATTGAAGCTGCTAGTCTCAAGGCCATCACTTTTCACACACTTTGGACAGGTTCATTAGAGAACGAACGAGCAGCAAATTAAGGTGTCTGGTGACCAAAGAACAGTGCCTGTTAACACTGACAGCTTAAATGGATACAGGGGTAATTGCTAACTGTGTTTCTTTTTTTCAGCAGGGCGTATTCACTGGTAATGTTGGCAGAGCAAAGCCAGAGCCCTGGTTAAAGCAAAGCTTCTTAGCATCCAGGTTTTACTTACAGATCGCATTCATCTCACTGGGATGTGTGGCTAACTTTGAGCAAGGGTTATGGAGCTGTTTTCTGAACGTACATTGAGTTATAAGGCTTTGTAAAGCTTGTCAACACTTCTCTCTTTCATGGTCATACAGAAAAGATTAAGGGGAGTAGTGTAACTATTGCGAAAATTGGTAAAAAAGAAAAGTTGCATGCGGTTTTTATTTTCTCAGGCAGTTTTTTGTGGTAAAAAAGAAAAGTTGCCTGCGGTTTTTATTTTCTCAGGCAGTTTTTTGTCTGAAAGACAAGATCATTCTATTTTAATAGAATCACTGGGGAATGGTAATAATACAATTCTCTTAAACTACAGGGAAAAGGATCATGAAAATTGGCTTAGCTGCATAGCCAAGGAAATATTTCAAAAAGTGATCTTTTCTAATTATTCATATGTTCTGTTTTTATATTTGTTTGAATGGAGTCTTTTATGAGCCCAGTATGTAGATCTCCTGAAACTTAAACTCTGCTGGAATAATTTTTAGCCTGAAAAGTTTTGGAGAACTAGTGCACATAATAAATGTCTGGATAATCAGATACAGAGATGTGTCACTCCCCAACACTCCATAGGAACCTGCTTCTGGGTTATTAAAATGTGCAAGTTGCCTACAGGCCTTCTATGTTAATATATGTGATCTTTATTGAGCACACAAGAATTAAAATCCAAAAAGTGAGAACTCATTTTTTAATTAACATACTCTGAATTAATACAATATAACTCCCCCTCCAAATAATATTTTTTCTTATATTTTAATTAAATAAAATAAATCTAAGTTTTTTTCACTTTGCAGTCTGTGCACTTCTCCAGGGAAGCATCATTTTTTTAACAACTGAAAACTACAGTTATGCTTAAACATGTTTGTCATTCTACCTCTCAAAGACAAAGCCTTGGATTATTATCTCCAAGTCCATAATGACCTCAAATCTTCTGGTTACCATCATGTTTGAGCTCAGAAAAAGTCTGGGAGCTTGTTACGTGAAAGCTATCTCTTAGGAGTAAACTATTTTCTACACAGGTGAGAAATTCTACTCACCTTCAAAATGGGCTTAGAGCCTGCTTAGGGTTTAGCCAAACACCGGCACAATCATTTTCTGAAAACAAAGGTCAAAATTCCTCCTGTGACATTTGGAATGAGAAGAGGTTACAAAATGAGAAGAGTTGACTGTAAGAACCTTATGGTCTAAACATTCATTCTCCATAAAATGCACCCCTGAAAGGCTGGTATTGCTTTGGGACCAACTCTTTAACTATATAATAATAATATATTCTACATTGAAAGTAAATCTCTATAGTATTTAGATGTAGCTTTTTAGTAAGTTCCTTTTCCGCAATAATTTTTTTTTTTCCCATGCAATTTTCTGGTCTCTTTCTGATGATTGTTTTCTGTTCAGCTGATAGGACTTTGCTCTTGTTCCAGAAACATAACAAAGACTTAATATTGATAGCCACATTTTTATTGTTAGTACACAAGTTTTATAGCCTTTGGCCAAATTACCCCCTTGCTTACACTGAAGACAAACTTTTGTCTTTAAATTTGTATGAACTAGATATGAAAACTCACATATGCCCATTAGTGATTTTTTTCCTAATAGCAGAGTAACAGTCCATTTTTCTCCTAACATGTTTATGGGACTTATTGTGGCCGTTAGCATGGATCAGAATAGCATACAGTGATATTCAATAAAACAATGCAGAAGGTGTATTTCCAAACTTGTCTTCCAGTGTCCCGAGGTGGTTGCACTCTTAGTATATAATTTAGTGAAACAACATGGCACTGGCACCTGTAGTTTTTGGGAGATGAGTAATAGGTGGCCTGGGAAGGGGGTGTTTGCAATGAGTCAAACAATTTTTTAGCAATTTTTCAAGACCACAACATATTGTGGCTTATTTAAACGATAATGTGCAAAAATAGCAGTAAGTGGGCATAACTGAATAGCTTTAGTGCAATCTCTCTGATGCACCTGCTCAAAGCAGAATTGGAATTGTATCCTGGTTTAACTGTACGTCAGTGAAAATAACCATGTTGAGGCTTTATTACAGGGAGTTGGACATTGCATTCGAAAATATGCTTTTCAAACATTTTAAATTTGATCAGATTATTATCTTTGATTTGAGATGTCCCTGTAGCCCCTGTAATCCAAAGGGAAGAGGTGAGGGACCTGCTCCAGCACCTAGACACAAACCAGTCTATGGGCCCAGATGGGATCCACCCGAGGGCACTGAGGGAGCTGGCAGAAGTGCTTGAGGAGCCACTCTCCATCATTTACCAGCAGTCCTGGCAAACTGGGGAGGTCCCAGCCGACTGGCATCTAGCAAATGCCCATCTACAAGAGGTGCCTGGGAAGGTCATGGAACAGATCACCCTGAGTGCCATTATGCAGCGCATGAGGGACGCCCAGGTGATCAGGCCCAGCCAGCACGGGTTCACGAGGGGCAGGTCCTGCTTGACAAACCTGATCTCCTTCTAAGACAAAGTGACCTGCTTGCTGGATGAAGGAAAGGCTGTGGATGTTGTTTACCTGGACTTTAGTAAGGCCTTTGATACAGTGACCCACAGTAGACTCCTGGAGAAACTGTCTGCCCATGGCTTGGATGGGAATACTCTCCACTGGGTTAAAAACTGGCTGGAGGCCGGGCCCAGAGAGTGGTGGTGAATGGATTCAAATCCAGTTGGCGGCCAGTCACGAGTGGTGTCCCACAGGGCTTGGTGCTGGGACCCGTTCTCTTTAACATCTTTATCAGTGATCTGGACGAGGGGATCTAGAAAGGCCTTGCAGAGGGATCTGGACAGGCTGGATCGATGGGCTGAGACCAACGGGATGAGTTTCAATTAAGGCCAAGTGTCGGGTCCTGCACTTGGGTCACAACAACCCCCTGCAGCGCTACAGGCTGGGGGCAGAGTGGCTGGAGAGCTGCCTGGCAGAAAAGGACCTGGGGATGTTGGTCAACTGTCGGCTGAACGTGAGCCAGCAGTGTGCCCAGGTGGCCAAGAAAGCTAATGGTATCCTGGCCTGTATCAGGATCAGCGTGGTGAGTAGGACCTGAGAGGTGATCTTCCCTCTGTACCTGGCACTGGTGAGGCCCCACCTCGAGTGCTGTGTCCAGTTTTGGGCCCCTTACCACGAAAAAGACATTGAGGTGCTGAAGCAGGTCCAGAGAAGGGCAATGAAGCTGGTGAGGGGTCTGGAGAGTAAGTCTTATGAGGAGAGGCTGAGGGAGCTGGGGTTGTTCAGCCTGCAGAAGAGGAGGCCGAGGGGAGACCTTATTGTGCTCTACAACTCCCTGAAGGGGGGTGTAGAGAAGCGGGAGTTGGTCTTGTCTCCCAAGTCACAGGAGATAGACAAGGCGAAATGGCCTCAAGTTGCGCCAGGGGAGGTTTAGATTGGATATTAGGAAAGATTTCTTCACGGAAAAGGTTATCAGGCATTGGAATGGGCTGCCCGGGGAAGTGGTGTTCAAAAGACAGGTAGACATGGTCCTCAGGAATATGGTTTAGTAATTTTTATTTCCTATTTCTCATTTATTTTTTTATCAGAGTTAGGTTGATGGTTGGACTAGATGATCTTTAAGGTCCCTTCCAACCTAGACGATTCTATGATTCTATGATTCTATTCTGATTCTATCATTCGTCACATATGTAAATCAATTTGTGAGCACTATTTATGGTGAATTTTATTTATCATTAATTCAAGTATTTTTCAATACATTTTTGCCTTTTCAATATCTTTTTGGCTCTGAGATAATTTTCTTTGCACTTATAAGTATGTAATTCAAATTGGTATTAGGTTCTTTGCCGTGAGCAAAACATTTGGCTGAAAGATGACATTCTTAAAATAGAGACATGTAAAATCCACATCCACTGTATCGTAATTTCTTTAAACTTAGAGATGATATAAGGAAAGAAATGCAGAAAAATACAGTATGTAAAGAGTAAATGTTTGTATTGTTATTGGAACTGGAAAAGGTTATTCATGTCAGGAGTGAAGTTGTGGACTCTCTGAAGTGTCTGGAGTTTCTGCCACCAGCTTCAAGGAGTCAGGAATTCATGTCAGAAAGAGCTAATGGATTAAAAGCATCATGTGTTCTTAATGGAGTCGCTTCCAAAGATGCTTTTGAAAATCCTGCTCTTCTTCATGATGACAGTTGCATAAAAGTTATGCACTAAAACACATTTTTCATAAAACAATAACCATTCTGAACTCCTTAATTTGCCGTGCATTCATTAAAAAGAATAAGCTGCTTACAGTGTTGTACGAGATCATCCTTGAATGAAAAAAATTATGGGTTTCAAAGTAGGCTGTAACTGTTTGTGACCTCAGCCAAAGGACACAATTGTCATCAGCTAATTCACACTTGCTATGTTTGGGCTCTCTGACTGCGATAAGATATGTGAGCCAAAAGCAAACCTGTGCATGATGCAGGGTACAAGCCTATGGTAGATCTCGAGTGTGTTACTGCTGCCTGACAAGGTCTGTCAGCTGAGCTATGGGAACAGCTAACACGTATCTTCATAGCCTATTCCAGCTGCAGATGGAAGCAAGCTATCTGAAATTCAAGTTAAGGAAGTCTCTGTTAACGCGTTTTACTTCCCAGTTTGGATGCTCGAGGAGAAGCTCAGAGGATATAGACCAATATTCCTACTCAGCTTGGGGTTACTCATCGTTCCTCACAGCAGTGGACCATTCTGGCATTCTTCTCTTAACATAAAAACACATAGTCAGAGACTATTCTTTTGGTACCAACTCTATTCCCTCAGATTTGCCTTCCATAAGAGAAGCCCAGTCTTCCTAGTCAAATAACTAAAGTGGTAGATCATGGAAATTTGCCTGTTACACTTAGAAAACCACTTAAACATAGTGGTAATGAATTGATTACTTGCTAAACTGTTAGAGGTATTACATAGCATCCTGGTTATATTATCATCCAATTATCTCATGCATATCTTCCAGGGAACAAAAAGGGAATTCAGAAGGGATATTTGCTTTTAATTTCCTGCCATTTCTCCTACTGAAGACTCGGTTTTAAAAATATAACACTACACCTTTGTGCATAATATATTGTCATTCTATTATGACAGCTGATGAGTTTAGTGTTCTTTGATGACAGTTATTAAAACTGATTTTATATAATACATGAAAACAATACCACTGTGTTTCTGAACACTAGCTTAGTGGTTTATTTACTGGCACTTCCCTTTAGTACTGCACAAACCATAGTGACAGATTTTTCTCTCAGAAATCATCCACCATTGCCTTGAACTTGTCAAGATGGGCAAGACTATGCCATGGTCTTCTATAATGGTATTCATATATGTAAAGCCAAATATCTTTATAAAGATATTAGATCCCTTGTAGGTAGATAAATTTGACCAGGTTCTTTGGAATAGTTAAAATTGTTTCTTAATTAAATATGAGAGTCCCCTTCGCCCTGATCCCTCTCCCATGGCAAATCTCTCTGCCTACTTGAATATACATGCACTGGGTTCATGTGAGAACTCGGTTCAGACTACTATGGCTGAAGTTTTGGTTATGTTGCCTGCAGTGTCCACCTAGACTCGCAACCAAATGCAAGAGGCAATGGAGTACGTGGCTGTCTCAGATTTCCAGTGGGTACCAGCCTTCATAAACAGCATGCATCCCACTTTTTATATAACCTGTATATTTAAGCTGGAAAGCTGGAAAACAGATAACCTTATTCAGTAAAGAAGTACAGCCAAGAATTCAAAACGATTGCTCTTGGGCTTCAAAACCATAAATAGCTTTCTGGGAGCATTAGCAGCTGCCTGCGTCTGGGGTCCTGCCAGGCAGGAAGAGCCATTCCTAGGGAAGGGATCAGTTCCCCAGGAGGAACTACCAGCAGATCAATCTTCATTCTAGATTGGTCCTTCATTTTTGTCTTTACTAGAAAAAAATGATCCCAGATTTCTGTGAGCACACTAGATATGGCTCTCTAATTATAATTTTAATTGTGTCTAATTGCCATGTTGCATTCCATTGCATAAAAGTCTGCCTGTTTCTCTGACAGATGTGAATTCATTCAGCTTGAAAACCTTTCAGAGTTTGAGGTATGCAAGTTCATGGCAGGCATCGCTCTTGCTCCAGATGGCTGCAGCTTTAGGTTTGTAGAATTTTTTTTAGCAGTACTTTTTTGAGTTCTTCAGTCATGCTTCAGCATTTTTGAGAATACATGCTAATAAGGAGCAATGATATCAGCTAGTGAGCAGAGCACCCCCAACCCTACAACAGCTCATCTTCTGTTATTTATTTAAAAATAAATAGAATGGGAGAACCTGGCATGTTGAAGATGAATTTGAAAGAATGCAAATAGGATGAATGGAACTTAAAAATGCAGCATATGAGAAGACAGGAGAGAACTGAGAGTGCTACAAGAGAGGTAGAATTTTAGTTTATTTTCTTATAGTTTTCACTACAGACACCATTTTCTCTATAGGAATAAAGTAAATAAGTTACAAATATCACCATGTATTTTGAATGCAAGATTTTGAGGAAGAAACTGCTTGGTTAGACTGCTTAAAAGATACATTCTGATTTAAGGGAATTTATCCCATTTATCACTTGTATATTCCTGCTATTTTTGTTTCTCTCCTTTTGAGCAAAAATCCCAATTCTGACCCTGCATTCACTCGCCCCAGGAAGTTTTGGGGCTCCATCTAATGTTTTTTGCCATTTAGAGTGATGGAATTTGGCTTACTTTGTTACATTACCCTTTTCTTATTTACCTGTATGAACTTTATTAGCTCTTCTGTACATATCCACAAAAGATGCCTTTAAAATATTTTGAGATAAGGCAGAAGATCCATAGCTAGTCTGAATTATAGTCGTTCAGCTGATTCCATCTCCCTGCTCCATCTCAGCTACCTGCCTGGGGAGTGTGCCTTTCATTTTTGTCTGTTGAATTTTTTCTAGAGATACATGTTTTACTTAAGCTTTTCAGGTAAAAAAAACCCTACATATGGCACTAACAGTTAGTTATTATTATTATATTTTAATTAGTTAAAACTATATAAATAGATTACATTAGACAACTATACATATAAAACCTTAAGTAGAGAGAGAATAAACAACATTTCTGCAACCACAAGGGAGATTTGTAGTACATTTGATATCTGAACCCCATTTTCTTTATATATTTGAAAGAAAAAAATTGTATCTTAATAAGCAGGAATGGCTTCTGTAACAACAGAAGTCACCAGAGATTTCTTGACTCTAAATTTTTCATAGAAACGCAGAATCATTTAAGTTGGAAGGGTCCTCTTGAGATCACATAGCTTAGCCTCCCTGCCTATGCAGGGTCAGCCAGACCATGTTGTCCAGGACTGTGTCCAATTGGGTTTTGAATATCATTATTGGGGGAGACTCCAAAACCTCTCGGGGCAACCTGTGCCAGTGTTTGACCAACCTCACAGTAAAAAAAGTCGTTTCTTATTTTCAGATGTCATTTCCTGTATTTTAATTTGTGCCTATTGCCTCAAGTCTTGTCACTGGGCATTACTGAGAACAGTTTGGCTCCCTTTTCATTTTCTCTGATGAGGTACTTATACACATTGATGAGATCACCCTTGAGCCTTCTCTGCTCCAGCCTGAACAGTCCCAGCCCTCTCAGCCAATATGAGAGATGCTCTAGTATCTTAATGATCTTTGCAGCCCTGTGTTGGCTTTTACCCAAATAAATCCATGTCTTGGTTTTATTGAGAAGCCCAGAACTGGACCCAGTACTCCAGATGAGGCATCAGTGCTGATCAGAGAGGAAGGATCACCTGCATCCACCTGCTGGCAATGGTCTTCTTTAGGCAGTTGGGAATACTGTTGGCCTATTTTTGCTTCAAGGGCCCATTGTTGGCTCATGGTCATCTTGTTGTCCCCAAGGACCCTAAGGCCCATCTCAGCAGAGCTACTCTGCAGGTGGGCAGCCCCCAGCTTGTAGTGGTGCTTGGGGTCTGTCCTCCACAGGTGCAGGACTTTGCACTTCCCCTTGTTGAACTGCATGAGGTTAATGTCAGCCATTCTCCAGCTTGTCCAGGTCACTCAGAAAGACAGCACAACTGTCTGGTATATCAGCTACTCCTTGCTATTTTGTATCATCTGTGAACTTGCTGAGGATGCACTCTGTCCCATTATCCACATCATTAATGAAGATGTTGAACAGTCTTGGGCCCAGTATACCTGGGATAAGCACTCATGACTTGGCTTCAACTGGACCTTGTGCCACTGATCACATGGGAGACACTGTCAAAGGCGAGGTAAACAACATCCACGGCTCTCCCCTTATCCACCAGGCTATCAGGTTGGTCAAGCATGACTTTCCCTTCTTGAATCCATGCTGATTATTCCAAATAGCTTTCTTGTCCTTCATGTGTTAGGAAATACTTTCTAGGACAATTTTTAGCAATAAAAGAGGAGTTAACAAGGCAGATTTTAACTGTGTTATTCTTTTCTGCATATTTCACAAAGTCACAAGTATTTCTAGCAAAGGTTGATTTTTCCCTTATCAAAACTTGTCAGAAAAGAATAGTTAATTTTTCCAGTGCTCTGTAGTTTGTAGAAGGTATTACAAGACAATGACTACAACAACATGGGCAGGCAGAAGAAGGAACAGAAAAATACAGATAGTTTTCAACTGGTGTTTCACTATTCATTTAAAAATGTCAATAGTGGAATTAAAAAATATAATTATCTAAAATAGCTGTGCTCAGTAGAGCCATTACTTTGGACATTTTTTATTTTGGGGGCAATCTGTTAGGTATGACCACTGCTCCCTTAGCAAATGTATATGGTTATAGTTCATAACAGCTTGAAAAACAAAGAGGATAATTGATGTGGCCGATTGTCACAGAGCTAATTTTAAGCACTTGACTGGGATGCCTAAATTAGGAGTTGCTCTAGCTTCCATGTCTAGAGAGAAAATAGAGAAAAATAAGCACCTTCAGAGGGTATTTTTGATTCTAGGTGAGCTGTGTTGTTTCCTTTGCACTCTTTCTCTCAGAGAATGATAGAAGATATAAACAGTCCCCAAATTGAGGTAATGTTGTCAAAAGCCTAGAAGTGGGAGGGAGAAATTAAAGCCTATGTTATAATGAGAGGCATTAATGTTAAATGTGTGTGGCTTCAGCCACACCATTGCCACGCACGTTTGTCTCACGTGCCTATAAACAGGTTCACGTGTTAAGTAACATTATTTCTGCACGTTGGGATACTTGCAAGAAACCTGACTAAATTCAGAGCATCTGCACATAAGCCTGCAGCAGAGCTGGTTGCAGAATAAAAGGGGAGGGCGATTCAGATTTTACAGGTGGAAAGCAGCATTCATTAGGGCCTTTCAGAACAGTGTGCTTCTCCCATGGCTGCTGGATTGAGAAAGAGCATGTATCAGGGTGTTCAATAATGGTGCGAAAAATTGAATAACTTTTTAGAAATAGAACACATGATACAGACTGTAAAAGAAGACTTATTTTCTACCTATCAAGCTGACCATTGGGTATCCATTTGAAATAGAAAAATTAACATTCAGTCCCTTCTATTTTGTCACAGTCTAATAGTTTCTTGTTTCTGCAATAAAATTTGCTAATTAGCAGCTCCAAGATGTTAACAGTGTATACCATGTGGAATCAAAAACCCTCAAGCCTTCACACATCACACTTCTTTAAACACACAGAATACCTTAATTTCTTTGCCAATGATGTATAAATTGATTCTATCCTCAAATTTAGGCAAGGAGGTTTTGCAGATTTCACATTTCCTGATAAACTCTAAGGCAGATATAGATTGTGGTGGTATCCTTTCCTGTTCACACAAAGAACAGATATTTGTTTTTGAGATGTCTGACTTTTATAATATACTGTATATGACTGGCAGGTGCATTACAAAAATAAGTCAACAATAGATTTAGGTCATGTGCATATGTATTAGGTCATTTACTAGTTTTCACTACATGGCTGAATAAATGAATTTTCTCACAGGGAAATCCACTTACACCATCAAATTCCTTAAGAAGGGATGTAACTGAGCCTGCTATGTAGGCACATTTCTGGGTAATATAAGACAAGTGGTGGTGTTGGCTTAGCCAACCCAATAACATTTTGCTTTTCTCTATGCCTACTGATCCTATAGCCCAGTTTCATCCCTACAAACTTTGGATATCTAATGGATATGTCTAAGTTGAAAGAGAACCTGTCCTCCATTCCCTCTGTACACTATGGTGATGCAGATAGAGGCCAGCGCTCTTTGTATGCCTTTGACGACAGAGATAGTCTAGTTATCTACACTCAGCTTGAGACTTAATTAGATGTGGGTTGGAAATTATTAACACTAATTGGTTAATAGGCATGACTGATTTAAAATTACAGGCCTAAAACTTTTTCCTGTGCTGTAGCATGGCTTCAATTGGAGGGTTCTCACTGTGGCTGAATAGCTGATGATTTGGGCTGAGGACCCTAGCAGCAGCTTTCAGTCCTTCTGGCTAAATTCAGATTTCTTGTGGGTTTGTTTTTGGTTTTTTTCCCCTGTTAATTCTTCCGCTGCTGAACACAAAACAGTGAGGTAGGTGAATAGAGCTTTGCGTTTTATATTTTGTCCTGTTTGCTTTATTTTATTTTTTCTTAATAAGAAATACTATTAAGTAACTTAATCAAAAGATGTGTGCTGACAAGCCTGATCTCACAGAGGGGCCCTCTACATTCTGTAAATCGGTGTCTAAATCTGGGTAAGGGAAATATTTTAGGTATGCCCCTCTTTCTAGCATCTCTCATTAGCTGCTTTAGACAGCTTCCTACTAAAAAAAATGTAGGAGGCAGGAAATTATCTGTAAATTCTATTCTCAGTAAAAAAAAGGAGAAAAAATAATAAAAAGCACCCTACATGGAGTTCATGCACAAGGCTGTAGAGTCCCTTCTGGAAATGTGGCAATGATTGGACACTGGTTCTGAGCTGCTTGTTCTCTCACCTCTCAGCCTCTTTGAGCAGCTGTGGATATTGGCAAGAGGACGGTTATAGCAGGTTGGATTCTGTGTATCTCCAGAAGATGGTCTCAGTTTCAAACCAATGGAATTTCTCTGAAGTCCTTAACCTGTTCCTACAGGACCTATATAGCCAAAGTAAAAGGCTTGGTCACACCAAATACCTTATCTGATACCAAATCAAGTAGGAAGGGTTTGATGAAGGCATAGAAATGCCCAACACTGAACTGTTGTTTTTAAAGTGAAAAAAACAAACACACCAACCAAACCCCAAAACAACAAAACCCAAAAGGGCTTAGTCATTGCCAAATCTCAATGTTGTTGTTCAAATTCATATGCTGTTCAAATCACTGCCTGTGCCACTTCTTATAATTACCTAGGTTTATGCTGGGTAAAGTTTCTGGAAACAAAATGACTGTAATCTGTGACTTCTTTTAATCAAATTTTGCAGCTGTTAAAGTTAGTGTTTCTAAGGGCAACCTATCCTCTTCCCCCGACCTTCTTTTCACAATTGTTTAGCCATAAGTGTGGGTGAGGGGAGAGCCCTGTTTGAGCTTGCTTTGCCAATCCACTGCTTTGAATTTTTAATGATGACAGCTAAATAATAAACGCTCCCCAAAGGTAACAAAATCACAGTAACATTCTGATGGCTTCTCTGTAGTCTGCTATGGAAACAAACATCTGTGAAAGATGATTTCCTTTAATGCTGCCTGATGAAGATGACCTTTAGAGTTATCACAAAAGCAAAGCTTTAACCACCTGCTGAGGAATAAAAGGCAGATATTTGCACAGTAAATGTTTTAACTAATGCAGGCAAAAATAATAGGAAAATGCTTTAGTTAAGGCTTTAAATGATGCGATAGTTGGAAATTGGGCACTAGGAACTTCTTCGGAGTTAACTTGTTACATTTTGTATTCATATTAGTAGGTAATAACAACACAAAGGAATACCTCAAAAAATACCAAACATACAGGTTTTTGAACAGGTCCACACAGTGTTTCACCTGCAAATTGAGAGAAAAATATTAAATAAAACTTTATTAAGTATTAAAGAAAAAGTTATAGTAACTTAGGTAAGTAGTGCAAAGTAATGACTGCAGTAGGAAAGGAATCTGTGCTAGAATGGCCTCAGGGCAGCAGCTGGAAGTACACTAGCTGATGGTGATTTGGGCTGATGCAAACTAGCAAATATCTTCTGAAAAATTGTCTAGGTTAAGTTGGAATGGGAAACCATATTTACAGAAGTCTTCCATAAAATACTGTACAGAATAGAGTTTGGCATTCCTAATATTCAGAACAGTGGATTACACAGCTTTGAATCTATGTCACTATCATTCTCAAGGGGTAAAATAGTTATATTTCATTTTAAGGATGTTATATTTTCTACTAAAATCCAGTATATTTATACATAGATAATATTATGCAGGCATATAGTTCCACATAAAATGCAGTACAAATCTGTCATAACAGAATAATTTATTTGATTGTGAAATTTAATTCTGTTTTGTTACTGAATTACACTTTTAATTGTTTTTCTTCTTTGACTTCTGAAATACTAGACTTCTTGCTAGAAATACAGCACTCAAACCAGCTGCAGTCAGAACTCATGTATTTTTGTTCAGTGAAAAAGTTTGTACTTCCAGAAATGCATTTCTCTGCACACTAACTTGGGACATCATTGATTAATTTTGCCTTGAAAACTTGATGAGCCATAAGTAAAGTCTCAAAAGATACCACATGCTCAACTCCCAGCATTTCGGGTGACCTCTCCTTTAATGACCCTGCACGTGTTGTCAGAAGCTATGGGCTCACAGCACATGGCTCAATGGCTATCTTTGCTTCTTGTTATTTTTTTCTCCTCTTTGTTTCCCATTCGGATGGGACTGATTCCGTCGTTAAAAGATGCAATAATTTCTAGACTTTTCCATGCTATTTCTCTTTTCCTATTGGTATAAGGATTTGGTCTTCACAACATAATCTCTATTACTTAGTGACTGGACTGTAAACAAAAGAGTTTGTGTGGAGGATGTCCATAATTTTCAAGTATACAAATAAATTAGAAATCTAAAGGCATGAAAATGTATCTTTATTTTTCTCAGATATTAATTTAGTGACTGGGAAAAAAATTAAATTGATTTTTTTTTCAGAGGAAAGCAATTATAAAAGTTGGTTAACTGCTAACCACAGTATTTAATAAACCCTAAACGATCTAGACAGAAGATAAAGCATTAAAGTCAGCCTTTAATTATAGAGGCTGGACGTTTCTGGTAGGAGTTCATGCAAAGTATCATCTCTGTACAAATGGTGTGAATTAATTTCTTTTAATATTTCAGTTATGCTGTAAGATTTTGAGAATGATTTGCTTAAAATAATTTAGACAGATTAATTTTAGTAAGGTTTTTGTAGGGTTTTTTGGTGGGCTTTTTCCCATCTTATTACACAAGCTGAGTTTGAAATGGTCTTTATTTTTCCTGGCATGATTTTCTGCAAGTTTACAGTTCCTTCAGAGCTGTTCTTCCAGCAGAGTTCACGGATACAATTTTTCTGGTGTGCATGCAGCCTGCTTAGAACTTGCCTCTATAGCAGATACATGTTACAAGATCACCCATCTCCTCACATAACCTGTTCTGAGCTTAGCTTTGAGAAAATATTTCTGGATTTGTATGGACCCATTCTCAGAATAACAAATATTTTCCCATTTTTCCAAAGTTTCAAGAAGTGATTATTTGTATGATGTCTTGAATTTCAGCTTAAGCTACCCTGGAACTGACCGGGGTAGGTAAACAAGTGGAAATAAGTTCGCTTTCAAAAGCCTAAAACAGAATCATTGAAGATCGCTGGTATCAGTAGATACTATTTAGCCCTCACTCATGCTACTCTTTGCTTATGGGAAGCTTGTGAAAGGAATTAATCTGATGCTAAGATGAAACATATTACTTTAAGTTAGTAGAAACCAAGACTTGCAGTTAATGTCACAGAAATTTTAGAAAGAAAGCAAACCTGCCACGTGTGTCCCATTATATGGCAAATAGTTCAAGCATACTCTCAGCATCTACCTTATGGAGATAACCAATAAAATTCAATCATCAATTCTTGGAGGCAAGAATTCATGAAGCATCTTCTTTAGTGATCAATCCAAATTTTCATGAAGGACTACAATCAGGACTTACAAAACACCATAAAGCTTTCTCTGTTTATCTATGGTGAGAAAAATCATGAGGACTGAAATATTGATGATTCAAGGATTTGAGGGTTTAAACAGATTGTGTATGGTGAGATTGTTTTATAAGACCTTCATTAAAATTTTGTTTGAGCAGTAAAGGAGAGAAATAGCATTGCTAAACCCGTTTTCTTGTAGTTGGACTATTAGATTATGATCCACTTATATTTTAATTGAAGCTTTTAACCTGTTTCAATCTGGGACATAGGCCCATATCCACAAAGGCATTTAAGAACCTAATTCTTGTTTGAACACTTAATTATCGCTGATTTTGAGAGAATGTACTTGCCAGAACGGGAGTCAAGTGCCTAAATACCTTTGAATAGTTGAGCTGTAGTGTCTGGGTTTTTTGAGCTGTACTTTATATGGGTACTTAAGTTCTCATTTTTTGGGAGACACAACAAAACCCTTCTAACCTTTCCTATTCAAACAATGCATATCTGCAAATTACACTCTGCCCAGGCTAAACAGAAAGGCTTTTATCATTTATTATATTTGTCTACGTTTCTGCAGAAATGCAAAAGCTAGAAATTCACATAAGCAAAGATAACACTTTACCAGTCCATTTCTGCAGTATACTTCGACTCTGTAGTCATTAATGCTCTCTTCATGAAATGTTGATGCCAACATTAACAGCCAAATTAAGCTCTTCTGAATAGGCGAGGAATTTTTCTTAACTGGAAGTGCAATATTCAGCCAGCAGAACCACCTGATTACTCCATATTTTTATGTTTATGTAGCTATACTCAATTCCACATAATTGGGCTGCTACTATTAGCAGAAACCATTCAGACTTTATTAAACATATTTGTAAAGCTAATTTTCATTAAATATTTGACATCTGCATTTCTGTCTGCTGGGTTCTGCCTTCCTACCTGAAACAATCAAAACTAGGCACGTTATATACCTGCCATCTTTCATAATCTAAACCACCTCAAGTAGGAGCAATGCATTTATATGAGAAGAAAGCCTCTGAATGCCAACTAGTAGACACAAAAGATTATCTTCCTGTTTGCCAGGCTTGAATTGTCAGACATTAAATTTTTTAACAGCCACTTCTGATGAATTATTGATGTTCTCACTATTTAGAAAATGGATCACATCACTAGAGTAGTTAGCACCCTGCCACTTCTGCCTATCATATTTAATGTGTCATGAGAGAAGGCTGTGTTGAACTATTTCTTTTTAAATGAATGACTAGCTTTGTTTCTCATCCATTGCCCTCTTGTATATTATCATCTAGTGCATACAGATGGCATTCCACAGAGTTAGGATCCAACATGCATATGTGGATTCCCTTTTAGTATATGTATACATGCTTCTTGTAGGGATTTAGTGATGCAGATTTTTCCTTTGAGGATTACTACACAAAACAAAGGTTTGAACGAGTATTTTTTACACACCAACAGAACCTGTTGACAGTAGTGAAACACTTTCTCCACAAAATATGCAGTTTTATCAGCTTAAAAGAGAATCCTTAAGTCTGTCATGTGACAATTCATATTAAGCTTGAAGTAGGAAATACTTCTGAAGTCACTGACTTACAATGTAATTTAATATTGCTAGCTCAATTTTGGATGGGGGTTATCATAATATGTAGGTTTCTTTTATTTAAATTATTAAGAACCCGTAAAAATACTGAAGAATTTAGTAGAGATTAGCCATGGTGTGGGTTGTCTGTAAATTTTGACTTGAGTGATGTAAAATTTAATTTTCACATGTAAAACATATAGAATGGATGCCTTCTGAAACTGTTAAGCTGCAGTAAAGGTAGTAAGTGAAGTGTATTGAGATTCATATAACCAAACGTTATGCCCTATATCTAAGATATATCGCTTCAGGAGGTCTAAGTATTTAGGAATAATGTTGGTTAGCAGATTTTTACACCTTCAAATGAATAAAATAGAGTTCTGTTTTGAAGTTTGTATCCAACAAATAAGTGTCTACAGATTCAGAAGAATGCACTTTTTAGAAAAACAAAGTCTTTAACATAAATAAAGGCCATGGAAATCTCATCAGAATAAAAGTTACTTGCCATAATTTGCTGTCTTTTTACAAAATTAAGATGCAACAGTAGTAGTTTTGCTTTATTCTTGATCTATGCATTTTGGAATTTGTCATGCCTGAGTTTCCTGAGACTGCTAGAAATGACTGAAAACAGAGGTAAATGTATACAAGCAAAGTAATTTTTATCAGACCAGTAATTTATAAACATAATGTACATTACTTAGAAATACAAATTTTAAAAGATGTCTGGAACTGCATATTTGCTTGGATTATTGTGCACTTAACTGAGCACACAATTATGCTCTGCATTTAAATGATCTCAATACCTGATACTTGGGAAAGCAGGAATGTTCGTAGAGGTACTTAAGAAAACAGGAAAGTGAAAAGAAATATCACATGCAGTTCATGGTCATGAAGGTGTGTTTTTTAAAAAAAAAAAATCATTAATTGTGTACCCAAATAAAAGGCTACAGAAACCAACCTTACTCTGGACACATGTATTTAAATGGACAAGGGCATTGATCAACATAATTTGGTGCTTAACTGGACGTGCTAGTCTTTGAAGTTGATTGTGTGACTATGACACACAGTATTGAAAGGCAGCCTGTTCTGTTTCAAACTGCTTTGTTTTCTGGTTTCAGGCTCTTTAAATTACCAAAGAATATAGATTATGTAATAAGGACAATAGTGGCAAAAAATCAAAACCAGATGCAAGAAAAAACCTATTAAACAGAATAAATAAAACAAAAGCTCAAAAAGGGTGATATAGAACAAAAACAAGCAATTATAAAAAAAATAAACCTGATGACCTTCAGGCATTTTTAAAGATCATTTATTCTCAGTGGTAGACACGCATGTGAAAATGCTTCCTTATTTCCAAGCTAGGGCAGATTTTGCTCAAAGAAGTGGAAGAAGCTGAAGAAATGGCAACTTCCTCCTCTTGACATCTAGCATGTTTGGGGTGGAAGAGCTCCCCAGCAATTTCTCCAATGGCCTGGCAGCTGTGGTAGGTGCTGGAGCACCTGTAGAGTCTCTAAATTGAGTGCATAAAGCCTTAGGATGTGCTTGATGTTTTAGTGGAGAATGTACTGCTCTTCATCTCTCAGCTTGACTTGTCTATTGTGCTGTCGAGCTGCCTCCGCTCTGCCAGGGAAGCCTGGGCTGTGTAGGAAGCGGAGCACACAGACGGCTGGCAGGGGTTGTTGTATCTGCACTACCTGCTGCTGAAAAGGAATAGTGATAGCTTTGTTTCTGCAGCTCAGCGCTGGGATCCACTTAAATATGTGAAGGCTCTGTCAAATCTTTCTGTATGTCCAAGCCATCTTGGTTTCCTAGCTGGACCTATATCTCTTCAGAGTGCTTTACAAATGTTAGCCGTTGTATTGTCTTCTCTTTGGTTCTGCAAAAGTACATTGTTCCTGACTTCCTTTACCTGAAAGTATATTAATTTGTGATTACTTCTTATTTTGATTGATAATAGGGGCAAAGGGAGATACTTATTACTGTTTACTCAATACAAGCTACAACAAAAATAACAAAGAACATACGTGTTGTCAAGGCCAGGCAGGATGGGGCTTTAAACAACCCGTTCTAGTGGGATGTTTTGCTGCCAGGGTCATGTGGGGTAGCTTTAAGGTCCCTTCCAACTCTAACCATTCTGTGATTCTATGACTAAGGCAGCGCTGATCATGCTTCAAATGCGAGCACACAACTCATCAATTGATTTTTGCTGTTGTTAGGCTGAGCCTTTTGCTGTACGTTGGAGAGCTGAATACCGTGCTGTTAGAAAGGAGACGGGCATCCCTGCCAGACAGCTCAGCTTACCTTAATGCTGATGTAGGAGGCTTTGATGTCAGGTTCAGTTTTAGTACCTGAGGACAAGGTAGCAGATGAGTTGGGCTGGTGTGTCTGAGCCTATGTACATTAGCTTATGTATTTTGTAGAAGGCTGCTCCTGGGGAAATGTACCTTCAAGGAAGCTTCTGAAGTGGTGTCCTCCTGTAAATTAGGGTGGTGGCATCAGCCGGAAGGGGCTGTATTCTGAGGCAACTGAGCTTACAGTTGGTGAAGTACTTGTAGTTGAAATTTCAGTGTGGAATGGAAAATACATGGCAAACTTTACATGCGCTGGCTGGGGTCAGACAGAAAGAGATTGAGAGATCTGAATTAGGCAAGTCACCTGGCCAGGTGTCTTTCTCCCTTTCCTATTATCCCTGCTCATTCTCTTTCATATCTACTAAGTCTTCCTAAGCAGACCTCACTCTGTTTCTGTACCATGTTAAAAAATCTGACTGTGCCAGGTCCTTTGCTTTCCTGATTCTGCCGCTGAGCCTCTTGCTTGCTGACTCTCAAAGCTTGGTGATTATTGCAGAGAAAGGTTTGCCTTCTGTTGCAAGTTTCAGTTTTGGGAAGAGGGTCCAAAATTTCTTTTGTTTCAAAAATTGTACAACTGGCCATGAAACAAGAAAATGTTTGATACTTGTCACAATGTCTGTTTTACTTTTTCCCTCTACTTCAAACTTAACTCAAAGCTGCAGTTCTTCTCCAATAGCAAACTAGCATAAGGAAGGAAAAAAAACAGTAACATTTGAAATGCAGGGTATCTAAACTTAATGGTCTGCACTCCTGCAGTTAGCAATACCAGGGCTGTAGCACTTAAGTGGCACCTCCAAGAGATTGCACAGAACAGGATTCACCCTGTGCACTGTCAGTTGCTAGGTGCACATCTTGGTTTGCATTCCAAAATGCGTACTACCAACACTTACATACCATATAATATAAAGTCTGTAGGAGAAAAAGGACTCCTATTATGTCCTCAGAATATGAATAAGAAAGTTCCTACAAAGAAAAAAGGAGCATGTGTGTTAAAAATCACTTGAGTTATGCTATTTTTGTATTGTTGCTTGTGTAATTAACTTGGATGTACTTCAAAGAACAATTGTGGTTTAAAAGTCCTTTTTTCCTATGTACAGCCAAGTAATAATGAACAAAAGATGTGCAGCAAAATAATAATTAAAAAAAATCATTCTGTTGCTTTCAAAAAGTAATTATGTACACAAAGAAAAAGAGGCATTGCAGGCTGATCACTGAATTTAATACTCTCATTTAGCATAGATGGCTGCAAGGGTCCGAAAGTATGCTTAACTCCTCTTTCCACTAGGGTTGTAAAACTCATGTAACATTGGATTTTTACTCACATAATGTCAATATGAAGGTTTTTGCATCTCTCTGCTGTAAAAATCTCTGTGGTATTTGACATAAATAATTACATCACACTGACTAATGGAAAGAACAATAAAGAAAAAAGTGCTCTGGTGACTCAGGACTTCCTTCTCATTGACTTTCAATAATACACAGGCGTCTAAAAGTCTTATCGTCATACAGAAGGACATTGAACATTAAAATGGAATTTAAACAGACTTCAAGCTCATACTTCTGTTCAAAAAGCCCCATTTAGCAGTCACGTTCCCCTAAAACTAAACTGACCAGTATCTCCTCCTTACATAATCTGACACTTCCATAGTTTCTTGCTGGATGTGGCCACACATCTGTGCCAATCTCACCCGCTGACTCTTACTTAAGCTTTGCAAAGGTCTAGAAATCATGCCAAGTAAGGCTTATGTCCTTCAGAGGATCTCTATGGCATTTCTGCTCCAGGAAGGCCCCTCAAAATATTGCCCACAGTGGCCCTCCTCCCTACTCCATACATGACAGGATGCAGATGAAAAGATGGTGGTGTTGCTTACTGTTCACATCATAGAGCAGTCACCCAAACAGGATCTGGATGGACACCTCCACCTGGATTTTGGGTCTCTTTCACCTAGAAGCCGAGCACTGCTGAAATCCTATACTGGATCTTTTACATCCTGAAAGGATTGTTTGAAAATTTTACCCAGATGGGCCATTGACAAACTCTCTCTCTTTCATTCCTTTTTTTTTTTTTTCAAATCTGTGGTACAGCTTTTGATTTTTTCTGGCAAGAAATATTTTTTTTCCCCCAAAGTCTACTGAATTTTTGAGTGCACACAATTCCCTATAAAGAAGACTGTGGTCTTGGAGAAGGTCTCATAAGTTATGTCTCCCCTTTCATGCACTCAAGCACTGGCTATGCATAATAGCCTTGCATTTTCTTTTCTCTTTTTTTTTTTTTTTTTCAGTACAGTAACATTTTTATATAGGAGGTAAGACAGAATTTTTGTTCCCTGTCAGGCAGCTGAGTTGCCTTTGGGAGTGAGCACCTCAGGGTACAAGCTTCAGATGCCTTCTCTGGCTTGTAATGGTGAAAGAACAAAGAGAGGGTGCTACAACAGTGACTTACAACCTGCCATCTCTGGGTCCTTCAGCCTTTCCTGAACTCTTTCTAATGGGTCCAAAAAAGGAAATAGAGTAATTTAAACTTATTATTTGGTGTCAGTTCACAATTATGGAACCTATTCCTTCTTCCAAAAAAGCTGAAAAATCATTCATCTACATCAATTACACCACTTCATTAATTTATACCAGCAAAGGACTTGATCCTGAACATTGATTTTTAGTTTTTAAATTCTTGATCTCTTTAATATTGCAGTTAGATAGAAAGTGTTTGGGGATAAATATAGGTTCATTAGCAACACATCTAAATCCTACATTTAAGGACTCAAAACAGTATGTTGATGTGCTGAAAAGCTACTTACTTGCTAAACATCATTTTGAGCTTTTAAATGGAGGACTGGGAAGGCCATCAGCATCCTGCAATGTTAAAAGACTGCTTCCCTCTGTATCTGGAATGGTGCCTAGTAGCCTAACTTGCAGCTTTGCCTGTGTTCTCCCAAAGCATAAATACAAACCTACAAAGATTTCATATCCTGAAATACAGTATAGCAGATAATATAGATACTTCCCCTGCAAAAAAAATATTTATATATATATATATATATAATGCTTTTGTTTTTCTCTTTGGTAAACTTCCTAAGAAATAATGAGGAGAAAATGTACGTTTTCCATTTTTCCATGATAGGTTGCCAGGAGGGTAATGAAAAGATCTGAGTTTATAAAGCTGCTCAATTATTTCTGGGTCTTGTACTCTTTAGTTCTGCTCCCATATGTTTATGGTTTTACATGGCTTGTGTTTAAATGAAAACTATGTATATGTGTGCTAATATGCTCTACCTGGGGAATTCCAGTGCAGAAACTAATTATTTCTTCAAACTGATCTGACACGATGCACAATTGATACTGATGGGTGTTGAGATTATAATTTTCTTGTGATTAAACTGATTGTAAATGCACTGTCATCTGTTAGTGAGTAAGGTTAGCCTGACATTCCAATTGAGTGATGGTCATAAACTCATTCTATTGTCATGGTATAATTGCATTATTATCTGTTCATAATAAGAATCCATTGGATGAAAAGCTTGATAGAAATTGATTTGTCTTTTTGACATTCTCCCAGGAATATATGATCAGTGGTTGCAGTTGTGGTAAAACCACCTCAGGGCTAGTCCATGTGGAAGCTGGATCTGACATAATATTAGAGCCTCTTTTTTCATGGCTTCGACTAGAAGGGGGAGCCTGTAGCTGTGGTGTTAGGGGCAGGGAACAAGTACTAATGATACATTCTCTTACCACCATGAACAGCAGTAGATCTACCTATTTTTGCATTGCTGTTGGATGGAGGCAAGGAAAGAAGAGACCCTGAAACAAGATCTTCTCTGCATCGATCTTGTCCTGGTGGAAGCTTCATTTTCCTTTCCTGTCAGCAGTAGATCTGCTATTGCATTTTATTTATATTTTTTTAAAAACTTTCCTTAGTCTGGAAGACGATAGTGCTGCTTTTGGGTTGTTTACATGTTTTGGACCTGAGGCAAAATTTCTGCCCTTGGGAAAATGCGAGGGTAGAGGATGAGGAAAAGAGCATCATAAAAATGTATAAGGAATCATACTGGCTTCTCTGCGTTAGTCAAGGCCTATTTTGGAGCATTCTGAAGGAATTTAATATTATTACTAAGATTGCAAAGTCAAATATTCAGAAGTGGTTAATGCCAGGATGATTTCAACATTGACGTTTTGAGTACATGAGTTGCAACAATCTTCTCATGGTCACATAGGGCTCTTACCCCAAACAGGTTCCTGATTTATTCCATGTGCAGAATGTACAGTGCTCACATCCGTTACTTACTACTTTTTAATCTTACTGCTCAGTATATGGTGCTCAACTTTATCTAGTATTCAGTCTTCTGGCCCTATTACAAATATAAAATTTTTGTCCCATAAGTTTTTTCTGTAAATCTTCATTATCCTATCCAAGTGCTTAAATTAATTTTCATGAGATTGAGAAAAGAGATATTTTTCATTAATTCCATTTCTCAGATGGAAAACCTAGGACACCAGATAGCCAGAAGCTATTCCAGCATTGATGCTTTCTTCTTTGCAATACCTAGCATTGCAAACTTCACGTTTTGAAAGCACCGTTCTAGTAAATTTTAGTCACAGTTGTGACTCTTCTGTGACTCAAACTCCACAGTCTCAAGGTGAGTGCTTATAAGTAAAATATATATTGGCAACCAACTGTGGAGCTACACTTCAATGACTAGTCTAACACAACATCCTGGATGTATTACATTTCACATTAGTGCATTGCTGTGCAGTTATATCTCTGCTTGCTTAAATACTGAGACCAGCAGATCTGCATTGCTGTTTCATTCCCACTTTGGCTAATAAGGAACAGTTTTGTTTAGCCTCAGTGGAGCTTGATGTGAGCCAGCTTAAGTATCTGCACAGTATCATATTGTGCTATGCAGATGTGTCCCGTGTCAGATGCAGCAGCAGAATCCAGCTCTGCATGACGCCATTTAAATCCCTTGTTGATAGGAGTAGTTTCTGTCTTTGTGAAAGCCCTTGTCTTTATTCACTATGCATATTCTAACCCCTGAAACAATGTAAGATCTGGTAGACAACAGGTCCACCTGTATATTTAACATCATGTGGGGAAAACTAGTTTAAATTAAGGTGTTGGAAGATTTTATTTTCATGCATTTGTGCAAGGTTCTTGATTTGAAAAGCCTGGGGGTGGTTTTGGTGGAGTTTGTAGTGGAAAATAGGCTTCCAGGAAATTCTGATACCACTTGCCTGGCTTATTCCTTATTCTAATCTTCTTTTTACCAAAATCTACTTACTCTGTTGCTTACTGTGGCAATGCCACCTTGCTCACATTGTATTCTCTCTGCATGCTGCTTATGTGATCCTGTCTCTTGCCTAGCAGTTGTCCCCCACTACCTAACAGGCTAAAACAAATCCAAGAATGTTTCTCTAAAAGGATGCAAAATGTTTCCAATGCATTTTGAAGTACAAGTTTCCCTACTTTGAAAATCATTCTAACTAAAAGTACTGTACTTTTGAAATATAGCACAAACATCTTGTTTGGTGTTAGTGTTTTGGGTTTTGTTTTCTTTTTGAAGAAATTTATTTCATCCTATAACCTCACCAGGAAAGCCTGGTACAGCTCTGTTCAGAACTCTGACAGCTCATCGAGCCCTGTGAGGACAGTCCACAGCCCTGGCCCTCAACAGGGATCAGACTGGAACTCAGAATCACAACTCAGTTATTGCTTA
This sequence comes from Calidris pugnax, assembly GCF_001431845.1. Taxonomy (NCBI): domain Eukaryota; kingdom Metazoa; phylum Chordata; class Aves; order Charadriiformes; family Scolopacidae; genus Calidris; species Calidris pugnax. The sequence goes on from NW_015090774.1 coordinate 1,457,231, forward strand.
GCATCAGAGGGGGAGTAAATTCTATCATTCTTATTCATAGGGTATCTTGCACCCCCCTTCTTAATTCATGTCAGCTCATGCTTCACCTCCCTGTCTGGGAGCACACGTGGTAGTCTGTCTGTTGCAGAAGACCTTTGCTTCACATAGAGAGAATCTGGAATTCTCTGCTTGGAGGGATTAATGAGATCAGCAGAACACCTCTTTTGCTTCCTCATGAGGACTTGGGTCTTGGCTTGCAACTCAGCCACTGGCTTCTGTTTGCTTCTGCTCTGCTCTTACCCCACAGGTATATACTTGTGCTGGGCTCATTTGTTATGCTTGCTTTTTGTTTTAATCTTTGTTTGGTGATCTTCAGCATACAATATTTTCACATGCCTGCTGCAATGGTAAGATCTTAAGAGATTTCTGGCAAGCTACTTATAACCTTTATTTCTCAAATCCATGTTGGGTCTCGGTCAAAACATTTTCCATGACCCCTGCTCACCCCTGAAATGTTTGTCATATATCCCCTATACTGAAAGCTGATGTTAAATTAACTTGTCCACAACTCTGTCCATCTTCCTTCAGTAGTGCTCAGATATTTTATAAATAAACTGAACCAATTTGGGTATGGCAAAAAAAACCTTATCCTTATAAGAACACGTTCTTAAAACTGTATCTTCTGCCATTTATGGGAGAGAAGCATTATTTTTTGTGCAAAGAGAATCTTAACGTATACAATGTGAGCTTTTACTATTAAATGCCCCAATCTGCACAAAGTAATAGTATACTTCACAAAGTAATAGTATGGAGAAATCAATACTGAAGGTTAAAGGCAAAAGAAAATTTAGCTACAGAGCTTTTCTCCCCCTGCTTTCATTTGAAGCCAAACTATGGTTTGGATGTGTCTGCTCTGCACTCAAAGGACTTTCAGAAGCTAGAAGTTTTGTTGCTGAAGGCTACAGATCAGTGGATGCACCAAAACCTGCCTGAGTAGCAGGGTAAGTTAGCCTATGTCATGATAGCACAGGAGGCGTCTGGTTTTTCCGGTCCCCTACCAGGCATACTGCAAATGCACATCTATTGTGTTATTTCAGGCAGTGCTAGGACTCTTATTCTCTAAAAAGTTTATTCTTTTTTCTGGCCATGATTTGAGAGGTTGTCATGATAGTTTTGTGGCAGACTGGGTAAAATGACTGGAGTCTTTTCTATGTCTATTTTCTGAATAGTTGTAATGTGCTAATATTTTTCAATCTTTTGACTACTATGACAAAAAACTTTCTTCATTTCCATCTTCATTTCCTTTCAGTCTCTTAGCAATGTATCACTAGACATAGCACTTTGTCTATTTTAATATATGACTAATCTTTTCAGACTCATTTCCATTGCTATCTGTGCACTACAATTGCTAACTCTTTTATACCAAGGAATATAGTATGCAGCAGTCCATCAATCCTTTCTTCATCTAAAAGCAGAAAATATATAGTAATTGCTTAATAAATCTGCCATTTCTTTATCTCAGTCCTCAATTCCCCATTTGCATGTATAGTAGTTTTATCTTTAGGGCTGGCTGGTCATCTAACCAAGACAAGGTGATGGCTAACTTTTATAGTACAAAAAGCAATAGGATTATATGGTGAATTAATTTATTTTTTTAAAAATTAATAACGTGTACTAAATCTTGATGGACTTGTTAATGTCATACATAGCTCCAAACCCCACAGAACTTGTTTTGGGCACCTGGGATGGACAGTGTCGACTTCATGTGCCTCAGGGATCTAACCCAAGGAAGTTTCCTGCATTTCAGCACAAAGAATTCAACCACAAATTCAAGGCTGACTTTCAGTGAAAGCAGCTTTTCCTATATTCTTCAGCAACTTTTCTTTGTCAAATGGATTACCATATTTTTAATAAAGCATTAGTAGCATATTATTGGTACATGGACTTCTTTTTGACTTCCTGCGAAGCAATGACAGGTTTGCTAGGTGTGCTCTTACTTTTCTGCTATAGTAGTACAGATATCATGTTATAAGAGGATCTGAAAGCATCTAAAACTATTAGTGATTCCAATTATTTATATATTTTCAAGAATTGTTAGCTAGAACTTTTCGATTTCTTCAAGGCAAAGTTAAACACAGGAAAAACACAAAGGCTTTCAGGTTGTTTATTAATCACAGTTTTGTTTTCCACCTTATTCTGTGCTGTATCAAAGAAGCTTAAGAATACTCAATTACCTAATTGAAGTTTAATTTTCTATACATTGTTTGCCTTCCAAACTTGCTGTCTGAGTTGTGCAATAGGGAGAATTTGCAAGCAAGCATGTATTGCTATTCTTGCTTATCTGTATTTCTTGCTGTTTTCAAACTGGAGTTTCTGTTGAGCAGATCTTCAGAACTGATATTGAAAATGTTCAGCATTTAGGAAGCATGAACTGATGTGGAGTCCTAAAGCATATATCATCAGCAAAACAGGCTTTTGTGGACACATTTGACCCATCCTGCTCCTCAGGCCAGGATGCCGTTGGCCTTCTTGGCCACCTGGGCACACTGCTGGCTCATGTTAAGCCGGCTGTCCACCAACACTCCTAGGTGTTTTTCTGCTGGGCAGCTTTCTAGCCACTCTTCCCCAAGCCTGTAGTGTTGCCTGGGGTTGTTGTGACCAAAATGCAGGACCCGGCACTTGGCCTTATTGCACCTCATCGCATTGGCCTTGGCCCATTGATCCAGTCTGTCCAGATCCCTCTGTAGAGCCTTCCGACCCTCAAGCAGATCAACACTCCCACCTAGTTTGGTGTCATCTGCAGACTTACTGAGGGTGCACTCAAGCCCCTTATCTAGATCATCAATAAAGATATCAAACAAGATTGGCCCCAAAACTGAGCCCTGAGGGACACCACTGGCGACCGGCCGCCAACTGGATTTCGCCCCATTAATCACAACTCTCTGGGCACGGCCATCCAGCCAGTTTTTTATCCGGTGAAGAGTACACTTGTCTATGCCATGATTTGCCAGTTTCCCCAGCAGAATGCCATGGGAGACGGTGTCAAAGCCCTTAGCAAAGTCCAGGTAGACAATATCCACAGCCTTCCCCTTATTGAGAAAGCGGGTCACATGGTCATCGAAAGAGATCAAGTTAGTTAAGCAGGACCTCCCTTGCATAAACCCATGTTGGGTGGCCCTGATCCCTTGGCTGCCCTGTGCTAGAAATAATAGCAATAGCAATAGAATAGCAATAGAAAAAAAACCACTTTAAAAAGCAAGCTAGAAAACCCACCAAATCAAGACATTTATTGCTTGTGCTCCTAAGGGACTGTTAATAAATGAAAACCCATGGCTGACATTTAGTCATTTTGCTTAAATAAATACCCACAAAGTATTAAAAGAAACCTGTGGAGGACTTCTATAGAACTGTCAAAATATACTGCTGCTTGCTAATATTGCAATCTACATAAAAATCCAAGACTGATATAAAATCCCTCATTAATTTTGAATTGAGTTCCAAAGCAGAGGAATAAGCAACTTTGAGAAAGTAAACACAATGATATGACACAGCTCCAGACTTATGCTTCAGAGAACTTATACGACTATTTTATTCCTAGGTACATAAGGGAATATACAGTGGAAGAATTACTGCTTTATCTTTTACGTTTTCAAAATACCAAGAAAAATAAAAAAAGCTTTCCTAGTTAAGTGGAACAAACAGTCCTTCATGGGATCTCACAGTGTAATCTTTTTCAGACAAAAAATGGACCAAATGGCAAGTATGTGACACCATCAGGTTTCCTGTGGTGTGAGGTCTAACACAGGCTGCATAGAAGTGGAGAGGCTACCTTGGATCTTTAAAGAAAATATTTTAATGTTGACAAACAAGATCAGCAAGAGAGAGAAATGTATTCTGTACAGAGCAAAGACAGATTCTAAGAGTGTAGAGCTTTAAAAGTAGTTGCAAGAACACTTAATCCAGACTCATGACAGAATTGCTGTTTGAAAGGAGGGATAGCCACATCCAGTTAATTTACTGTCCTTTAGAAAACTAGATATGCAAACTATAATCAAAGATCTTGGTGTAGTGAGATTGCTATGTGTGTATATCTCCATTTTCTCCTCTCCTATAACAGAGGAACAGCCCCTTTCTTATTCTTCAGTTTGATTCTGATTCACCTAGGGACCTCAAATTCCTTTTTCAGACTATTCAATTTTTTAAAATATTCTCATTGCTTCTATTGTTCTTGATTGTGCAGTCTTACTTGATAAAATTGGTCTCTGCTGCCCTATTTCCTTTTAGCTTCAGCCTGGATGAATTTCAGTTATCTCCTATTCCTTTTGTGCTCTCTATTGCTAGATTTCTTTTACATGGTTGAATTTTGATCACGTTTCCTTAGAGTATTTTATGTTATTTCAAAGCTACTTGCATTAAAAGAAAATAGCTTTGTTTCTTGTGATAGTACTAACACTCCTGGGTGTTTACTTTAAATGACAGTCCTTTAGCTAAGTGTTCCCTAATATCAAATTTACCTGCTTTACTTTTTCTCATTTGGTGTACAAGTTCATGGATAGCTTTTTTCCACACTGCCTTGTCAGCAAACCAAAAGGATCAATTGCCAATAGAAGAAATTTTTCTGATTTACCTAGGACGACTGAGGCATCTTGTAGATGTCCCTAGAAATATCTCCAGGTTCCAGAGCTGCAGTTCTTCTCCCAAACAATATCTTCACATTTTTCATAGGTCTCTTGAAACCTTTCCTGCTGTCCTACAGATCTACAGCAGCATACATGTTTCATCTAACAGGCAAAATGAACACCTAGAAAACTTCCCTCTATTTCTTGCCATGTCTCACTCTTTACCATTACCATAGACGCTCTTCCTGCACTGCTTTTTTCTATCCATTTGATAAAATGTGAATTCAGGTATTTTCAGCTCCATGTGATGTTTGTCCTTCAGTCAACCTTTGATATACTTGAGAGTGTAGGGTATGTGGAGAAGTGTATATGTGATTTCTTTTTTTTTTTTTTCTTTTTTTAAAGTAATCGGTGTTTTCCAAATGTCTTCATGGATGTAAAAAGGCAAGCCAGTCTTTGCTATCTGTGTGACAGTTGCATATTAAGGCTTATATCTGCAGATGAAGCAGATATATCTTCACTAAATAAAATCTCTGAGGTCTGTTTTTAATGACTATGCTTCTGCAATGATGGCCACAATAAAAGCCTGAAACTGCTGTGAATAAAACAAATATAAAATTGAACCATTTTATTTTCTGTCCTGTAACAAAAAGGCATTTCTGGGAAAAAGAAATTTAAATTGTTTTGTGTCATCAATGTATATGAAGTTGGCTTCTGTGTTCAGGAGGGGGAAAAAAATTAGAGGCTAAAAAAAATTAGTCAAAGAAATCAAGTAGTATTTTGAATTATTTTTCTGTTCTACTTGACATGTCTACGAACCATTTAATTCTATATCAGTGTGGGTTTAAAAAAAACCACAAACACCACATAACAAAACCAAAACAATGAACCAACTTGCGATTTGAATCATAAATTAATTCAGGAATTTTCACTGAAATTACCGTTGTATATATTTCAGAACATTGTTGTGCAGAATATATCTTTCTCTAGCTTGCTTTGACCAGCTACACAAGTACAAAATGTATCAAGTAGGGGCTTAACAGGGACAGAAAAATTGTAATTTTAGTAAAGTGCTAAACTTTCACTGACTTCACCAAACCAGGATTTTACCTGAGAAGCCAGGAGCCATTGTTCTGGGTGCATGCATGGAGCTGAGAGGGGGAAAATGTATATAAGCTGTACTAAGATACTGCAACTAACAACACATAGTGATCACAATAAGTATTCAAGAAATTGGTTTACTCTGTAGGAAGAGAATCCAGCACTGAATGGCTATTACATATATGTGTAGACAAACTGTCTTTTTGTACTGACCATGGGGATACTACAGTAGTAAATATATTCAAATGCTGTGTTTAAAAAGAACTCATTTCCACAGTGGCTTCAAGAATTTTATTCCTCATTACCAATTCTATTGCTGGAATAGTAAGCTCATTTTTAAGGCTTCAGGAAAGCAAGACATTTGGTATGGGCTCCTTTGAAGGTCCAGGAACACTAGTTCTCCAAGAGGCCAGGATCTGCTTGCTAACTAAGTGCTAGGCATCATCCCTGCAAAGTTTTTGCTTCTTGACAAGTAGCAACAGCAGGAGGGTTCAGATCAGAAATCAGTCTGCATCCTTAGACCATGAGCGATTTAAAAAGACTGACTCATATATGATGTGGCCACATAAATAAAACACGTATGAGCTGCCCAAAGTAGAAGGGATGTGAGCATAGTGCACGCTGCCTGCCGCAGCTACACATGCACAGAGGGAACAAACACTATAGAATGGTGTCATTGTGTACTCCAGACATACCTAGTATGGACACAGTTAATGTGACTTGAACAATATCGATGTGGGTTAGTCCTTATCATTTGACCATAATCAAAGCCTGGATCGCACAAGACAGTGTGGATATGTCACTATTTTCAAATGTGTTAAGTCAAATATACCATAGGCCAAGCAAGGAATGGGACAACCACGAATCATATGTTCGTTTTGAGATATCTCATAAAACTAACACAAAACATTGTATCCTATAATGATACAGAATGTATATAGATATAGTATTAATTATGGACCAGATTGTCCATCTGGAGCATCTTTGTTTTGTTTAGTCTAAACGTTCCCAGCTCAGTCATATGACAGTCTGGAAATCACTTTACCCTTGCCAGTGTATATAGTATTTCTTTCTGGGTTTTATTGCGTTTCCTTTGCAGCTGTGATTTGTGGCCATTTGCATTTTTGCTGACAGGTACTAAGAGTAAGTCAATATTTATAAAGTACTTCTTCTATGCCTTCCTTTTACTGGAGACTTCCCCAGTTGTAATGAGCTGCTTCTTCAGAAAATGAAATACAATTTGGGTGCACATGCCAACAATAATTGTACTTGTCAAAAGAAACAGATAATATTATAACTACTCAAAATTTAATCACAGGAAATGTGATAATTCATACGGGAAATCGTGTTTTACAATTTATTTCATTTCATGGGGTTCAGAGTAGATCAGGAAAAAAAATTATACTGCTTATGCAAAGTGTTCAGAATAGCATGGAAAGGTGATTACATGCAAAGCTTTTAAAATGCCTTGGTGTTTGCTGCTGATGGAAACATACCTGAGCCTTCAACAACAAAATACTGTATGAGAAGTTGGGAAACAGTTAACTGTTGCATAATATAAGTCATTTGATTTAGTTACAAACTATTTTAGGATTTTTCTGGTAATGCTGCTGGAACCAAGTAGATTGTAACTTATAAAAGAACCTCTCAGCTGTGAAGGGCGAGTTTCCGTCCTGTCAGTACTGTAATTCTGGGATAATTTGTTAAATCAGATCTGTTCCATATTGATAGCCATAGAAATAAACTCTGAATCTGGGCCAGATCTTGTATACTAAAATCCACCATATTTTTAAGTTCTGATTTATAATGACAATCAAAGAATATCAGCTTGTTGCTCTAAAAGCAAACAAAAAAACACCTCAAGTCACAAACCCAACAAAACCAATCAACCAGTAAAAATCAGCTAATCAATGAAAAAGTTATTAACCTAAGAATTTTTATTTTTTTTTTCGCATTTTTGATTGGTATTTTCATACCAACCACGATGTGTTCTTCTTATGTTGCTTGGAGAAACCTATAAATTTTATGAAGCCAGACCTTTAGAGACCGACTTCAGATGTGTGAGCCTGGCTGGCTGGAAGCACAGAGAGGTCCCGTGCTTCGTTACTGTACAGAAAGCTGAGCCAGGGTTCAGGCTAGGGTCAGGCACAGCGGCTTGCCTCTGAGTTTTAACTTGTGTGCTGGCTTCTCCCAGTGAACATCTTTGTGATCCATCCTCTGGTGGTATCTTGATAGCTTGTGGAATTATATGTAAATATAAATTCACTACTTGGGGACATATCCAGCCTTTGCAAGAATACAGTCAGGATGAGGGCTTGCATTCTGCTTTTTTGGTTTTTTGTTTGGTCAGGTTTGCTTTTTACTCAATGTTCTGCACAGCAATGCTCTTATTGTATGATCCAAATTAAATATAGAAGGGGAGTCCATAAATTCTTTGTCATAGTGTTCCTCTTGAAATACAAAGAAAATAAATCAATTCTTCTGTCCTGGAATGACCCCCTTGAATTTGGTCAGTGTGTAATGGAGGTAGTATATGTGGCCTGGAACTGAGAAGAGACTCTGCCTGTTTTGTTTCATACATACTGATTTCAGGATTTTGTCCTGCAAAAGGGGAAGCTTAGCAATTCAACAGTCTCTTGAGATTTTTATAACTGCGATGTTCCCTGCCTAAAAATGGAGTTCTGCAGCAGAGTGAGGAAATGAGCAACAACAGGAGGCTTTAAAGAAAACAGGCCGTGGCAAAGAAGAACAGGAAGTTTAAAATGAAGATGATGATAAATGCAGTTCAGAATAATGACTACATACTTTTCATCAAGCCTGATAGAGATTTCTTTGCTCAGCAAGGCAACTTATCAACAGTGTGATGTAACAATCGTGGCAGGAGATTCTTTGTACTCGATATCTTTTAATGTGTGAAGGAAAAAAACAGCTTGTGGGTTAAGCCTTACCAAAGTCAGCTATAAGCTCTTGTTTTTATTCAACACTGTAAAAACTCAGAAGATGTAGAATGGGTTTTTTTACACTTTCATTTTTATTATTTGATATGAAATGTGAGTGGTTATACATGAAAACATCTGACTGGTGTATTTAAATGTTAGTATGACCACAGTAACCCACCCTGTTTTATATTTCAAGGACATTCTTCTAAGAACAGAGTGAGTTTCCTCCTTCAGAGAGGAGGTGACTTAAGGCTGATATGATAATATATCCCTGAAGAATTCAGCAAAAAATTTTGAAGAAACCAGCTATTTTTACTGAAATATCATGTAGCAAGACCTCTGGAGATGTAATGCAAGAGTTTAGAGCTCTGTAAGAGCGCTAATCATCAGAAGAGTTTGACAGCTCTGTAATTTTTCTCTCTGTGGGTTCCTGCGGTATATTAGTAAGGTGATTCATAAAACAAGTCAGCTACAGATTTAGGATTAGAAATATCTGGACTAAAAGAAAATAACTTTTAATATTTTATTTTTTTTTAAATGTACATTGAGCCAGATTCGCTGCTGGATTTGAAGACCATATACCTAGAGAATAGTATCCTCTGTGAGAAGTAGTAAATAAAAGACAAAATCATATTAAAGACTCTATGCACTATTATCTTCTTATTGCCCTGTTGTAACAAAGGAACTAAAGCAAAGAAAAATAAGCTGTAAAAAAGGAGAAAGCACATAAAGTCAAAATATCATAGCTCATAAAGAGGTGGTACACAGTCAGGTAACTTTCTGTATTGGAAAGTGCTACACAATATCACTTTTCAGTATTGTATTTCCAAACATTGTGATAAACATCCCTGTATAGAACACCATTCCACAACTATTTATTAAACAAAACCTTTGGGATCAAATTGTTAGCTTAGATTCTATTATGAATGAAGAAAGATGGGACTATTTATTCTGCAAATCATAGCTCTTTCCCTACCTGCCTTCTCGTTCCCGGAAGGAAAGTAAATTGCTTTGGATATAGCCTGCCTCCACATCTTGAGTGGGCCAATTCAGAGTGATTTACTGATCTAACTGCTAGTTTGTTCTCGTCGGCTAAACTTAATGTTTGTTTGCCTTGGTGAAAAATTCCACATGCTTTCTTCTTCAGACTTTCAGGGACTATAACCTACTCACCGGGTATTCCAAGAACTATCTCAAAATGAGTTTTCCAGTTGGGCATGAGATAACAGTATTCATTGTTTCCCACACACAGCCTCTGCTCTGAAAAAATCTGCTTTGAGTTGAGCTAATGGCCATCCAGCTGCAGAGAGAAATATGGCATAGAGCAATGCTAGAATTGATTGGACCGTGGGATATCATCACAACCTGCATAACAATAAAATGAAATATACAACTACAGGAAGAATAAAAATCTGACCTATATTCCCCACAAATTGGGGAGAAAAAATCTGTGAGCATATGCTCTCACTATGAAACAATGTGCTGAAGCTCTTTTTTTAACTTTCTCAGGATATTCTGATTCTCTCCAAAGTGGTGCTATTTTCATTACGCAGCCATCCCAGTTTTCATCTTAAGGAGTTCATTTATAGGGAAATATTTTCAGTTCTCTCACTGATTCAGTTTTGTTGTAGGGAAGGCTACCTCCTTTGACGTTGTGCATGTTCTGAATGTTTCATTAGGCACTTCAAATATTCAACACGCAATAAACTTTTTCAAGGAGCCTATTGCAGACAAAAAAATATTGATTAAACTTCTGTTTATTTCTTTCTGAATTCTGAATAATGCATTTCCTGCTTACTTTGGTAATTCTCTTGCACTAGTATTTTATAGATTCACTTTTGCTAACAAATCATATTTTAAGACTGAAAGATTTCTCATTTTTTCGTAATAGTTCTTGTGATTGCTTGGAGTCCTATCAATTGAAAGGATAGAGAAGGAAGTGAAATACTGTGGCTAATAAGAAAACATGTCATAAAAGAAAAAATAATGGAATGTTCTACTAAAAACAAGACCCTTGCATCAGAGTTGATACACATTTGGAGATTAATACAGTCTTTAGAAGTATTTTGTACGAGATTTTTAATTTTAAAACCTAGGTTCTAAAGAAACTAAAGAAAAGAGCAAACAAAATACGCCAGTCTGACAGTTTGTGCATGAATTATCTATCAATATATGCCCATTAAGTGGAGAAATATTGGATTAATTTTTCATGTACTAAATAGGGTAATGAACTAGTCTTTCCAGAAGAAATAATTATCACAAAAAGACTACTACTATGAAAGCATCCTTTAGTAATAATTATCTTATTCAGTCAGAAATTAAATAGCCTTAGTAATAGGATTTAGATTTAAATTACTGCTACTCTCGCCTATCATTTGTCTTTCAAAATATCATTGTATATTAATTCCATACCACTGTAATATCACCTCATATTAATTCTAATAAAACAACAGTATGAGCTTTCATACCTCCCTCTTAATTACATGTACGCAGAAAATTACTGTTGGAGAAAATAAATATATGTGACTTTTGAGACTGACTTGTATTTCTAGTGAAAAGGTGGTTGTTACCATAGAAATGAACTCTGAGTTTTCTACCTGCTGTACTTATAAAAGTAACTGCTCACATAAATATCCCAGTAGAAGAGGAACAACAAAAAAATACCCTGAAGAGTGTAACTGACCTAGCAGCATTCATGAAGTGTGCTTTAATCATACAACAGGTTGGATGAATGGCCAAACCATGTAATTATATTTTCCAGCTTTTACCATACATTATGTTTACCAGTGTGTGAATAAGAAAACATATACCTAGTTCTTAACCAAAAATTACACTTTTTTTTAGTTGTACTTGATGTGATAAAATTCTTGGTGAAACAGCTATGCAAATACTAGATTAAAAAAGATTAAGTGTTATGGTATTATGAAAAGAATGAAAAATATTAATTTGTATATTGTGAGATTCCACTCATTTTATGCTCAAAACTTTTTTTTTTTAAAGACTATTTTGACAGGGAAGAGCATGCATGCAGCATTGATTTGAATAGCACTGTTGTAATCTGGAAAACCTGAGCATCTTTTTAACAATATGCATATATTGCACATTATTATTATTAATCATAATAATGCTTATTATATATTGTATAATGTGTACATTATTGACTTCATGTTGAGTTACAAATTTGAAACCTCTAAATCCGTACTATGACTATGAGATAAGTTTATATATTGTTAAAAAAGTTGTCACAACTTGTTTTGAAACATGAAATACTGACATTGAAGGAAGAAATTTAACCAAACTAGGAAATCAAACTGGTTAATCATGTTTATACTAGAGTTAAGCCATTTGCAAACACCACACAGATAATTAAAATTGCAATTAAATTTAAATAATAGTCATTGTAGTGTAATGCTGTTTCAATCTCACCATTTGACTAAGTAAAATTTTTCCAGTTACAGTAAGAAAAAGAATCAGTTGTCTTACTTCTGCTGCTAACTTCCAGACTTCCCTTCTTCTAGGTCTGCCCCGCTGTCTCTTAAAGAAGAGCCCTTGCATTGTCCTTACCTTACAAATGACTCCATTATCTCAAGCAATGACATGACTGTCTATGAAAGGAAAGATGACTCCTCCTTAACTGGATGGTAAAATGGAATTCCTTCATCTTAAAATGAGAGTTCCTCAGAGGAAGGAAAAAGTAAGTAAGCCAATAGTAAAGAAGAGAGAGAGAATGATGAAAGATGAAATGTTGAGTAATCATTAAAAATAAAACAGTACAGGCTTTCTCTAAGTTGACATCATTTTGCAAGGTATTTTTTCCCCCTTTTTTTACAATCTTGATCTGGCACACCTTATTTGACAATCAGGGGCAAGAAACTGCTGAAGGCCAGGTCTTTGGGTGCTGAAATTGATCTTACAGGAAGGCTAATTGAAAGAAGGTTAAATGCTCTTGCAGAGTATGAGTACTTCTGGGGATTTGCTGCTTTTCAGTTCTGCTAGGTCAAATTTGGGATCATCAGTTAAACCATAAGTTTTGATTAATGGAAAGTTTTGAAGATCCAATACTTTGGCACAAACACATTTTAATAATATTTCTGCAAAAATCTTTAATTCATTTTTCACTTCAAGAAAGCTGACTGAAGTAAGATCTTATTGCTCATAAATGATTATGCCCTGCGAAGTTTTGTTGGTGTTCATTTGCAAGAAATGTTCATAAAGTTCAATCAACAAAGACTGCATTAGGTGGGACAATAAAGGAATTAGGGGAACAGAGAGGAGTATGTATAGCACGGCTTCTCTGGGAGACAAAAAGCACCTTAGTGCTGCAGAAGTTATTTGAGACCAATAGCTGTGGGCAGAAGTTCAACAAGAAGCCAACACTTGGCTGTGCCTCAGCGGAGAAACCCAGGTCCACTCAATCTGATTTCATTACAAGTCTCTCTCTACAAGATAAGCTCAGTCTGTTATGAACTGTTTCCAGCAGCTGTATTGTGTTCTAGGGAGATGGGGCTTGATATTTTTGTGTTTAGTACTGCATCCAGAATATGCAGAAGATACATTTAGCATTGCCCATTTGAAGTCTTGGGTTTTGATTGTTTGGTGGTTTTTACTGCAAGAAAGAAAAATGTATAACATTAAAAATATATACTTTAAAAATAGTGGTATGTTTGTAGAATCAGAGTCTATTTTATACACAATTTAGAAGAGCTTCTTGAGAATGTTATATATGTCTCCAAAGGCAAAATTTAGAATACTTTATGTAGCAAAAATAAATTGCATGCTTATAGCGAACGTTTTGCATTTTGTGATTAGTTTGAAGGAACAGTTGTTTCTTGAGGACCATTCAAACTTTTTGAATGTTTTATTGCAATCTTAAAAACTCTGTGAAGCATGCTATTCTGGAGGCAAAGAATAGGCCACAGGGGGAAGGACACGCTGCCTCTTTTTGCACGGTACTACTGTCCAGTGGTGCTTGGGAAAAGTGTGCCCAAATAATAAGGTCACTGAATATTTGGGAGAGGTATGACTTATTCTGGTGCAATGAAAAGTGCAATGGAATAGTATGTCATTTTCAGGCAGCAAACACAACTGCTTTAAAAATACCCTCAAAACCTCCACATCTGTGGAAACGTTTACATTGAGCTGCCTAGGAAGTGTATCTCAAAGCAGCAAAGCCATCAATCAAAACCAAGCCAACAGTCATAGCACTATCTCTGCCACTTAGAAAATAGCACTTAAGTTCAGAGATAGTAAAACGTTTAGCGGAAAGCTCACACTCAACTTTTTTAAAATATGAAATTTAATTATGACTACTTTTTATAAGCTTTGAATGTTATTGTTAGCGTGTTTGGTTTTTGTTAAAATGTTCTAACAGATCTAATATGTTAGATCTAATATGTTAAAATGTTCTAACAGTAGATCTAATAATAGACTGCACCAGAGCCCTAATTTAAAATGGGCTTTTGCAGATCATCTACTATGTAGATCATATATTGAGCCAACTACAGCAAACAATTACAATAATTACTGATTTTTTGACTCTGCTAGAGCTGCATCACAGTACAGGATGGATGCCTGGCACTCAAAGGCATTCTTTTAAGTCTCACTCAGCCAAGCGCACCAAATGAAAGGCTTTTGTAACTTCTTTTGTCTAGCTGTTGAATAACAGCTTGCTCTCAACTTTTCCTTTCCTGCTTTATATTTATTCTTTCCACTTAACATTTTAAACTTTTTTTTTTTTTAAATGGTTTAATATTCCAGAGTTGGGGAGCAGCAGACATATTCTATAAAAACAGAGAAATCTCCCAGTGATTCACTGGTACTCCCAAAGATACTTTGTACACACAAACAGCATTAGGGAATGACATGTTGAGGTTATCTATCAACACAGTTCTGATATCTTGGGATGTGTTATCTCTTGTTTTCTGCATTGTTTAGAATTACCTTTCTGTGAGATTCAGTGTCCCAGTCTGCAGAACTATCATCCCTGTTATAAGCCACTTGCACACTGACGCATATCAGCAGTGAGATGCATGTTTCCTTTATACTTTCAAAGAAGCTCTCATATTTTAGTGTTTCCATGCTGAGAGCCTCAGATGAGGCAAGCTCACTACCTGGAAGTTTTGTGCATACACAGTTAATTATATTATATTGATATATCATACTGGAGCCAAGCTGTTTTTCAGAAATTTAGAAGTACCACCTCTCAGGGTGCAAAACTAGTTGGTAAGCACTGATAGACCCCGAAACAATTGTCTGTTTTCATTACCTTCAAGTTTCTTATTTTCAAGGTAACACATAGTGTTTCAGTAGTTGAAATGCTATAGAAACCATGCACATTGTTTCTAAAACAGAGATGGGAACACTCTTAGCTGCACAGGATCTACATTTGAGAGAAAAGTGAGAGCAAAGAGTGGCCTTGGAGGACCAAGGGATTGGGCGGCCAGGCCTAGATGATATGGAATAAGATCATAATAAGAAACGGAACTACGACTCCTTGCATTTGAGCACCCTGAATTCTCCTGAATTCTGTTTCTACAATGAGCTAGGGGAAGGTATGGGAGGCACAGGAGTATCCACCCATTTGCAGACATAATTTCTCTTGAGGAGGACATTTTTAACAAGAAGAGAAATCAAATATAGCATCTAGATCAGAACATCTGCTGTTAGTTGTTTACTGGCAGAATTCCCCTGTGCAGATGTGTCTATAAAAAGAGAATTTGTAGAACCTGGGAGAACTTTGCAGATTCCTGTGTGGTTTTCCTTGGCTGAAGGACATAGGTTTTGACAGAGAAAATAGCAAGTTCGTATGTACTATGTTCTGTTGTACTGCATGTATGGTGTTTTTTTTAAAAAAACTATGGACTTCTTATCACAAGAAGCTGTTAGTATAACATAGTTGTCCTTCAGGCTGCCAGAAAAATATGAGTCTTGGAAAAGTGTACCTCTGGGCTGGTCTATTTTCTCCAGGAAGCATTTCTTTTGATCTTGCCTCCTTTGCTATGTCAGAATTATGACCTGTACATGAATTTTCCTTTTGTTTTCCTGAAACTGGATTTATGATGAACAATGAATTTGGCTTGGCTTAAATCTTTTGCACAAAATATTGTCTGTAGGAAATAGTAATAAAAAATGTTCAGCCATTTTGCATGAAATTGCCAACATATTTTTTTTCCATTAACAAGAGGCAGCCTTCCCCTTGCCCAAGAATTTAGTTTACTGCACATACGTACATAGATCTATTCATTTGAGACAGACTTACACTTTGAAAAATTGTTAGATTTTCTCTGTATCCATGCAACCATAGGAGATAATTTTAAAGCACCCTAAGAAGGTGGTAAGCTGCCCGTGTCACAGTACTTTAATTCCAGGGTCTGTTGTCTTCTAAGCAAGCTTGCAATTGCAAGAAAGGCTATGGGACTTGCATGTCTAGAGTAGTGTTAGAGCAACGTGACAGCACTACTTCCCTTCTTGCTGCAGTTCTGTAGCAGGGAAATCACATGCTGAGAGGAAATACAAATGATTCTAAAGGCAGATCCACACAGATAACTTCTATGGACATTAAAATGCTAGCCACTATAAGAATTGCAAGGGTGCATGGGTCTTATTGACATTCTTGCATTAACTTATCGGAGAACAGAAGTCATAAAACACGTGCGATCACGTTGGGTTGCCAGAAAAGCTTAAGATAACTGTAAAGGCATGAGTTCTAGTATCTGCAGCAAAGTTTCCAGGATCAAGAATTTTTATAACTAGTTACAGTGGAGGGACAAAGAGAAACACTCCCACTGTCAAGTAATATACATTTTATTTAAACAAATATTTTTTAAAATGAAATAAACTATTTTAATTTTAAAATAAAATTAGGAATTTAAAAATTATTGCTAGGATGATGTCCAAATACAAGAACTGCGATAAATCAGCTTGCATTTCTAAAACACATCTGATGTTCAATAAAAACAAATGTGATTCTCAATTATCACTAGGGGGCACTCCTCTCCTAAATACATTAAGGAAAAGGCACAAACAGTATATTCCTATAAATAGGTTTTCCCAATGAGATGTTAAGAACAGGCACATGTGTCTATTTAAAGTTTTCTGTTTCTAGATGTAAATGCTAAAAGGTAAGAATATGTTGGTAATTAACCTTTTGTCACACTCTTTGAATTTGTGAATCTTTGACTAAATTAAATGTAAATATGAGTTTTAAAACACTTGTTTTTATTTTTAAAAGATGACTGTGTCTTGAGGAACTGGGATGTTTAATGTATTCTCCTTGATTTGTGTCAGTTCATGAAGGTTATTATTAAATATCTTATTCCTGCTTAGAACTCAAAGATACTCTCATAAGATTGCCATGTTCTTAATCTTCATTGTCTGTTTGTAATCATTAATTTAACATTAGTTAATACATGCCTATTCATTATCCATATACTTTTGAAGAAATTTATAATTTAATACTCTTGGACTTGAAAGAACAAAAGATAAAAGCTTTGCAAATGTTCAGTGTATGTAATTGTTAACTGTGAGCATTCTTTAGACCTTTAACCAAACTGTGTATTTGGTTCCCTGGAAGCACATTGGCACTGTATACAGGACAAAACAACTTCATTTCCAGCTGCAAAGTGACTAAATCTGAATAGGATCGGATAAATGGAGAAATGAAAAAGAAGGGAAAGATTTTCTATTAAAAAGAAAACATATTGAGTAGTGGCACTATAAAAGGTGAAATATAAAACAAACCTCATAATTTCAGCATTCATTTTTCAGGTTAGTTTACTATAACTTTAAAAAAACCTCACTCAAAAATATAATGAAGGATTAGAACAAGGGGCACTTTAATCAGTATGTACACATGCTTTTTCAGGCTGGGAAAAAGACAGTGAACAAGTTATGAAAAGGACAGTTGTATTTTAAATACCGAATTTATTATTATGAGAAAAGCATTGATTGCATGCTCTATAACTGCCCATCTTTTGATATTCTCTGTGTACATGGCCTAGAATCAGGGATAATCAGATTAAAACATAATCTCAAGTCTTCAGTGATTAGTGCAGACTTCTGGCACATAATATGACCTGGTATATATTGATCAATGCAGTCTATTAATTTAATAGGAAGATATAATTTGCTTCAGTCATTCTAATTCCATGAACCATTTTCAGACTAACTTATGAGAGGAGGCATCAAGACAAAAATTTCTTATTCACAAGTTTTATTGACACTGTCTAAAACTGTCTGACATGTCCATCAAAATATTACCTATCACCATAGGTTCCATTTTGGTCTGAAAACTAATGTTGATTCAAAAATTGTGGAGCTAATTTTCATACTACTGAGATAGTTCCAGGTTGATGTACAAAATCAGAAACTCCATGTCATTCACTCACTGCTGGTGTTCAAGTTTCTTGGTGTGCATGATTCCCTCCATCCTCCAGGAGCACCTTAGATGAAAATGTAATTGTTTACTGTGCGTCTCTTTCAAAAAGAAAACATTGAGCCACCCCAGAATTATTACTCTGATATGTGGTCAGCAATATAAAAATTTATGGAGTGATGAAGAATGGGGATGTTCATCCTTGATTAGAAGGAGGTACTCTATTATGGGGCAAAAACTGTTCCTATTCTGTAACTCTGAATCTCTGAGACACACCCTGTTACTAGGAAAATGTGATCCTTTAATAGGGTTCTGATAAACACAAGGCTGGATGCTATGCTGTACTTTGGAAAAAATGGAATTGATTTCTTAGAAATTGTCTGGATTTGTATACTTTAACGAATGCAATGTAATCCCTCCTTTGAAGGTGTTCATAGTTTGGGGTTTGGATTCTTGGAGACGCTGGCAATCATCAACTTCTCTGTTCTTGTCTTTCCGTTTTGCTATTGTGTATGAATCAGAGTGGCATGTGAATCAGAGTGGCATGTGAAAATTAAATTCCTGTGCAGAATCCAGAGCTGCACTTATACAAACAAGTAAAAAATCCTGGAAGGACCAGCCTTCTTTCTCTCTTATATTTCAGTGATAACTTATTTTTGGTATGTGGAGAAACTATGCTGAGCATAAGAGGTTTCTCTGAAACACAACCAGCCTCCTTGAGATGCGTGCTGGAGCTTGGAAGAGGCACTCTAGGTTATTGATTTTAATCTATGATATAGGGAAGGTGTGTGTCTTGCACAATGTTTGAAGGTAAAAAGAAGTTCTGATATCCTTGGTGTTTATTTTGATGACCTGAAGTAGAGGGGGGAAAAAACCCACCCCACTCCACTCCCCCAAAATAACCCAACCCAAGCCACACAAAAGATCAGAATTACTTGCTGTTGTACTCTCATGGGTTGGTGTAGTTAAGATAGGTGTGATGTATGTTAATATAATAAAAGGATAAATCATAATAATTGAGTACGGTGATATACATATAGAAAAATCACAATTCTTAAAATATTTTTAAAAATTGGGAAGTACTATGTTGTGTATTAACATACTATTATTTTACTCTAATAAATTGGGAAATTATTTGGCACCTACTGTTTTAAACTACCTCCAAACAAGGACTCTTTGGAGAACTATTAATTTAAGGTCAACTTACAGTCTATAACATAGCCTAGACGCTTGTGAAGAGAGAGAAGGGGAAGGAGGAAGTTTCACCAACTGGGTCAATACATTTCTGCATTTCTGCTGAGCTTTATAGGTGTCTCTAGAGGAACTGAGGTCTACTGGTGGGGTTCCATCTGCTGCATCTAGAGTGTATCTCAGTGGGTTATTTTCAACTTGATGCTAGCATTTTCACTGGTGTTTGTAAAGGCAACATAGAGTACCAAAATATACTGTAGAAAAACATGTGATGCCCATTCAAGACCAGAAAACTTCAGCAGACTTGTTAAATCTGTGACCTGACTAATCTAGTCAAACCTAGCTGGATTAAACTCTGGATGTGGAGGGGCAAACATCAGGCTGAGCAACGTCTTGTTCCCCTCCCTCCCACCTCTATATGCACAGCTATTTGGTATAGTATTGGTCTGTGTCAGGAAGAAATTGCAAAGAGTGTGGAAAAATTGCCATCGCAGAGGGATCTAGATTTGAGATTGGATTTATGATAATTCCCACAGTGGTATCTTGTGCCCTTTAAGCCATATCATCCTAAGGAAAATCATCATTATGAGAAGGGATGCAAGTTTCCAGTAGATTTATAAACAGCTTTCCAAGCTCTTCACTGTGTAAGAAATTCCATTTCTTTCACATTTTCTTCCACATCAAATGTAGAGGAAAAGCCAATATCCTAAAACTTTCTGTAGAATCAAACTTTTAAAATAGCTTTTTCTTTTAATTTCAGTGTTTTGATTGCTCTGAATTGAATCATTAATTTTAATTTTATTTAATCTGATATGCAGAATTTGAGTCTGTCAAATTGCATGAAATTATATCTCTAAATTGCTTCTTTATTGTTTAAACGCTTTGCGTTCCTGTTCTTGTGTATGGTCTACCTAAGAAGCCAGATGGTTAGAAATTTCTGTGTCTCTGACCAGGCTCTGTGGCAAAACTGTATCTTCTACAATTCATCATGGTCTCCTTTGAGGTTTAGACACATATCTTGCCCACATAGACTGGGTATCTGAGGAACTTAATCTTTGAAATACAGCAACTACAAATTGCAGACAATTAATTCTGACCAACCTGGAAACTTACTACTCAGTTACCTTTTGACAAAATGAAACCATTCAATTCAGTTGAATAAAGTGTTTAATTTTGCTATGTGAAAATGCACACTCTATAAGCAGAATTAACATCCCACTGGAAAAAAAATTATTTTGCAGAACTGTTTATCTAGATCCTCTGTTAACTGGAGTACCATGGAACTGCTGTTCTTTTCCTCTATTCCTTTTCTATCTTTTTTTATTTTTTCTTTTATTTCCGAACCTTGTTTCTGATTTTTGATGTATCAAAGGTGCTGAAAAAATTAAACTAGTAAGAAGAATGATCGTATACCAAAATTTAGTTCCTGGATGTCCTGATTAAGACAAGCTGCCAGCTGTGAAACACTGCTGCCAATTCAAAATGACCAGCTCAGTATATAGAGATTTGGCTGGACATTGTAATAATTTATAAATTTGTACCAGTCTACTCCCAGTAGCTTCATCAACCTCAGTAATCTGTACTCTACAGCAGTGTTGGTTTTGTTGTGTTCTTGTTCCACATCAATTTTCCACTTCTGAAAGAGACGAAATATGTGGTTATTTATTAAGTTAAAAAAAAGCCAAACCAGTCAACTGAAGGAAGTGAGAGCATGAGGGAGAGAAGAAAATAATGAAAAGGGATAAGTACAAGAGAAACTAGGTATTTGTATTCTGAAAATCATAGAAAAGGAAATGAATTGGAAGTGATTTTGAAAGACAGCAAGTGACCGAAAGATGAAAAAGGTATAGGTGGTTTTAATGAATGAAATTTATGTAAACAGGGTCTGTGAAGCAACGTGTCATTGAAAGTGTTTTTCCTGCAGCAAATTTCATATTTTCATATTTCAAAATTGGACAGAAATGTGCAGAGCCTCTTCTGAATTATATGCTAAAAATCCTGCCTTCTTTTTTGCAAGATTTATGATGAATTTAATTTACTTTTAAATTACACATAAAATTTAGTGATTACAGCACAAGTTTATTAAAAAAAAAAAAAAAGACAAGACCTAGACTGCATATCAAGGTTGTTTGTAAAGAAATTGTACGTAATTGTGTAGCCTTCTCTTGCCTCTAAATTATTTGGTAACAAGGTAAGACACACAGCATGTGTAACAGTGCCTACAGGCCCAGAACAAATTAATGTAATGGGCACAAATGTATACTCTTGCCAAATTACATATTTGATTAACAATGGACTTGAGTCCAACAGAAGATGTGGTTTTGAAGAAGAAAAATATGTCAGTAAAGTAAAACCATGTAATTCTGAAATGTCTTATGTACATATAAAAAAAGAACCAAAGAATAAATGGGGTTTGTGATCTGACTGGAAAAGTAAGATTCCTTTTCTCCTGTTGTAATACGGATGGTTTTAATGCCTACACTTTGCTCCAAAATCTAACATGAGAACTAAACAAAGGCATCATTTGCTGTTCAATCATGGTTGTATCAATAAATCTTAATACTGATAGTTCTCAAGCCCCTGTGATTTTTATAGCAAAACTATCCTGAATATGTGTAGTCCTCTAGATTTACATCACAGCTAATTCCATAAGTTAATTCATCAGCCTACAGTTAGTCAATAAAGTATTGCAGTCAACCTGTCTTCACTATAAGATACAGGATACCTTTGTCCAGTTGCTGACAGAAGAAAGGGGCAAGATGGTTCTTATATTTAGCTTTTGTTTGTGTGAAGATTTTGGTTCCCTTAAATAGTTATGCTACCTCAGTTTGGAAAGATTTCCATCTTTCAGCAACATGAGATTAGGCCAAATTAGTAACTACTAGTACTTTGTAGTTACCCATCTTGGCTTTCCAAAAATGTATCCCTAGTTTCTTTTATTTCTCACATTAAATATTTTGATAATAACTTCTTTCATAAATGACAGTTAATTATGAATATTTTTAGACATTATTAGACTTCTTTAGATTTTGTGAAATCCTCTGTAACAGTCTCAATAATATGTCACTGAATGCATTAAAAGTGTGTCATAATATGTGTTACATTCAGAAGATATAGCTTGATAGATAGCGGTGTCCAACATATAATAACCAAATATGTTGTGTTATATCCAGTGCTTTGAATATCATGCATAAAACATTTTACAGGAAAGCATTCATTTCTCAATAAATGATATTTCAAAAAAGCCTAAAATATGAACTGATATAAAGCAGATTATCTCTGTATTTGATATTAAAAATTGGTTTAACTATTTAAGTAGACTTTGCAATTTTGGTTAGTATTTTGGTTAAATAGAAAAAATAAAACTCAGTTTTGCACAAAAAGAAAAAAAGAAAGCAGAGCCATGTAGAATGTTGAAAAAATGAAAAACATCTTAACGTTAGAATTTTATTTGTCATTAAATAATTTGCTTACGATTTTCTTGCTTGCCACATTATGTATAGGTTAGAGCTATTGTTAAGAGAGACATTCAAGAATTTCAAGAACCCTGTCTTTTGAAAATAAGATGTAAAAGCAGACAATGGCTTGTGGTCAGGGAGAGTAAATATTAGAAAGGAGATTAATTAGCATGCCAAAAGAACTTTACTAAGATGAGGAGGCTACAATGGGGCTGAAAATCTCCAGCTGTGCAGAACTATCAAGAAGGAGGAAAAAGTGGTAAACAAAGAATCAGAAAGGACCCCTACCTGTTTAATCAACTGCAATGATTGGAATAATTCATGGATTTTTCAAACTGTATCATGAAGAGATATTTTTTAAGCGATGCTGGTGATCTCCACAGTAAGGAAAAAAGGAGAGCTTGTTTCAGAGAGAAAATGAAAAAAAAACCAGTTATCTGCAGATATATAACATGGATTTTTTCATGTTATTTTCATTCTTACTCAAAAGAATGAAGAGCTAACCTGCATAGTAACTATCTGGGTTGAGATTTTTAAAAAAAAATACCATTACATACTTCATTATCTAGCTTTATCTGTGTTAGAAGCACTTGCTCTGATAAGTTATATAAGTGGATTTGCAAAATGATTCTTATATCATTATATATACTTATTTCAGACTTGAAAATCCATAACAAAATAAGGTCACCCAGCAACAATATACTTTTCACATCATAGTATCATCCACAGTACCCTTTGTTGAATGTAACTCTAATTTTATCTCCATATTACTGACCAATAGATTTGGGCTAACAGGAAACTTTCAGTGGGTAGAAGTAGCAGCTAGTTCTCTTCGCTCATCCCTTGTTTCTCATTTTTGCCTGAGGGTGAAAAACATGTGTGGAAGACCTTCTCCAGTCATATACTTTGGAAAACCATAGGGGGTATGAATTAGAGAACTGCTGACTTACTCCTTAAATTTCTAGGATACTTAATTGCAGAAAACTGTGAAGTAAACAGTTTTTCTCCTCTTGGGACCTAAAACAATAAAATCGCACAGCAACTGAACAAAAACATCATATAGCTCATAATATGTACACTCCTAATGACAAAGTTCAGTACAGCCAAAAATATGAATTTCCAAAGTATGTCTTGAATTATAAGTAACAGAATAGAATCAGGGGAATACAGTGGCACTTTAGTCCAGTCTGCTGATAAGGAAACCTGAACTCACAAATGTTCTCAAAAACAAAAAAAGAAATTTAGAGAAGTCAAAGCTGACAAAGGGTATCTATATCCTACCCAACTTCTGAACTGCTTCTGTTGAGATTTTATGGTGTGAGGTAGTTAAAACAGGTCACCACTCAACACACCAAACTGTACTGGCTGCCCAGCATTTTCTGGTGCTTAAATGGAGTCAAGCCTGAAAATCCAACCTCAGCCATGGAGGCTGAGTACTTCTGTATAATGCACATCTAAAATAGCTAGAGATGCCTAAACTAGGAAAGTTTTTTTTAAAGGAGATTGTGAATAACACATGAAGGTTTCAACAGGCATTGTTTTAACATAATTTCAGTTAAAAAGTCAATCTATCTTATGATATTATGACTGTTTTCTTCACAGAATATTTACTGTATAAAATGTTTGTTTTGAAAGGGTGTGTCTGGGGCTCGGGCACAGGAGGATGTTTGCCTTTTTCTGGAAACTGTTGTGTGTGCCAGATGAAACTCTGGGTTAGGAAAAGATCCTGATTTTTTAGGGAACTATGAGAAGAGTCAGATGAGAAAATTTTTCAGTTTATAATGAATAAACTGCATCTAAAAGATTCAACATGCAGATGTAGAAGATTGTCGTTGGTTTCAAGACACTGCATTTTATCATGTTCCAAATTTTAATATAGACTTTAAATTGTTCACTGGACATGAACAGAGTTTTGAATTTTTGAACATCAGGAAATACAAAATTTCATGGCATGCTTTGCTAGAGATATAACCTTAACTTTGATAATGACAACAACTGAAAATATTCAGTAGTCAAAGTGAAAAATGAATATTTCATATGAAGACAAGGTATTTTTCAAGGTCACACATGAGCTGCTGAGGTTGGTGTGGAAGACAAAAGTTCTGCAGCTTCTATTATATGAAAAGCCAGATCCTTCTGTGTTTAAAAGCTTTGGATGAAGATGAACTCAAACCCCAAGAAATTCTTGAGTTCCTATGTGAACTCCTGTTGCATCCTCTGTGGTTGTCGGGGCTTTATAGAATGGCAGAAAGATTAGATGAGATGTCAAGCAGAGATGACACAGCATAAGATGTTTTCTCTTTTTCAGTTCTAAGCTTGTAAGGACTTCGCTCAGACCTGTCCTGAGATGGTCTTCTGCCCCTGATCTTGGACAAACCCGTTCATCGATGCCTTGTTCTGAAGGCTATATAAGCTGTCAATAAGCACAGATGGATGTGTGGCTAATGCTGATCACCTCAACCCCCATGCTCTCCTGATCTTTGTTGTTTGTTTCTGGCTTTCTGACAGTAGTGTGTCAGCAAAGATCCACGGATGATTAGCAACCTAATTGTATTCATGAAGAATGAGAACTCTGTCCACTTTGGAGCATTTACGCCACAGGAAAAAATCTAAGGATTAAATTGCAATAATCACAGAAGAATAGGGGAAGTCATAGAAGACTAAATATATTAAATCTTGAAGTCTGCAGTGGCCTGAAGTAGAAGATGAAAGTCAAGGAAGATTATGAGAGATGAATATTTCAAAGCAGTTCAAGACACAAGTACCAAAAGCCAACGGGAAGCTGAGAAGCAGCTAGTTAAAGTCATCAAGGTTAATAAGAAATCATTATGAACATAGTACATATTACAGTGTACATAAAGAGTGTAAAAGAAAGGGAAGTGCCTATTGTGGAGGAAGAATGTAGTAAGCAGAGAAATGGAAGAAACAATCATTTAAAACCTATGTACCAAATGTCAATGGCAGGTAGGTAGTTAGCTACCACAGCAATGAAAAGAAAAAAAGAAAGGGCTTAGATAAGACTTTGTCTGTAACAAGTCTAACAACTCCATTTTGTAAAAATGTGATTTTTTTAATCACCTTATTAACACTGTTCCTGAATATTTACAAAACTGTATGAAAGGATTTCAGAATTGTTAGCAGCTGCTTTTAAGAAACTGTGGAGAACAAGTGAGGTAGCAGATGACTGTAAAAAAAGCAAATGAAAAGTTGTTTTTTGAAAAAGGGACCTTCAAAAGAGTGGGTTGAAAAAGGGTTAGAAAATGAAACTCCTGTTGTCCTTCTCTCAATTTTTAGGAAATACAGGGACGGGTAATTGCATACATTTCTAAGTGTCTGGAAGATACCAAAAAGATGCATAGCAGCCTGTATTTGACACAACAAAGCATATCAAGCCAAAATAATTTCTGCTTATAAAGTAATCCTTCTGCTCTGTTCAACAGTGGGAATGCATAAACAAGGTATTCTAGCATTCTAGGCACTGATATTGAAAAAACAGCCTGATTTGAAAGATTCAACAGGGTAATAGAGAAAGTGATCAGAGGTCTCAAAACCAAGCATGGTGTAAGATTAAAAGAATAGGGTAAAAATATGGTAACAAACATATCACTGGGAGAAAATATAGAATGCAGTTACAATAGTTTACAATGCAAGAGTGCTGAACAGAGGAAGATAGTAACTTGTTCTTCATGCATTGGAAAGCTCTTCTGAAGTTAGGCTAGTAAAAGTCACTGACATAGATTAGTATGGAGTTTCAATCACTGGCAGAGACTCCACCAACGGTGACTCTGTGGTCTAAAAATAGATTTAGATCGACATCTGCCAGGAGTGACAAGGTATATCTGGTTTTGCCTGTGGGCAATGGGATGGCTAGAAGTTCCCTTGGGATTCCCTTCAGCGTACCTTCTAAAAATTACTTTAACTGGAAGGGCTGTGTTATTGTATTTGAATAAACTTAACTCCATGCTTTAGTGCCTTAAAAACTTTTGTAATGTAAACTTTTGTATTGTAAACTTAACTCCATGCTTTAGTGCCTTAAATTAACACATTCTTCATTTGCATGAAGCAGGCAAAGCACTTCTGAGACACAGTGTTCAGGGCATGAATTTCTGTGTATTTCCTAATAACTTCTCAGCACGTCCCTTCTGTTTCATCTCCAACCTATACATTCAGACTTTTCTTCCAATATATCCCTTGGTCCATCTATTAAATAATTCCAACACCCTTTCCTGTAACATACAGATGTGTATACAGAATACATATTTAAATGTATACTCTCTTTTCATCTCTCCATCCTTTTCCTTATGCAACATCCATATTATTTATGACAAACTTGCCACCTTTTACAGGTATATTACCAGCGACACCGTCTTCTTTGCTATCTCCCTGTAGGCTCCATCAGCTAGTCAGAAATAAACCAACCTGACTAGTTAGGATTTTAAAATAGTAAGCCTTAATATTTGAAAAATCTGTATTACTGAAAACTTGGAAAACATATAATGTTTTGAAATTGGGAAGAGGGACATTTATTTCATTAACAACAGCTATGTTTCTTAACTGGACAATGATGAAACGAGCTATCAGTTTCTAAACTCTCAGTTTAAAATTATGTACCTGTTACCATTAGTATTATTCTCTTAATACTACTGCAGTACTGGATTCCCTGTCACATCCTAAAGATGCTATTGCTAGGCACATCAGTATGTAACAATACAGATATATTTTCTGTGAGAAATGCATATACACTTAAAATAAAGGAAAGAATAATTCTCAAAATACATAAATTTAATCTTTGAAGAGCAGTGAAAAACTTCTGGTTTTGTATCTTCAAAATGCCATTTCAATCAAGTATCATTTTTTGTGTGCTTGAATAAATGGAATTACCAACTTGTGTAAAGTCCTTGATCAGAATGAGGCTCTTAAACCAATTATGTGGAGATCAGAGTGCTTCAAATTATAAGGAATACATTTAGAATTATTAAAGGCTTTAAATAGCTCGGTTCAGGCAAAATTACATATAATTGATCATTTAGTATGTGTTGTCAGTAGAAACTGCAGTCATAGGTGTGGAAGATCACTTTTTAGAGAAATCGCAGTGAAACTTTTGTAAAACCCAAACCATAACAGAGCTCCCTTTTCTAAGGATTTTTATTGAAAGCAAATCTCAGCCATTTGCTTTCAATGGCATCAATGCATCATGGGATGCGCCATAAGTTAAAAGTGCCAAATAACATTATCTAGATGAAAATGTGAAACATAGATGAAGCAAAGCCTAGGTAAGAGAAACCACAAGTTTGGGGATTGGGATGCTTTTAAAAAAGTTTAAATAAGTGATTCTTAAAAAAAAATATAAAATAAATCATTAGCTTTATAGAGAAATTTCTTCTTTACCAAAGGGCAAAGTGATTTGTGAGAAATTAACATGATGACTGACAAATACAAACTGGGTTGTCAGAGAATGATTGTATAAGGGACTGACTCTATAACCCACCCTGAGAATAACATGACTGGTTTATTGATTCTTATTTAGCCTCTGTGCAGTCCCTCTATCCCTTTGCTTTGAATGTTATGATTCATTTATTAAGAATATAATGTCGTTCTGGATAGGTAGCATTTTCAGAGTCAGGCACATAAATCCTAATCTGGGAATCATCCTCTTTATCTGTCAGACTGGTGACAAGATTCTCATTGATTTTTGCAATGCAGGTTTAGGAACAAAATGGCACATGTTATGTAGTGTAAGGTGCAGGTTAGTGGATTTAATTCATACTTTACTATCTGTCTGTAGTTACAGTTTATGACCAAACTCAAAACTTGCTAAAATCAGTCACAATCTCATATTCACTTCCCTTTTTGTATGAAGTGGCATTTTTCTGCTTATCAGATCTCAGAATCTCTTGATGGACTGGGCCCTAGTTTCAAGTCTGAAAGTAATTCCCATTTTTTACCATGGCAAATACTTTCAGATGTCAGGAGCATTGTGCTGTCTTAACAGACTAAGCAACCTTGTGGTGGGTCAGCCCTGGCCAACAGCCAAACTTCCAACCTGCTGCTCGAAGCCCACCCCTCCCCACCAGTAGGACAGAAAGAGAAAATAGGAAGAACAGGAATGAGCTCACGGGTTACAATAAAGCAGAGGTACTGTTTACTAATTACTGTTGCAGACAAAACAGACTTCGCTGTTTTAAGATTAATTTAATGCCAATTATAATACAATTGTAATAGCTAATTTTGGGTAGTGAGAAACAAGAAGACACACATTAAAACACCACCTTTTCTCCCCTTTCCCTTCCCCTTTGACTTCATTCCAGGCTCCTCTCCCTGACCAGCACAGGGGGAATTGAGGGGGTGTACAGTCAGTATGTGGTGGTTTCTCTTCACCACTCCTTCCTTCTCACGCTTTTCCTCTGCTCTGGCACGGCTTCTCCATGGGCTGCAGCCCTTCAGGAAATGTGCTCTGGTGTGGGCTCACCACAGTTCCTTAGGGTCTATCCCTTTGCTCCAGTGGGTGTCTTCCAGTGCCTGCCACAGAGTGTCCCCTCCTCCTCGTCTTCTCTCTGACCTTGGTGTTCCATCATCTTTCTTACTTTCTGTTCTCACCTCCTCTCCACATTCAGCATTTTCTGCCCTTTATTAGCTTATGCTTACACAGAGGCACCACCAGCTTTGCTAACGGTTCAGCTGTGTCCACGGTGGAGCTGGCGGGAATCAGCTGTTCCCAACACAGGCCAGCCCCACACCTCTTCCCACAGAGGCCACCTCTGCAGTCCCTGTCCCCTCCCGCCACCCGAACCTTGCGACAACACAAACCTGAAAAGCAGAGTGTTACTCAAGCCTAGGGAATAAAGCTAACGTTACAAAATTAGATGAACTAGGTCAACGGGATGGCAGATGCAATTCAAAATTAAATTGGGAGTCAGCTATGCTGGAAAGGTAATTGAACTATTTATGCACCTTGCTCATTTCTAAATTAAGTTTAACTAATTTGGGAAAGAAACCGGATGTCATGGAAGGCTTTGAGTTAACAGCCAGCTGCAGTTTGAAAGCCAGAAAGAGGGGCGAGAGTGCCCCTTTCAAAAAAGGATTGGTTTGTTTCAGGCACAGGGGAATGAGGCGGGGGGGCGGCCCTGCCCGCACCTCCTCAGGCGAGGATCCAGGGGGGCCGCGCGCGCCCCTGTCTCTCCTTTCCCCTCACGTCCAGCAAGTTTCACCCTGGAATTACTGGGAGCTTTTAAAAGATCGGATCCTCCTCGGGATTTTCGCCGGTGGCACTCGGGGTACGAGGTGAGGCAGAAAAGTTCCAGCGGCCTCCACCCCCACCTGGAGGTGCCGGCGGCACAGTGCGGGGCCACGAGGGGCGCGACCAAGGTGGCCCGCCCGCTGCCGGAGGAGGCGGGCGGGCCGAGGACCAAGCTCCCGGCGCTGCCCTGCGGTGCTCACCTCGGCACTGAGGGGGCTCCGCCGACCACAACCCCCCCACCTCCCTCCCGCGCGCCCGCTCGAGCGCAGACCGTTACCGCCGGCGCAGCAGCGTCGCCTCCGCCGCGGCGGCGCGCGGGGAGGGGCGGGGCGAGGCGAGGCGGGGCGA